>NC_139943.1:20842684-21225184 GCF_963454915.1 Gymnoscopelus microlampas
CACTCAAGGCAAAACATGTATACTGAATAGGCCTAGGTAAGTTCACATAAACATATGTCACACAATTAAAACATAGTTTTAACAAGTTCCAAAAAAACAAAAAACAACTAAACATATTACAGAGACCAGGGTGATCGCCATGCTGACTTGTGGTGGATGTTTTTGGTCAAAATTCCATTTTTGCCATGACATACAAAATGAGCAGACAATAATATTACCAGAAACAAGCTAACCCTGAATTACCATTACAGGTCTGTACCTCAGACAAATGGAGTGTGCAAATGGACCCGTATTCAGTAATTGTAATATGATCAAAATAAGAACATAATAATGGTGTGTAAAACTGAAAATCAAAAATTTGCCATAGACACATTTGTCCGTGTAAGGACATATTGATGACGCCTGGATCTGAACGATTAGATATTCAGTATGAATGGGCTCATCATGATCCATGAGGGACTTACAAGGTTCTAGTATGGCTCTATGGATTGAGGTCTGTTCTGTTTGTAATCAGTGTGGGTTGCAGCAGAGTAGGTGGGCTGAACATGATAGTAGCCTGCTTGCTTTGCTTCATGACACCTCACTAATCTGTATGGCAGGCAGTGAAATGTTAAGGACCCTTGAATGTAACACCAGGTCTTTGATCAACTCCACACCACCACAACCTTCTTCACTGCTTGCCACACGTTATCAAGTTCAGATTAGTGGAGCAAATACCCCCCATACACTTTACATAATCTTTAAGAATGACATTACCCTTCAGTCTGTTTGTATGACATTTACATGTAGAGTAACTATGTTAATCGATGTTGAGATTTGGTGTGTAGAGTGAAAAAAGAGTGTACCAAGTACAATTTCACCTCAGGTCCGTTTTACTAAGTAGAGGGTTTAAGTGGTTAATCTAGTTTTATCACTCATGCCCTCTGAAGCTGCAACCATGGTGCATGTTGTGTTATGTGTATTGGACAGTGGTGTAAAGTAACTAAGTACATTCAAGTACTGTACTTTAGTAAAATGTTGAGGCATTTTTACTTTACTTGAGTATTTCCAGTTTTCAATACTTTTACTTCTACTCCACTCACCTCAGAGACGATTATTGTACTTTTTTTTACTACCCTACAATTATTTGGAAACTTTAGTTACTAATTACCTTGTAGATTTTGATTATTATTACAAGAAAACATGCATTAACCACTTCAGCCCTTTGCATACTTGAAAATAGCCGATCTACAAACTCACAAGCTTGTGAGCTTGTAGATCTTCTATTGTCAAAGCATTTTTATTAATTTGGAAACTTGTGAAATGGTACTTTCTGCATAAGTTTTTACTTTTACTTTTGGTACCTTAAATATATTTTGATGCTAATACTTTCCTACTTTTACTAAAGTGAATTTTAAATACAGGACTTTTTTACTTGTAACAGAGTATTGATACATTGCGGTATTGATACTGTGTCCTGCATCATCCCATGGCACGTTGAGTGAAATCCTGCTGTCCTCATACAGTGCCATGTGTGCAAGTAAATACTGTCAAAAGTTGTCAATACATCACTGCAGCAGGGTCGGCCAGACAAATTTCGGTATAGGACCTTCATTGTACTTTGCCGATTAGAGATCTGCTTCTTATTTATCTGAGACAGAGGGTAATGTGTTAAATATCCACATCTGTTGTTTTGTTGCTCAGAAACAGAGGAGTTTTACCAGTTACTGCCCTCCATGTGCTCTCTCTCTGCGGAAACCAAAAGTAATTGTCCGTGTGTTCTTATTTGCTTCAACTAAACCTAGGCCTGTTTTTGATCCATTCGCCCTGTCCTTCTCTCTACATCAAGAATTAACAACTTGAACCCTAGTATCACTATGCTGGCTACTTTTGGCAAAGAGATTTGTTGTAGAGGGGGGAAAAGGAGCAGATCTAGAGCCCTGGGGGGACACCGGTACCAAGTACGTATTAATAAAAAAAACGTTCAGTACAAAATGACAGGAGACGTCCATTTGGATAAATGTTTCACTCTCACTTCACATGTATCCTGTACCTGTACAGGTGCATTCTACTGTAGATTCTGGTGCAATTCAATTCAGTTTAACTATAGACACAACAGCAAAGAAAAAGAAGAGACAACATACTACAATACAAGTACACACAATACAGAAATACCATAGAGATTAAAATACATACAGACACCAATTTGCCAAAAACATAAGGAATACCTAGTGTCACTCTGTGTAGGGCCAGTTAAAGCTATTTATTTATTCATCAGGGACAATGCACATTAATCAACATGTCAGTTTTCACATCAATACAATACAAGACAAGTAGACATAGTACAGGAGACAGAACAATTACAGTAAAATATGAGAAATGACACCAGTGACAAATGTAGCTGATAATTACCCATGATTACACATTTGGTTTGCTTCAACCCATCTCTTAAGGTTGAATTTGAAGGTCAAATACTGTAGTTGGTGCTCTCTCTTACTTCGGTTTGACTATTCCAGTGATGGGAGGCTCTAACAGAGAAGGCTGTTTCACCAAACATACCATGTTTGAATGGTACATCACAGTCAGGGGTGCAATGCTCAGTGGACGGGGTTGCACGCCGAGCAACCACTTATTTGGCCAGGGGGACGCGCAGGCACACGCATAGATTTAAAACTACTTTAAATTCACACTTCATCAAAGTTTACAAATGCTCCCGACTCACGCCAGGTACATTAACATAGGAATTAGCCTATTTGCATATCAATTGTCCATTGTGTGACCTGTACTGTAGGTGTTAAGCGACGTGCGCGTCACGTCATTAAAATAGAGAGCAACCACTTCTCAAATGAGCATAGCATCACTGATCACAGTCCCCTCTGGTAGTTGCCCTTGTTGCTCTGTCACCACTGTCCCTTCGCCCTATGAACTGTTCCAGTGGAGGAGCCCATTTAAAACCTTAAAATGAGACAAGCATCTGCAAAATGTTTAAAGCTATCAAAATTAAATAAATTATACTTTAGAACTATATGGCAATGGTTGTAAAGATTTTCATCAAGTGTTTTAATGTCTTTTTGTAAAGTGACTATAGGTTACTTTCAAAGTTGTCAGATTTGTCTGTGACTAGGTTGTGAAACAGTATGTGAATGTGTGAGAAAATCATAGCATGCATGAAGAGTTTAGCTGCGTCTTTTAAAGGTCTTATGTGCCTGAAATTAGACAGATTGAATTTGATAGTGTTGGCTACATTTTTAACATGTTTTTTAAATGTCAAGTTTAAGTCTAGTGTGATTCCATTATTCAATTCTGATACTACCTTAATACTGTTTCCTTTGACAACAATGTCAGGATGAACAGTGTCTGTGGAGTTGCGTGAGAAAAACATGCAAACAGTTTTGTTTGTGTTCAGATGTAAACAGTTGAGTTCCTCAACCAATCAGATACATGGACCATGGCTGCAGTTAATTTGTCTGCTGCTAGTTGTTTGTTTTCAGCATGTATATGAAGAACTGTGTCATCAGCATACATTTTTATGGAGACAGTTGGACAGACTGAAGGCAGATCATTAATATACAAACTAAACAAAATAGGGCCCAGTATTGATCCCTGATCAAATTAAGCATTTTTAATCAATAAGCTGCCACATACATTTGTACATGAAATTCCTCAACACAGCATGAAAGATGGGAACATTTACCAGTCACAAACATGTGACTTGCACATGTCCATCTATGGGAGCAAGATTCTGAATGCATCATTAATTGCCAAGCTTTTTAATTTTTGCTTTGCTATAGTTACACCACAGGTGGGCTACAGTATATTGAGTAGAGTATGGTAGACTTTAAAAATAACTGTTTTAGTCATCTGTACACACATGACATTTGCCAGCATATTGGCTTGTAGTACAACCCTAAGCACTGGTGCTGCACATTGCCATCATC
This sequence comes from Gymnoscopelus microlampas, assembly GCF_963454915.1. Classification (NCBI taxonomy): domain Eukaryota; kingdom Metazoa; phylum Chordata; class Actinopteri; order Myctophiformes; family Myctophidae; genus Gymnoscopelus; species Gymnoscopelus microlampas. The sequence continues at coordinate 20,846,602 of NC_139943.1, forward strand.
ACGATCATGTAAATCATCCCTGGTGATTTGACCCAAATACCTTACTTTGTTCACCACATTTAGTACTTGGCCATAAAGAATGAAGGAACATTTTGCTTCTGATCCTCCTTGGTTTTAGCAGTCATGATGACAACACTACTTTTAGAGCTAGATGTCGTACTGCACACCATAACTTGAGCAGACTCTGAATAGTTCCTGAACTACAGTATTTTATCTACAGTATTTCTCTTAAAGGATCTACACCATGAATTTAAAAAATGATAATAATATTTAATATCATATGTCCCTCAAACGTTTTTCAAAAGGTTTGAGCCTAAATCAAGCCTCAGATATACTCATTCCAACTAACTTCTCTCTGGCTTATAAAGCACTTTCACCTGCAATACCACATTGTCCTGTTTGGCACGGGCGCTATTGAGCCAGTTTATATGCATGTTATCTCCTGGTTCTGTGGTTGGAAGTGAAAAACGGGAGGGATTGTACCCTGACGTGACGTCACGTCAGGGTGCAAATCAGTTTGGCCTGTTTTGAGATCAATTTAAAGAAAACCCCAGATTTGCTGTGAAAGCCTGAGTGTTCAAACTGGGGTATTTTTGGGGATAGAAGAGAGGTAGGGGAGACCAAAAACACACAAAAAAGAAAAAGTTAAAATTCATGGTGTAGTCCCTTTAAACTCTAAAGGTTGTTTGTGTAGGAAAGCAGCTTGCCAAAACAAGTTTATAATCCTGCTAGCAAGTTTTTCAAATGAGTTATATCAAATATCAGTGGCAGTGCATAGCATTTTGGGGCACTTATCACGCCGTCACCCATCACTGTATACCATGCCAGTATACGGCACTGTTCTTTTATGCAGTTGTAAACAAGAAATTCTGTTGAAAGAATAGCAGTGAGACTTCACAGTTGTGGATGTAATCTGTCTGTCTGTCTGTTATCCTCATATAGAGATCTGAGTATGAACAACCTCTACCCGCTGCCTAGCCGAGCATTCTCCAACCTCCACATCCTCCAGGAACTGTAAGACCATCTCCTCTAAAATCTCCTCTGTCTGTTTGTCTGTCCGTCTGTCCAGGCATCATAGGAATAGTGATTTTCCACTGAAAATGTCTTGGACCAGTAGCACATACATATTTTGGTATCTCAATCTCAACAATACTATCTTATCATGGTAGGGTGGTTGAGTAGTGGCTTCATGGAGGTTTACCCCCGACCTTGTACTTTGTTTGTCGATTTGCTAAATGCCTCAATCGGAAATTGTCATTGGGTAGCTGCTCAGGCATAGCCTGGTTAACCACCCCCGCTTGCGGAAATGACATTTCATTTGATTTCAGCTGATGTATTCAGCAGACCGGTCTGCTGAAATCAAATAAATGTGATTTCCGCAACCAGGTTGGTTTACCAGGCTACCTCAGGGATGCTTTGATGGGGATGGTTACAGTACATTCGCCACGGCGGCAATCAAACCTGTTATCTTGATGACAGGACAATGTCTCTGATCTCTCTGAAGTTTCTCCACGGCATCTAAACTATAGATTTACAAAGGGATCCTAAGTGTGATCCTAACCAACACAAACATTCTTCTCATGAGTTCGTCAATGACCACCAATTTACATTCTTAACTTTATTAAAAGCCCCCCTCAGGCCCCCATAAACACTCATGAAAGCCAAATGCATCAGATCCTCTTGCCACATTTTGGCCCCTGAAAACATCTTACAGACTCCAAATAGGAACGGTCCCTGTGCCAGAGACGAAAGCAGGGGATTAATTTAGCTTGGCAGCTTGTAAATACAAGGCCAAGGAAAAAATAAAACAAAGTACAAGAGCAGACCAACAACACTGCGGGATCGATTTGGTTCAATAGATGAACAAACAGATCGGGGATGGAGCCAGAAGCACTAAACATGTTCATATTAGACATTAGCCATCAGGCCTGTGTTTCGTGCGTGTCTGCTAGTTTAATTCAGGTCAGGATATTGAAATCTGGGAAGCAGGTTCTGTGTTACAAGGCAGGGCCAACTTGTAATTGTGCCGCAGTTGGCTGTCAGCTGTCGAGCAGTGAGATTAATTTGGTGGGCATTCAGAAACAACTCAGTCGACTCTCATGAAGCAGATGTGTTTATACAATCAAGAGGGGTGGTTACGTACGGTAGCAACATTGCCAAACACACAGAAACCACTCACACTGGCTGTAGTTCTGTGTCGCGTGTCCATGGTATTTCTATTTTACCTTTATTAAAATCTGTTAATTCTCTTTCCTGTTGTTTTTCCCCCCTACCTAAAAGCCGTCTGGCAGGAAATAGCCTAACTGACATCCCCAAAGATGCTTTCGCAGGACTTCGAAATCTGAAAGTGCTGTATGTGACACATATTTTTAAATACTGATGTTTAACTTAGCATTGATCATTTTACCAATTCATGTATTTGGGTAAAATATATATTTTCATAATGGTTTATCCAAGAGCAATACATTTGAACTAAAAAAAACAAACAATAGTGTATACTTTCACCAATTACTTTCACTTTAATTCAGTCACTTTATGTTCTGTGAATTTATGTTCTGTGAATTGTACTGCCCCCCTTCTCATACAGAAAGCTCCAGAACAATCTCCTCTCTCACATTCCTTCTGAAGCCCTGCAAAACCTGAGGAACCTGCAGTCTCTGTGAGTACACCTCAGCAAAACCTAGAAACTGGGTGGGGGCTTGTGGTGCCTGGTGGCTCAGCCAGTTAGTGCACAGAAAATGCTCCTAGTAAATGCGAGGATCAGGGTTTGAATGTGACCCCTTTATTTTTTTGCATGTCTGTCCTCTCTCTCTCTCTTCCCTTGGATTGCCTGTCTCTCTACTCTGACATATCTGAAATAAATCCTAAAAAGGCTGCACACAAAAACAAAACGAAAAATGTATAAGGAGAGAACTACGCTAAACCACAAAGGTGTATTTCAGCAAACTGCAACAGATTTACCAGCAAAATCCAACTAGATCTTAAGTTTTCACCTGAAATACAACAAAAATCTTACAGAGCATACTGAAAGCATGTGTGCAACTTTCTGCTTAATGTAAGTGCTGACACTCCATAGCCATATAGCTGTACAACAATAAAAATGTAAAAGTGCTTGCTACAATAATGCCTTTAAAAGTTTTTGGCTGCTGCGTCCTAGAGGTAAAGGCAAGGGAGGGCCATAGGCATAATTCCACATTGAGGCTAAACTAAGTATCATTGCTTCAGTGTTAGCTGTCTCTAATAGCATAGGTCCATTCCCTGTGGAAAAAATGGTCTGCCTATATTTAGGAATTTATACTTTACTTGATGATAGACAGGCCCTATATGATGTAACCTACGTTCTCAGGTTTATCTCAAAAAGGCTGTTTATTCCTCCCCTCATTTTTTCTCCCGAGGCAGGAAAAACTCAGCAAAATGATGGCAACCAAACCTTTTGCGGTCAAGAGCGTTTGTAAACGTGGCACAAGATTGCCAATGTGGGTCTATTTTCCTTGGACATAAAAAAACATAAATGGGCACACTAACCACTCTCTCTCTCTCTCTCTCTCTCTCTCTCTCTCTCTCTCTCTCTCTCTCTCTCTCTCTCTCTTTCTCTCTCTCATGTAACATAAATGTGTCCTTACAGATACTGACAGACATCCATGTGCAAGTACAGCATGCATACATTGCACACACACACACACACACGCACACACGCACGCACACGCACACACACACACACGCACGCGCACGCGCACGCGCGCACACACACACACACACACACACACACACACACACACACACACACACACACACACACACACACACACACACACACACACACACACACACACACACACACGTTGAGATACATTGCCAGAAATGAACACACATTCCCACACACGTGCACACATACTAAAACACACATAAGTGGGCATGACACAATAAGTGGGCCTGACACTAAAGCCCTGTGTCATCACTAAACAGGTTTACCTGATCCGTTGTTCTCAGCATCTCAATGGGGCCCTTGTCTGCTCATTGCTCGGCCCAGGGTAAACAGCGATCACTGTTGTTTAGATGTTCCAATCTCAAGTTCACACGTTAAGACAGAGGGGGGAATAGACACATGCAAGCTGCCTGCTTGCGGTGGTACTGGGACCCCTGTCTGACAGACAGCTATGTCCCCTAAGCGATGTCAACACCATAAATTACTACCATACAACCCGAAGAATGCATAGACCTCCCTGATAGAGAGTGGGTTCTCTGAATGAGAGGCTTGTGCTATATGGCATAATTAGATTTTATAATAATAATACCGATAATAATAATAATAAAGTTTGGTCAAATATTATGTTTTTAATAGAACAAATTATATGTTTTAAACTAGATATTTTGTTTTTGAAGCCTTTAGACAGGCAGCACTATTTTGAGTTAGATGTAACAAGACAAATATCAAATATATTAATTCATAAAAACATGTGATTGCATTTATTTATAACGTCATCTGTTTCCTAACTTCTCCCGAAAAATACATCTATTATTACCATCAGGAAACTATTGTTGAGGTCTGGAGCATGTGGAATAAAATATGCATTGCCCTCCATTTTCCTTAAAGCGGAACTATGTAACTTATTTTTAATTAATAAAATATAATTGTGTCCAATCTATATGGTAGAGTATGTTAATACAATATAACTTGTACAATTTGGGTGGTAGTATTGTATCTCCCTGCTCTTCTATTGAGATATTTAGACCTGTGTAAAAGGTAATGTCTCACCTAGACACAGGATCTGACACGATTCAATTTATCCCCTGAGCAAGCAGGCACGCTCTATTAACTCAATGGTAAAAATGTCAGTTCTTGCACAGGAAACAGGGTTCAAATCTGGGGTAGAACAGGAAAGTTACATAGTGCAGCTTTAAATGGGTTTTTGTTATAGTAAGTGAAATATATCTGTATTCTGATAAATCATTGCTGTAAAGTGTTTGTTCAGTAACAGGGGTATCCCTGTCTCTCCAGCACTTTAATAAACAGAAAATACATTTTGAGTTGGGTCACCAATTTCATCCAGTCAGTAGAGAGAACCTATTTATCAGTGTCAATTGTATAGTGTTCCAGTTCCAATTTGGTCTGCTCATTTTTTTGTTTGTTCCATCACTTCCAATTTCACTATAGGTTTCCTGTATCCTATATGATTGGATGAAATTTGTATCCTGAAAATGTATTTTTTGCTCACCAAAGAGCTGGAGAGATGGGGAGTCCCTGTTACTGAACAAACACTAATGCAATGATCACTATCAAAATATAGAGCATTAACCTTTTAACAAGAAAAGTTTTTTTTTAACCACAAAATATCACTTATAGCACCTTTAAGTAACTAGAGGTTCGGGCCCGCTACACATCCCTCACACCTACGTTGCACCGCCGATCCAACCGATATACCCATATATCAGTCCTTTATGCCCACTGTCAGTCCTTGTCCCTTTTATGCCTATTTACAGAGATATCTGATGTCATCACTATATGCCCATATATGGCCATGCCCTCTTTTGAGCCCATATATGGAGCTGACTGATTTGTTTGCGCCTGATGCCATGACGACACAGCTGCATTGCGAACTCCTTATATGGTTATGGCTGAGTCATAGTGACATGAACGTTACGACGTGGTCCGCCGGCCTGTCCTCCCTTAAGTCAATTTTAATTTGAATATATTAGTGCCCATACATGGAGATCTCTGTATCTGTCAGTCCTTGTCCCTTTTATGCCCATATGGAGATCCCTGATGTCATCAGTATATGCCCATATATTGGCGTGCCTATATATGAACATATCGGTCAGATCGGCGGTTCTGGACAACCGTATTGGGTTTGTTTAAAATTAGGCAATTTTAATAGCAAGATTAAGAAATAAACATTAATTTAGTTAGTTAGTGTTCATGTTAAAATATTAATAATAATAATGCATTTTATTTGTAATGCACTTTAGATTAGGACAAATCTCAAAGTGCTAAAAAAAAGTTTAAAATAAATAAATTCGGGAACAATGTAAGTTGGGAATGCATGCATGCATGCATGACGTTTCTCGAGATACGTGAACTACAGACACGCACAAAGACATTTTCCATGTTTATATTAGGATACATGGTAGTTAATTATTATGAAGCAACAGATAATTATGTGTCTTTACTTCAGGTTTTATAATCTCCATGTTTTCCTATATTGACTCTCTAAGCAGTATGACTAAAACACTAATCTCTTACTGCCAGGCGCCTGGATGCCAACTTCATTGGCAACTTGCATGCCGCCTCCTTCAAGGGCCTTAAATCACTTAGATACCTCTGGCTGGACGACAACGCCCTCACACAGGTGCCTGTTGAGGCCCTCGCCAGGCTGCCCACTCTGCAGGCAGTGAACCTCGCCCTCAACAACATCACCTACATCCCCGACCAGGCGTTTGGCAACCTCAGTCACCTGGTGGTTATGTGAGTAACATTGTGTACCCTGTGTAGTTCAATGGGTAGAGATTAAAACCAATAAAACTATTAGGGATGTGTCTCCCAAACAGTCAGGGTATGGTTAAAAGCAGATATAGTCTTCTATATCAGCAAAGAAAAAATTGTTTCTTCAATATTAACCATTCCTATCCTAGACATCTCCATGACAACCGGATCCACTCACTGGGGGAAAGGTGCTTTGACGGTCTGCAAAACCTGGAGACCTTGTGAGTTGACCGGTAACCTTTCACCTTGAAGCAATGTTGAATTTTGGCAGAAAATGTAATTGTAATAGCTACCTGGATATGATGAGTCCAAATAATGTTGATCATTTTCTGTTGCTTCTGTGCTCTGTGATCGAAGAACAGAGGACTCATTCTCATTGTATGGCGAAAAAGGTTTAAAATCACAAATCCAGAACACGACAACATTTGACCTTTTTAAAATTTTCATCTATCAGAGCAAGTGATTACTGCCTGGTTAAAATTGAACACATATATGCAAAGTGAGAGAGAGAACAATCAGGTGCTCAATGGAGATAAAAGTTGAGTTAAAAATGTAGATTGGTGCTTCTAGGATCTACGGAAACCAAAACTTGAAGAAGTTTTGGAGGAGAGGAGGAGAGAAATAAGGAGAGGGCGTCAAATCAATGCACTTTAATCATATTTACAAAAAGTATTAAAAGCCAACATATTTAGACCAGCAACTGGTCTTCATCAGGGCAAGTAAGAGTCTGACAAACAAACACAGGTCCATAAATAATGTCAGAATGTGTGAGAGATGCGGAAGCACCGTTAGTCAATCTCCATTAGTGTAGCAAACACACCCAGAACTACGCACGTGTGTGCCTGAGCACCACACTGAGAATAACACAGGAACAACGCAGGAACAATCATCAATTAACATATTAAGGAGGCTATATTAAGAGAAAGAAAAATGCATACGAAAACATAGAATAAAGGTATTTTCTTTTCGTTTTTAATTTTTAACTTATTTTGATCTGCACCAGCGCAAATATTAAGAAACAAGGTGGACACCAATTCCAAATGTTGGCTGGGGTAACCACAACAACATAATGAAATACAATACAAAACAAGACAAATCAAAGCCAATTATGCGGAAAAAATACTGAGCATCAACCCACAAAATATGCAAAGAAGAAACAAAATCTAACCAAGAAGAACTTGACCAACTCCCACAACTCCTGACACGGTGACGCAGAAGCTCAGAAAGAGCGCAGGTGCTCTTCCTATTGGGACAGAGGGCTGTCTTTGAGCACTGTCTTTTACAAGAAAACCCCTAGGGCTTAGCCCTAAGTGAGCCACCACTGCAGTTCAAACAGTCTGGGCAGGCCTCATCTGGTGCATCACAGTGTGTGGTCACGGTGCAGAACCTCTGCCAATTACCCTCAATCTAGGATGCACATGTTTCCCCGACTGTTTGGATGCTGCACCCAAACAGCCTTCAGGGTGCCGGAACTTTGCGCTAAGACAGACAGCTCTCATTATCCTGGTGTGTGTAACGCAGACAAAAAAATACACGTTGAGATGTCGAAGTGTTAAATACAGTGGTAGATAGATACAGGGGTATTGGGCTCATGTTGAAAACATGGGCCCGATACCGCAAAAGAGAAAATTGGTGAAAAGTGCTGTAATGAGTTAGTTTGCATAGAGAGCTATCTACATCTGTATGTATAGTCTGTGTGGGTTTACAGCATAATGCAGCTGGCTGGCATTTATCTAGATTGGCCTATTACTACATTACTACGTAGACCTCTATAAGATAGATCCGTTTTGCGGTCTCTTTGTTTCTTTGCAGACGTACACATGCAAGTAAAGCAGGCTCGGAGGGTTCGATAGGCAAATGCTGTGTTTCTTTCCGAGAATATGGAGATGTCTTTCACACACACACACACACACACACACACACACACACACACACACACACACACACACACACACACACACACACACACACACACACACACACACACACACACACACACACACACACACACACAGCAACTGCACTGTCTAACATACCAGGCTCAAGAAGATGTCTCCTTGTGGTCCAGCGAAACATTGTCTAGTACTAGTATGAAGGCTAAATTATGGGGTTGTTGACAGCCCACACACACACACACACACACACACACACACACACACACACACACACACACACACACACACACACACACACACACACACACACACACGCTAAGGCCTTCTCGTTAAACCAGGAAGTCTCACCAGTGTATCTGACCCCTTCAATGATTAATTCCCACCCAATACAATGGCCCCTGTCGAGGAGAGAGCCGGATGGGAACGAACACTGTAAATCCTGACTGTACGACGTGTCAGCACCAAGAGCCAGTTTCCCAGACATGGCGTGTTTACAAACAGGAAGTAGCCGTGTGTGAAAACGCACTGATTGGTGTGTGTTTTGGAGAGAGATGAGAGAGGCGAGGCTGAGATACTATGGTACCGTCTGTCGTATAGCTGCGGGGACAGGGCGAAGGAAGAGAAATTTATGACCGGAAAGTTTCTCTGATCAGACCTCTGCCTTCCGGGCCATGCAGGCTTTGGAATGTCCTGTCTGAAGAGCTTGTAAAATAATAGCACATTTATGATTAATAATTTTATAGTAGTGACAGTATTACTAGTATTAGTGGGTATTATTGCTGTTCTTGTTATTATTGTTGTAAGTACAGTAGGTATAGTATGATAGTGGTACAGTAGTTGTACTGTTATTACAGTATACCAGTATTACCAGTGTTAATTTAAAATAAATTATCAGTATTAGAAAAAGCCTTTAGTAATAGTCAAATAGTTTTACATAGTTTTGATGAATACTTAATTGTGAACGGTCAATTCGGCAGGCTGTTATTTCTCAATAACTGCTTTACCTCCTGGAAGTTGTAATTAGTAAGCTAATCAAATCATTTCTTCAATCGATATTACATGTCAAATTATCGATTTAGCTCATAGTGGAATAATATACAGCGAGGTTATTTATTGTAAAATAAATCATGACAGGTTGAAATGGCTCTGTGACACTGTGGGTTAAGTCATTATAAGAAAATGACCTAACCCACTATAAGAATTCATTATAATAAAACCTTCTGACCTCATTACAGAGATCTAAGTTACAACAGATTGGACAGCTTCCCTACAGCCATCAGAGCCGTCCCCACCCTTAAGGAACTGTGAGTCTTAATGCTTAACTTCCTGACACAAAAATGTACACTGCTTTATCGAAATCATTCAGATGTTGCTGAAACAAACAAAACATCAGCTTTAACCACTTAAACCCTCTATACTTAAATTAACACTTATAGTAGACCAAGGTCGGCTCTGTACTTGGTCCCCTCTTTTTTCCCCTGTACACCAAATCTCTTTGGTGTCCGAAAACAGCCGATCTACAAGCTCACAACGTGTCACGACACAATGCGTTGTGCTATTTTTTGCCAAATGTGGCCCTCAGATGAGGATGCTAGGGTTCAAGTGGTTTATAGATAGGTATCTGATCCTAAATTAAAACCATAAAATAATACATGTAATAGATATTCTTCAATTAACACATCTGAAAAGGAGTTTCATTTCTAATTTTGAATCAATTGAACAGAAAGTGAGGTGACCTCCAACTTCACAGACAGATTATTGTACATGAGTGAATCTCTGCAGCCAAAAGTTGTGCCTTTGTCTAACTTCATTTTGCATGCTCATCTCCTCAGAATTCTTCAGAGCAACCACATCAAATCCATCCCAGGACATGCCTTCATTGGAAACCCTTCCATAGAGACCATGTAGGTTACCTTAGCATCCCTTAGAAGTTTATTGTTCGAAATAATAAGCATTCAGAACTATAGATTGAAACTGACCAGGCTGTTAATAAATGTGAAGACATGTAATAAACATAACTCCTAAAACTTTGGCACTTTACTTTTGCAATTCTCTATCATACATTTATTTTCTTTGTCTATTCTCTCTTACTTCTCAGTACTAAATGGTTAAATGCAAATAATGCATTCATTCACCATCAACTTAACAGTGGTGCTAAGCTGTGTTATTCTCCCCAAAAGAAACCTCCAGAACAATCCTGTCCAGGTTATAGGTCACTCAGCCTTCCAGCTTCTACCAGAGCTCAGAACCCTGTAAGTCACCATCAGTCCTAAACCATGCTTACTGAGTAGCATCTTCAGAGGCCGTATGGATTGTTGTTGTGTGTCACATCTTACAGACCATTTGTTTGTTGGTTGGATCGTAACTTCCTTTTCTATGGGGCGTAGTAAGCCCTATGGGTTTGTTTGTCGGGAAAACATGTCGTGGTACCATTGGTATTTTTCAATCACTTATTTATTTCTAACTTCATGTGCTAGTAAACACCAGACCAAAAAACAGCTCTAAACCCCTTGGACATGTGTCTTTTTCCCCCCTGCGATCTCATCTGTGTGTTTAGATCTCTCAGTGGAGCCAAAGACATCACAGTCTTCCCAGACCTCACTGGAGCAAATAGTCTGGAGACCCTGTAAGTCCCTTCAAGCCATCATAAGATCCTGTATGGTGTCCCACACCAGGAGCCCCACAAGCAGCCCCTCTGATTTATTTGCCAACCTTTATGTGTTGTTGACATTTGGAGAAACTCTAATCCAATGTTTCCCATTCTGCTGGCCACCCTCCCTGCTTTACAGAGTGTTGTTTGTATTGTTTTCACTGGAGGGTTTCTTTGTGATGGTGGGAGAGAGGCAGAGGGTGGTCAGGTCATTTGAAAGATCATCTTGTGATTAAAAGGTCACAGGTCGGATCCCCAGAAGAGCCCATTCCTGTCGAACTACCTTTGGGCAACTGTTGTATGGGCGCCGTATAACACGGCCCTCAACTATGTATTATCACCTGACATTTTTTAAATTAGTTTTATTCAGTAAATAAGTATTATTAGTATTGTCCCTGTAGTTTAATGCACATACAGTATGCATATGCATCTTTGACACATGCAAAAGGGGAAAAATCCTAATAATTACACAGCATCTAAAAAAAAGCCAACGGAAGTGCTTGAACAAAATAAAAAGTACCTACTGTATCACTTGTTGATCTCACTGATACAATCTCATCACTCAGAAGCATCACAGGCACCCATATCTCCTCCGTACCCAGTTTAATATGTGAAGTCCTGCCCAGCCTACAGCAGCTGTAAGTGTTCCTTTTATGGTACATCTTTAGAGCTTTACAAATGCATTGATATACACATCGATACTGTTTAGGATACGAGCAATTTCATTTTCTATTTATCTATTCCATGAAATTTATCATACAATATATTTCCGTAAAATTGATGATTAAAAACAACAGTCCAAAACCACCACCAAAACAAAATCAGGAGACAAAAATAAACTAAACAAAGCATTGGAGACATTAGTCATGTAATTCATATTTTGGCTCAGTTGATAGGCCTGTCTACACTCTTTAGAAACGTCATTTTCAATTATGCATGCAAACATCATATCCCTTCAATAGCCAAGTAGACGCCCTTATATCCATATTATGAAATGCTATGGGAAGGCATGTTTAGATACTGTCTTAATCTCTGGTTTGGAATTGGACATTGATTTCCTTTGGGGAAATATCCATGTGTCTTATCTAAAGGGACCTGTCTTACAACTGGATACAGTGTCTACCCAACTTCACTGGATGTGGGAAGATACAAAGAATGTGAGTCATCTGTTTTAGTATTGTAAATAGTCATAAACAATACTTAAATCTTTAGTCATCCAGATGAAACTTCTGAGAATTTGTTTTAATTTTGTTTTCCCATTGATTTGCGTCATAATATCATTCATGTGGACACCTTCCTGGAGATGAAGGCACTCAGGTCACTGTGAGTGACTAAGTGCCTCAGGTCACGCATATAGGAAATACTTTTTGAAAGAGCTTATTTGTGGAATAAACATATTTTTTTAGAGCCTGAGCGTGAGCCTGAGCCTGCTCAAAGTGTGCTTACTGTATGTGTACAGTAGGGGCAGTGTCAGAGAATGGTCAGTGAATGGACAGATCAGTGCTCTAAGCCTATAACTGCAAATATACTGCCAAAGCAGTATATAATGTAGCAAATATTTAATGTAAGAACATTGCCAATTAATGGATAGGATTTTGCAAACCATCTTTTTTTTTTATTTTTTTATTTTAATAATATACATTACACAATAACAGTAATAATTATATTACTGAATACTAAATGTGAAAAGTTAATTGTGAGTCAAAATATATGAATATCTGTAATATACTCTAAAAGATGCATAAGATATACTGTATACTATGCAAACTATTGTAATTAGACTGTTAGTTAAGCAGTGCGATGTGTGAGTGTTAAGTATTGTAATGAGTCTCTAATGACATTATGTACATTACAGTATATAGTATATCACTCCAGAGGATCTCTAGGCAGCCTTGTTTGTGTATAGAATGATTTGAGAAAAAAAAAAAAAAAAAAAGTGAACATTTGGTAAGATGATGCATTTGACATCCCCCTCCCCACACACCCATCATCTCTCTCCCTTAGTGACCTAACCTCCAACCAGCTGTCTTCCTTCTCCTTGGAGGGTCTTCTCGGACTCACCCACTTGAAGCTGTCTGGGAATCTTCAGCTTAGAGACACACTGCCCCTGCACCTCCTGCCCAGGCTCAGGTAGGACTAGGAGTAGCACTCACATTTATACATATACTCTTCTGTTTAGAAATGTGGATCCGGTGGTCAGGTAGGACCACTACAGGCTAACAAGTGGTACTGCATGTTCATGTAATATCTCCCCCAAACAGGCTTTCTATCTTAGCTCAGCAGTAATAATTATCCTAATAATAATAAAAGGCCAAATGTTGCTTGTGCAGGAGACCCATGGTCTAATCTCGGGTGAGACATAAATCTTAATTTATTGCACCATCACTGAATCATCTGCATGTTTCAAGCTTTTTTTACCAGTATATTCCATAGGCATTTCAGCATTAGAGTGAGTGTTTATAGGTGACGAGGAAGGCTAGCAGGTGATTGTATGGGGAGCAGAGCATGGTGCACCTCTCCCCAGGTCTTAGTCGTGTGTAAACTCAATACACAACCTTCACCAGCCTAGTATGGATTACCTAGCTGGATGTATTCAGTAGATTAAGTTGATATTGTAATAGTTTGTGAATGTAAATTAGACATCCAAGGTTATTAATCCAAATCAAATTACTTGAAAGGAGGTAAGGGTATGTGCTTAAGTCCCCATATAGCTAGAAGTTCACACGCACTGCGAATCTTATGCAATCTTAAGACCTTGCTCAGCCACACCACTGCCAACCACAGGCAGTGTGTAAAAATGCACAAAACACTTTTCTACCACTGAGAATTAGACTGCATATCGTAGCCTACTATGAAGTGTGTGTGTGCAGGTTTCATATTTACATACATTTGGGCCAAACCATAACACTGCCGTTTTAAACTGTGCTTATACTCACCAGTGCAGTGAAGTTCTACTCTTTGTTAATACTTGCTGTCGCATATACTGTCTGTAGAGTGATTACTCATTTTGTGTGCCATTGCAGGGTAGCAGAGCTGCCATTTGCCTACCAGTGCTGTGTGTTTGTGCCCAGGGCCAAGTCAAAGTGCCCCTTCCCCTGGAACCTTGGAATTGTTGACAACAGTAAGCCAAGTCTAAATCAACAAGAGAGTTATGACGTAACCTTTCAGGGTGAGTCAAAACCTTTTCTCTTATTATGTAGAAATGATTAATGACTGCTAAATTAATTCCGAAGCTTCCCCAAAAGTTTGAGCTCAAACAACCAGGGACCATGGAGACTCACGGTTCATCCGGCTTGGCAGGGCTCTCCAAAGAACACGATTGGTCGTGTTCAGGGGTGGGAAGCTGGTTTGGGTGGGCAACCTCTGTCACTTAAAAAAGCATGGGTTTCCGAGGCTACTTCACTAATGACTCCTACAGGTTGGTCAGGGTGGGCAACCTCTGTCACTTAAAAAAGCATGGGTTTCCGAGGCTACTTCACTAATGACTCCTACAGGTTGGTCAGGGCACCTGTTCAGCGGAGAGTGGAACTAGGAGGGATAGCATGTTCCACCACATGTGCATATGTATGTACTGTACATACGGTATATTTATATACAGGCTATATGTACCACTAGGCTATGTACTGTACAAATATTACCGTCTATAGATAGTATATTTTCTGTACACATTGCCTATATCTATAACTGTTAATACTGTTAGTGCACTGTGATTACATTTATATCTGCTTACGAAACACAAATCCTGGGCAGTCCAAGTGCAGAGGACCAAGCAAAAGAGTACTGAAGTATGCCTATACCTCTTTTGGTTCTGGTACTTTATTCCTATGCCTATGCGTTACTATCCGTTTACTGTTTTTATAACTGTTATAATTTTCAACACCTAGCTGTATCTATTTTTCTTTAGGCCTTTCTGTCATGTTTCATAGTTACGGTACTGCCATGACAACTGAATTGGTTAAGTGATTAATTGTATCATGCAGTCCTATTATGGAAGCAGAGACATTTGCGGTGTCTCTATTCAGTTATTCAGGGTTTTCCTTTAATTTTTGCCTTTGATGTGAGATAAATTTGGCCAATTTCTTAACAGATCTTATATATTGGTCAGTGAAGACAAGAGAATTTAAGAATTTTGATTTCTTTAAAAAAAAATCTATGCTATGATGTTTTCTCATAGAATATGGCAGTCCAGAGGACTTGGCAATGGAACTAAGTGTAGATGCTACAAAACAAACTGCAATCCGCTGTTCTCCTGTCCCTGGTGAGTATGTATAGAGAATATGTTTTTCCACCTCCACTATTTAAATAAGGGACAGCCACTCCTTAAAAACAATTGGGTTCTTATATCATATTTTGTCTCCATTTCTAGGTCCATTCCATCCGTGCCAGAGCTTGTTTGCTACCCACTGGCTTCAGTTTGTCATCTGGGTCATCATCATCCTCTCCATCACTTTCAATTTCCTGGTCTTGTTCTCAATCCTCTTCTCCTCTACATCAAAAACCCCCATCCAGCATCTTCTGGGTGTCCTATACTGGGTCCACTTTCTTACAGGTCTCTCAAGTGGCATTCTTGCTGTGGTAGATGTTCTGACCGTGGACCATGGCGGTTGTCCATGGTGGGAGGTGGGAGCGCGTCCTTGGACCACAAATGTCCTGTTCGCACTCTCCTCTGAAGCTGGAGTCCTCCTTATGACAGCCGTCATCTTCGAGCAAATGAGATGGAGCAATGAGCCTGAGGCCAGCAGGAATCTACTGGGGCACAGGGGTGCTCAGGTGATAGCAGCAGTTTGTTGTACCCTGGCACTGGCCGCTGCTGCAATTCCTTTCCTGTTCAGAGCTGAACATGGTCTCTCCTCCATCTGTATGTCCTTTTCTCATAATCACTCAATCTGTTGGGGTTACAACTCAACGCTATTGTCACTCAACTTCCTCTGTTACCTGTTAATGACTGTCACCCACTGCTGTGTGAACCAGCACCAGCCCGGGGGTGAAATGACGTTAAAGCTGAAAAGAGTCCAGGATTGTGCCATGACCAAAACGGTGACCGTCCTCCTCCTTTCAAATTGCTTACTTTGCTTTTCTGCAACTCTCCTCTCCTTCATGCTCCAGCATCCTTTCCTCTCCAGCCCAGAGTTTGTCAGATTCACAGTGTTGCTGACCATGTCCCTGCCAGCCTGTCTGGACCCTCTACTCTATATGTTCCTCAGTCTGCATTTCAGAGAAGATCTCAGTAGCTTTCTTCAGTGGACTTCACACAGAACACAAAGATCAAACAGCAGCAGCCACATCACGTCTGTCAACTCTGAGGATCCAGAGACGCAGTCGTGTACGTCGACACAGGCCCTAGTCCCTTTTTGATTGTGGAAGAGGTTGACTTTACATGACTGCCTCGTTCTGGCTCAATCATTAGTGTATTACAGTTTTTACAGCAAGAATTGGAAAATCTGAGAACCCTTTATCAGAATCCAACATGTTCTAGCTTAATTGCTTTTGATGCACCAATGACTCTACAAAAGTTAAAACAAACCTTGTAAAAACAGTATTATACTATTTTACCATTCAATATTTTATGCTCACTTGTTTCCATGTTATATACATGTTATTTATTTTATATTTCCA
This sequence comes from Gymnoscopelus microlampas, assembly GCF_963454915.1. Lineage (NCBI taxonomy): Eukaryota > Metazoa > Chordata > Actinopteri > Myctophiformes > Myctophidae > Gymnoscopelus > Gymnoscopelus microlampas. Next base: position 20,863,244 of record NC_139943.1, read on the forward strand.
CATTTTATATTAATTGCACACCCTTTTTTATTCCATGCCTTCTCTTACTAGTTCTTAACGCTTTATTTACATCATACAGTAATTGTGGATTGCTGCTTGTCGGATTGTTTTTATACTGTTCTGTAAAGCACTTAACATTGTTTTGTGCTATACAAATTAAATGTATTATTACTATGTAATGAAGGCACCATGAGCTGACAATCAGACAGCCATTAAGACATGCTAGGTCAGGTGGTCAATTTTAGGGCTGTGACTATACTTTGTTATATTCAAATTCTTATCCAAGTCTCTTATTTTTATTTATGAAACATGATTGTATCGATTTCAAATAAAACTTCTCACATTACTGCTTTTGTTGAATGGATTTTGGACTCAAACTATTAGAAGTTTTGATAACGCCATGGGATTCACTATCCAGACCTAGGAATGATAAACTCCATTCCATGTACAGTATGTGATTCAAGTCAGTAAACTGAATCTTCATTGTTCATTCCATGATATAAAATACTTTATATATATAAAAAGGAATGTGCGAACCAGTGTAGTCCTGTAAACAGTTCCCTAATACATTTCTACTTGGTGGTGTTATTGATGCCCATATCCCATCTTTGTGTCATAGTATCCGTATGCGATCATGTACTGAAATACACATGTTGCATCTTGGTTAAGTGGTTTCTCTCTCACTGAATCCCAAATTTGCTGACTGTTGACACACTAGAACCCCATCCCCAAACAAAGTAACTTTACAAATAATAAAAACACAAAACAGAAATATTCTCATTAGAGCATAATTTAATATAAACATTTTAATACAACATACAAAATAAAAGTTGAAGGACTTAAATTTGCCTGTCCTCGCTAACTTATTTATAATACTCCAAAAAAAAAAAAGATTGCACAGGAAAACATTTAAGCTACAGGCTGCTGACTATCTTGTCCTGGTATAATGAGTTTAAAGGGCCTTCCCCGTTGATCGGCTGGCCGAAGATCATCACAGCGTTCAGCAGTCTCTGTGGCAGTCTCAAAAAGTATTGGCAACAAACAGGGCCAAATAGAATACTGGCAGGTCAGCCATGTTCCACATGGACTGTGATTTTCAACAGTTTTTTGATTGTTTAAATTTTTTAATAACTTTTTAAACAAATGAAACAATCTCTTCCTTTTGAGACAAAAACAAAAATAGATAATGTACAGTTCTTGCAGCATCACTACAGGGGAAACCGTCCTTTAAAAACACAAGATATGTTAACACCACAGTGACAATCATAGTCCGTCCAAATGCCAAACCCCAGGTAAACAAGGGGGAGGGGGTTATAAAAAATAAAAGGTGACAGTACAAACAAAAAGAGGGAGAACATATAAATTAAAACAGAGGGGGAGGAAAAAAGGTAAGACTTTGTCACTGAGCAGGATCTATACTTACGTACACGATGTAAGGATGATATAAGCGGGGCCCCAAGACATTTGTGGTCATTTGAGGGAGATCATTGGCTTCCGTTGACGACTGTTCCTTGATTCCTGGCGCCCCCTGGTGGCGCTACAGGGAGGTGCAGGATAGTGCAGGCAAATAACCGCCTCGTGTATTTCCCTGGCTTACCTAGGCAGTGGCAGTTTGATTCGTCTGGTCTGATTGGATAATCTAGTTCCAAACTAGCGCTTCTTTTATTTCTCGTAGGAAAATGGGCACGCACTGAGGGGGTGCTGTGTGTCAGGAATCCTCTCCCTGAACTCTGCCGGGGCCTAAATTTAGGGTCTCACTTAGACTCACTCCCACCTCTTGAGCCTTGTCAACAAGCTTCCTCAGTCTATCAGTTTTACCTCCCTCCGCAGCTTCAAACAGCAGGCACTGGAAGAAGGGAAGAGACAGGGAGGAAGGAAGGGGGGAATGGAGGGAGGAAGGGAGGGAAGGGGGTCAGAGGAGTAGGGAAGGAAGGAGGGAAGGGTGGCAGGTGAACATGCGTGTAATACCGCTCAGGTGCAACAAATTGTGTTGAGAATGTGATGTTTTTGTGTATGCATATTTTTGTATTGAAGAGAAAGAGAGGGAGGCAAATTACATCTTTCCATATGGTGGCACACAGTGGAAGGCTTTGGAGAGCTTGCCGATACAGAATTCGGACCTACAAGAAAATAAAAAAAGGGGGGGGTGGGGGAAGAAAGAAAGAAAAAAAGACCACCAAACGCAGGAAGTGGAGTCAGTTAAAAGGACAAGGACAAAAAAGCAAAACAAAACAAGAACAAAATGGGGTCAAGTCAGAGATTGCTTTTGCTGTCTTTCTAAGTCACCTTCCTACAGAAAAACTGACCTGAGCCACAATAATCACAAAACCAAATGTTTCAAACTATGACACTCTAAACCACCATACATTACACCTGTTTGTGTGCACAGTGACAAATAAACCTGCAGGGGAAGAAATAAGATTCAACAACATGAAATGGCCATGATTATCGAACAGTTAAGTCAGATAAGGAAAAACTTACTGACTGACTGGAGGAAAAGGCAGCACAAGGTTAGGATGTCAATTCATTATTTGCATTTACGCATTACATTAATTATTTGATTCTCAGTATTTCTTACCCTGACCCCCCCCCCCCTCCATCACTAACTCACCTCAGATGGCTCCTTTAGCTCCCTCTCCACAGCTATTGCTCTGCCGAGAAATGCAGCAGAAAGGCCTGTGAGCTTCACGGCAGGACAACTCCCTAAACTCTCTTAAAAAGACAGTAATGGCTAGCAGCAAGGAGAGGAAACTGTTTTTTGCTTTGCTTGTCACCAGGTTGTGTTGTTTTTTCATGTTATCACAGAACCTCTGAATCGTAGTTGCTTACCTGCCAAAGAGGCTTATATTGAAGACAAACTTTATCAGCATATGCCTTGTGGCTGGTGTTAGTTTCCAATCCTGGCTAGCTAACACAAACTGATCAGCAGCAATTCATGAACCCTCAATGTTATTATTATTATTTTTTTTACAAAAGACATATTTCAGGTCCGATACGTTTCTCTCTGAATCAAGCATAATTTCCTCATGCTTTTTTTTTAACGTTTCTGAGCAGTGAGGAGAGATCTTGGAACTTACATTTTCCAGGAAGCCAGACATTTTGGAATACTACTGCTCAACATTCTGGCCTGGAATTTCAGGTGTTCAATGTTTCCCTCCTGCCATTCATGGTGCAGCAACCTGTACAGCGACAAACCAACACTAACCGTCTGAACAGTATGGATCTAGAAAACCCACAAACTTGCCTCTGATCAGTGCACGACAGACTTATCCATGACAAACAGACAGAGGAGCCCAAACATAACCAGTACATCCCATAGCCTTTACGTTAGTGATTGGATAAAAAACAGGAAATATAAGTGACACACAATACAGTAGTAAATGCCTTTATATCTAAATATGGCAATATAACCTTGTGCGCACGTTCATTCCCAAGGCAAAATACCCCTCTAGATATCCTGCAATATTACACCAATGAAGCTACAACCATTTAAGTTACCACAGAGAAACCTGTGATAAGATATCACAATATGCTGTAGGTGTGTTCCATTCATGCTAGGCATGCATTTGCAGGGTGATGACAGTGGTGAACGGTACCTTAGGGCCAGCTCAGTGTTGTTGGGCATGGTGTATCTCAGTCTCTCCAAGACCAGGGCATGCTGGGACTTGGGCAGGCAGCTTAAATAGTGAGCGACCACCTGAAGAGCCAATGCAGAACCAGAGGATTAGCGGTGCTCTGGGGCAATCCCAGAAAAGCACCATAATAAACATAATGAAACAATTTGAGAAAACAAATGGGGAAAGTATGTACAGTTTGCCGTCACACTTTGGCAAGACAGCCAATCAAACCAAGCAAATGGTGAGCTATTTTAGCCTACGTTAGCCGACTTCCTTCCTGTTTTGTCACATTTGACCAACGCCTAGTTCAACAGTTTGATCTGAGTTTTGTGAGCTAGGCAAATGGTGCTAAAGGGAATCATTTGCATAAGTTGAAGTCAAGTCTTATTTATGAATATGTGGACCGGTGAATGTACCAGCCTCCCACCATGACTCGCGGCGGCATCTCCCACTCTGCATCAATAATGAACAGAGTGCATCGAGTTGACGCATCAAGGGAGAATATGCAGATACCCATCTTCATTTAGAAAATATAAAATAAGCCAAGCAGAGCCTCAGAGCCAGTGGGTGTTCTCTTGCCTTGTTGTGGAGGCGGTAGCAGCTCCAGTACATCGCTGGACTGAAGGGAACCTCCAACCTAGAAGGAACCGTTCCCAGGCAACGCAGCACCAGGTCTGAGAACTGTCTGGTCCCCCGAATGTCAGTCTGTTTACTGCTGGTAAAGAGGAGATAACTGGAGACAGAAAACAGAAAAGTCAGAAGGGTTCTGCTTTGAACCCCACCTTTATGTGTGGTACCTATAGTATAGTGATAGATTATAGCACTATAAACATTACATGTTTTCATACAGGTAGTGTAAAGAAGTGTCAAGTATTTTAAAGGAATAATTGTTGGTGACACAATGAAAGTGAAACATAGCATGCTGCTGAATTCTGTGCCTGCAAGACTTACTCCATCCAGAGTTTGTGAAGCACGTCCAGCTGCATGGCTGATCCCAGAGCCCTCTCGAAAGCATCCACAGTCTCCTCTACCGTACCGTGGAGCCACTGCCAGTGACTGACAAAAACAACATTTTAATGGGGATCAAACAGTTCAATGGGTAGCGCATGGCATCAAAACACTGTCAGGGTCATCTTGGGTCATCTTGATCCCCACTAGGGCCAACCACTGGTTAACGTAAGACACTCAAAAGGAGGGATGCAACAATATAAAAACTAAAACGCATTGATGAAAATCATTCGCCGAAAGCAATAAAACTCTTGCGGTCTCTTGCCGTCCTGGACTCTGTTGATTATGTACAAAACATTAAGTGGTACACACCAGTAAACCAGATGCAGATAAGGCATCTGGTGACGTATCTGTTCCTGAAGGTGCTTTTTGATGATCGGCCCTCTCAGCATCTCCTCTGTGGGAACACCAAGGATGTGTCTACAAAAGGAACAAAGAGATTCACGACTTCTACGTGGACTGCGTAAAAGATGGCTCTGTTCGTCCAATACACCACTCATTGCTCATCGCTTCATTTTCGAATGTTATGCGTTACTGTGATTTGTTCAGCCTGATTTAGACTGTTCACCCACCATACAATGGTGTAGTGTGCCAAAAATAGCCTACTTTCATCATGTATAAATTAAGCATTACATTGCTGCAAGCTAGATGTCATATGAAAGTCTTTGACCTACCGCAGAACGTCTACAGGCTGCTTCTGACTCTGTTCATCTTCACAGAGCGACAAAATGAAACCCCGGAAGAGAGGAACAATGGCACTCGACTTCTCCTGTAGACAAAACAGTGATTAAGTATAGTGTGACAGCTACCCAGTCCCAGACATGGTTATAACTGCAGTGATGAACGAGCAAAACCTTTGATCATCTGTAAATATTTAAATGCCCTTTGCTCATGTCTGACAAAATATAAATTGGACAGATTACTTTTCTTTTGTATTATCACTGCCTTCCATTTGTATCATCATTACTGCGCTTTACCTTATTTGGTAAGGTAGACTTTTTATGCCTTGGATATCTCAATAGCCTTTTAAGACATTTCCAGGAGAATGTGTTTGTTCGCAATCATGATTAAAATATCAATGCGTTTTAGTGCTAAAGAATCATAACCTTTATTGATCCCAGGGTGAAATTCACAAGTCTGCAGAAGTCAAGAAATGAACGTCTTTCAGCCTTCATCAGGAAGACCTGCAGACAACTCTGACAACTGTCAACTTCCCTAGTGAGAGACTGTATGAGGAGGCATCCATCCACGCTTACCTGGGCCATGAGGAACTTGCAGGAGTGGTAGAAGACCTCTGCATTGTGGGGACACTCTACCAGGGCGTGGAGCCACATGCTCACGGCCTGGTCGCTGTCACCCTTCTTTAAGTGCAGGTCTGCAAGGCTGTTCCGCAGGGCACAGGACTCAGGACACAACTCCAACAGGGACTGACACAACTGAATGCCCACGTCAAACCTAAAGAAATAAGCAGACGCTTATTAGCATTTGCGTGAGTACCAGTGATGCTATGCTCATTTGAGAAGTGGTTGCTCTCTATTTTAATGACGTGATGCGCACGTCGCTTAACACCTACAGTACAGGTCACACAATGGGCAATTGATATGCATATAGGCTAATTCCTATGTTAATGTACCTGGCGTGAGTCGGGAGCCTTTGTAAACTTTGATGAAGTGTGAATTTAAAGTAGTTTTAAATCTATGCGTGTGCCTGCACGTCCCCCTGGCCAAATAAGTGGATGCTCGGCGTGCAACCCCGTCCACTGAGCATTGCACCCCTGGTGAGTAGCATGTTGTGTCGGTACAACACAACACAAGCCCGTACAGGCTTGCACACAGAACAGCTACATCCAGCTCACCTTTCCAACAGATTATACAGGAAGATTAGATTGGAATGAAGAGGCATGCAGGCCAGAGTCCGTTCACTCTGGGGCCGAGACTCATCTGTGCACTGTCGGATGGCATCTAAAAGAGCAGGGAAAAACACACATCATGTAACTATAACATTAAACGATTATACTCATTAGGAGTGAAGTAGTGAAGTAGGACAGAAACAAATTGAGTTGTGTGCTGTCATGTGCCAGTCACATAAAACTGAAAAACAGCATTCATGCTCAAGAAATCTTTGCAGAGTACATATTATCAAGCTTGAGACAAACAAGATATGGTCTAAATGTCTTTTCATATGCCTGTGTACTTGCTTGGATCGGCCTGTCAATAGAAGTGTAGAAAAGGTTCGACACTTTTCAACTTTAGCAGCGGACGGGTGAGTGTACCCCCCTGAGTACGTCCGCTTGTAACTCAGCCAGTCAGATTGCCTGCGCATCCCTACCAGACTGCTCGCTTCTCATGGAAAATGAATTGCCATGGGTTGATTCCCGTGTGAAAAGGTCATAATAATGGCATGGCTTCCATGTGGATCGTGGAATTCATGTTCATGACATCATATTGACACTGAATGTCATATCATTGTTGTGACATTGACTTACAAATATGGAGTCATTTGCCTCTCCTTTGAACTTTAGAAAAATATATTCAAAAGGTATAAAATGCAAATAATGTACTTCCTTGGCCTACTAACAGCATGCACAAGTAATTTGGTGCTCATCGGCCCAGCGGTTTGCGAGATTAGCCACAGACAGACAGAGACACACACACACACACACACACAGAGTCAGACAGCTTGCCCCACAGGAGCCACGCAGTACAAAGAATATTAGATTAAGCAGGCAACACGTTGCATTTGCGTCATGTGCTTCTCGTACCTTCAAAGAGAGCGATGAGGATGTCGGACGGGGTGCTGATGTCCTGCTGCGATCGCCAAGGTAACTTGAAAGGCTCTGTGCTGACCACCCTGCTTGGGCCAGAGGTGGCCGGGTCATACAGGCTGGACGGCAGACAGTCAAACTCCGTCAGGTGGATGTAAGACAGCCACACCAAGACGCGGTTGCTAGCGGTCAGGTGGTCTGCAATGCTCCTCTCATTGGCCGACTTCAAGGCATTCTGGAACATTCAGATGCCATGTTAGTGTGGACCTAAACAGGTTGATTGTGTTCCTTGTGGGTTTTTAGGTTTCCACTTGAGACCTATAAAAACAGCACAGTCTGGCCATACAACCCTTTTGTGAAAGTGCCAAGTTTCAAAACAACTTTCAGTTGAAAACGTCCTTTTTTGGGGGGGAATAATGCATGAGCGCAATTTTGACAACTTTCTCTAAAAAACAAACCAAAGTTTAGACTTTTAATTAAACACAGTGTGGTTCTGCCTGCTGTGCCATGTGTGAAGTCTTTGAGAGACAGCGGTTTCACCTGAAGAATGGCCAGGGCGCTTCCCATGCGGCCTGTGAAGAGGTTCAGGTGGACCCTGTAGAGCAGGACCTCTAGCAGCTGGAAAGAGACTTTGTCAGTGACCCCCGACGATGCCACGCTGAAAAGGTATTGCAGGAGACGGTCGCACACGTAGTCTTTCCCCTCAAATGAACTCTCCAGGGTCAAATACTGAAAAACAAATGATGGATGAATAAAGACAATGTTTAGAAGAACTAATTTAAAGATGGATTACTCCTGTTGATTAACATATGGATTCTGGTAATACACGTTTTCTCAGTACACATCGACTTGATGCTTGAAAAGTAAATGTCATCTCCACCTGGGTTATTCAAATGCATTTCATTTTCCCTTGCTTGTCAATTTAATTACCGGTACCGCATTTTAATATTGAAAAACTTAAATCCCTCATCAGGACTGAGCCATTTGAACCCTTTCGTCTAAGCGATACAGCCTTGCTTCATTTGCATATTTGAGAAGATATAAATTAACAAGCCAGAGGAACAAAAAACCCAAATATACTTGTTGTCAGATGTAAAGGGGCCTTACGTTCCACCACACTTGGTAGTTAGGAGCGTGTTCCACGGCCATCTCGCACATCTCCTGCACCTCCTCCCTGCTCCCCCGCTGCGAGAACAGAGACAGGTACTGGCACCAGATCTCAGGGTTGTTACAGTTGTCCTCCAGGGCACGAGACAGTGTGTTTAAGGCTGCGTCCAGGCACTCTGAAGCAGAGCTGGAAGATACAGAACATCGTAGATAGAGGAACTACATTAATCCACCAAGTCCATGGTTTCCTAATTAAGCAAAATAAATAATTCAACAATAGAAGGCATTTTTTGAATTGGCCTCAGGTCTAAATTGTTTAACAAAGCTACTAATGGTTTCCTAATTCAGCAGAAGAAATAATTCAACAATAGTGCCATAGAGTGAAAAACCAACATATTCCAGATGATTGCAACTTACGTATCGTCCTGACTGAGGTATTTATAGGCCAATTTGATCCAAAGCTGTGCATCCCTAGGGTTCTCCAGCACACTGGTCTCCAGATTAGATATGTCGTCTGTCTCGCTGACAAAATAACGCTTGTCACCTGGTGAAACAAACGCATCCAGGGCCAACAAGCTGGTCTTGGAGCATTTGTCTGTGAGCAAAGATAAATCACAAATCTGGTAAATTGTCTGCATATTTTATATGCTCTTCAAATAAATCACTGATCTCTGATGAACAAAATCATCAGGATGTTCTGAATTACTGGGTCAGGACAAGTGAGGTTTCAGATTCTCAAAGCTCTGATTAGACACCCTTAGTTCAACACACACACACACACACACACACACACACACACACACACAATAGTCTTGCCATTTAAAAGAAGTGTACAATACAGCACAATTTCCTCAAGGTGTAAAGCAAGTACCACAAACTATCAGCAGACAAGTGTAATGTTAAATCTGGAGTTACACTTTCATGCAACAAAAAACAACATTCCCTGACTTTGTGCAGCCAGTCAGCAGCAGAGATCAGATCAGTGCTCACCATATCTCCTTGGAGTCAGGCTGAAGGCTGTGCTCTCATCCTCGCTGTCCTCTGAGGGCCCGGGGCCAGTCTGCCATGACGGGGTGGGCCTCCATAGTCTTGCGTCCTTGCATGTGGTGTAGGGAGGGACTGGCAAACAAACAAAATTAAAATTATTTGGTGATATAAAGAGCACAAATAGCACTTCCCAAAACAGAAAAATAACACAATAAAACCCAAGGACGTGTTTCCACCGTCGTATAAAAAATGGGCGTCTGTAGCCTTATGCATATGAAACTGGTGGTCCTTGACAATTACTGCTGTATACTGACCATGTCGCTTGCTTTCGTTCACTTTGCTCACGAGGAGGACTGCCTTCTGGTCTATCCCCATGCGGTCCTTGTTTGCGCCAAAGAGCTTCTTGATATACTTTTCTAAAAACAGAGAATTAGGACACAAGGTATTTAGACTGCAACCTTAAACTGTTCAATATGAGTTAATCTAAGTTTATTTCCCAACATTCAAACATGCACCCATGTATCTCACTACAGACCCATTCATCTGTACACTCTTCTACAGACCCATCCATCCATCCATGCATATATTAAAGCCAACCTGTGGATGCTCTGATGTCGTCATTTGAGCTGCTCTCCGTACAGCCAATCAAGGTCAGGTTGTAGGAAAGGATATCCTGGAACAGCCGGTTTCCAGTGAAACTGCAGTTTCTCATATGCTGCCTGAGGAAGTATAAATAAAGGACAGAAAGCATTAAACCACACAAAAGGAGGTCTGGGATTTAAAGGAAACGCTTTGTTCTTGTTGTATCACACAGTGTACTACAATAGAACACAAATGAATTGCACTACTACACTGACAGACTTTCCCTCAATGCAGTGTTTCTCAAGCAGCCAGCTTGGGACCCAAAGGTGAACAACAAATAAAAGATAGATAGGAAAACTGCATTATTTAAATAATTGGCTTCTGACCCAAAATTCAGGTCATCACAGAGCCAGTTGAGGACATTTAACTACTGTTTTGAACACTTGCCAAAGACTATTACAGTTTTGAACACTTATGGTCCTTACACGCTGGAAGCTTTTATTTCATGCGATGAATTCACATTCATTTAAACTGAGTACATCCACACAGAACGTGAACATTACGCTGCAATTAAGAGGTGTAATCTTCTTTTGAAGCAAGGCTGAAGCATCAACCTATATGAATAAGCCAAATTAATAGTTTGAGAAATATACACAGAAACATTTTCGGATTGCTTATTATTTGTCACGCTCCCGGTGTGTAAGGACATTTACAGACAGTCATCATCATCGCATGTACCTGTGAGGTCACCGTTTTTGTTTTGAACAACTTACCAACGACAATCATCATCATTGCATGTACCCGTGAGATCAAAGCGGCAGAAACACTTCTTGGGCTCCACAGCGTTGCTGTAAGTTACAGAACTCAGTGACAACTTCTCCTTGGTCCGGTAATATGGACTAAATCTGAGAAAAAAGAAATGTAAATCTTCATAAAATGTCCTGAAATTAATAAAATGATAAAGGTACAAGCAAAGAGCAATATAAGAATATACTGTTGTATACCATACAGCTTAATGGTATACAGTGAAGGAACTGTTTTGTTATTGTCTACAGTAAATAATGGACAATAATGTGTCCCTTAACCCTTTAACTGCCAGAGATTATTTCTGAAAATTTCTAGCCAGTGCCAGAGATTTTTCATTGAAAAACAAAAAAGTACTTAGAATATTTTTTAAGTTTTAAGTTAAAAAGGAAGTGGATAGACCCCTATATCTTCGATAAATCACGTAGATCACGTAGATCTACGCGATTGGCACGTGGCGGCTTTAAATAGGTTCACGTAGATCTACGTGATTGGCATGCAATGGGTTAACATTGTACTTGCAGTCATGATATCCATCCATTTATCTGTATGCATACACTGTGTTACTATTTCAAGTTAAACACATCTTTATTCCAGAGTGACAAGACAAATTATGGTACACTTGTTGTTACTTTGAGTATATGGTGAATAAGATTATACCTGTAGGACTTGAAGACCAGGAGAGGGCTACGATATGGTCCGAATGGAACAGGTTTCAGCTCTGTACAACCAGCCGTTTGGCCTGAGATTGCTTCCACATCCACTGGAATCATCTGAAAAGCCAGGCAGCAATATAAGAGACTATTAATAGGAATTTACCACACTACAAGTATACAAGTCATTTTTGAGAAAGTGAAGGGTCATGTATCAACGCATGAATTAGGCCTTAAAGATCCAGTCTAATGAAACGCGTTCTCCTATCTAGTATTTATTTTACACAAAGACGGTCATTGATGTAAAGTTATGCAAAATGTTGGAACTGCTGTTGTGAAAATATAACAAAATCCCTCAAGAAGCCTACTGGCACTTGCCCCAACTCCATTACTCAAAAGATGAGCTTCACATACCAGTTATGTCCCCCCCCCACCAAAATTTAAATACATTATTAAAAGAAAACAAAAAAACTGCATTATAAATTATAAATTGTTGATAGCTCCCTTGTCTGGTCCAGCATTGTTCAGTAATTATTTTTAATTATGTTCAAACTTTGAGGCTTTCTAATTTTGCTCAATGTGTAAAATAATAGCAAACAAACAATTTAGATTCTGAGCAGGTGAGCCAGATGACACAGCGACAATGTCAGCATATATTACCCTCTGTTGTGTACCGTAGTTTGTTTTTTCGACGAGCTAATTATATATTTACAGGTCATTGGATTCTTAAAATCTTTCAGCATCACCTTTCCAACTGGAGGAGGCTCCACATCTCCTCCCAGTTTGTGCAGTTCGCTTAGCAGCAGCTCGCCCATTCGGGCCTGTTGCTTATCCCTCTTCTTCAGCGCCTCCATGTGTAGTCCTGCAAACAGTTCTGAAGGCTCAGCCGAGCTAGCCGTGGCCTTGGCTGGTTTGACTGTGCTGCTGCTGCTGCCGTCCTTGGCTGGAGTGGAGCTCAGCTGCTCCAGTTTAGGCTTGGTGAAAGAATTGGACTGACGGAGGGAATGTCTGCGGGTGCCTTCTTTGGTGGCAGCGGCTGGTGCCGCTTGAGGTTCGGCGTCGTTGTCCTCCGTCTCCACGATATCTCCACTGTCTAGCGTGAGCATGTCCTGAGTGAGGTCGTGCAGGGAGGGCTGGGGCACAGGGAACGGGCTGGACGGCGGTGGGTGTTGGCTTGGCAAGTTGGATGGGGATGGGATTGGGGTTGAAGTCCGTATGGGCGGCGGTTCGGATGTTCCCCCTACGCGGTTGTGCAGAGCCTGGGCCTCCTTCAGCTTCTGGATTTTCAGGGCGTACTCAGACTCTAGCTGCTGGAGTCTCTGCTTCTGCGCAATCAGCTCGGCGAAGTGGCGCTCAGAGCCGCGGGGAGCTCCGTCGACACGGCTCAGCTTTCCTGGCTGGATGAACAGGAGATAACGTTGAAAAACGTTTAATCATGTTACAATCTACCTTTGTATTCTCTTTGCATTCTAATGCTCTGCTCTGGAACCAGAGAGCTCTGATCAGGGCATTCTGTGAGATAGATGAGTGTTCATTCAACGCATCACTTGACAGACAGCTAACACCAGGAATCAATGAACGTCAGACATGAGAGTAAATATAACATGTTTACTGTGTCCTCTTTTCATCAAATGTTTTTGTAAAACTGAAATAAACAAAATTGTAATGTCTTGGTTATAAACCATTCTTACAGAGCAGCACAAATACAGTGTGCACTAATATTTATAAATAACCTCAATGCACATGTTATGACAAGATATCATGATCACATGATCTGAACTTTGGTATGAACAGAGTGACAGACCACTGAGAAACACCAATTACTGTTATTACGACAAAATGCCACAAGGTGGTGCCAAAGCGTATGACTTTTGAAAGCCTTATAATGTGTGCCATGACACAGGGTGTGGCAGAGTTCAATTATTTTGAAATGTACAAAAGAGAACTGGTTCGCCAGTGTCAAGATGGCAAACAGCAACATAAATAGCCATGACAGAAAATTATGTTTATATCATTTTAGATAGCGATGAAGAGGAATGTGTAAATAACAATGTTATTTTTTGTAATAACAATATCATGATGGTTTTGTATGCTTGTTATTCAGTTAACAAGATGATGCAATGACACTTTGTGTGGGACACTCTGGTCTGGTTCTCATTGTTTGTTAACCACCATATACTGTATATTTCGTTGAGCAGGGTCCCCATATGTTTATCCATGGCCCCCTCATTTTTCCCCTCTACGCCAAATCTCTGACGTATTGTGAGCTTGTAGATCTGCATCGGCGAATGCCCGCCTATTTTCTCCGCTAGGGTTCATATGGTTAATATATTTCTTTCTAGGTTAGACTCACCAAGTGATGGCTGGAGTCGGTGTGTCGTTTCAGGCCCCTGCCTAATGCCATCTGGGCCAGGGTCAACTCTTTCTCCAGCCGCGCAGAAATGGTCCTCTTTAAAGACACACGGTGCTCAACACGATGTAACTATGCAGAAGAAATGGAGTTTAATGTTACTTACGTGCTTACCTGTAACTTATTTGTCACAACCTTTATGTAGACTTATTGTAGACTTCTGAGAGAAATCAATCAATCTAAACATCTCACCATTTGAAAAAGGTTTCATGCAACAGACAATCAAAACACTGATTACCAGCTCCCATCTGACCTCACCTGTTCCAGGAGTTTCTTGAGGAGAGTCTTGTTCGCACTAACTATCTTCTCAGAGGCCAATAGCTGCTCTTTCAGTTTGACCACCTTGGACTCGGCTGCCTTCAGCGATTCCCTCTTCTTCAGCTCCTGTTGGTGCAGCTGCCTGAGAATGGCCTCATCTTTCTGCAACAGAGCTCTGGAAGAGAGATGGACAAGGGGTAATGCAATGGTTTCATCTGAATATCACAATAACAATATCAATCATGACATTTGCAGACAAACCTTTGCAGCCCAATTGCTTTTTTTTAATACTTGGAACTACTGGGGAAAATATGACAAATAGGGGTGAAATTGGGACTGTGCAACACAGGGGCATGAGATCACATCCCTTTGGTCCAGTGCTGAGGGCGTTACCTGTGTTTGTTGAGTTTTTCCTCTGCTTCTTTTAAGCGGAACTCTGCCGTGGCCTTGGCTGACCAGTCCACCTCGGAGTCAGAGACCACTGGTGAGGCAGTGCCCACAGGGCTGTGGCTGTGTTCCTTCACAATTCTCTGCTTCTCCCTGCTGTAGTCGGTCAGAGAAGTAATGTTTAACTATTTTGAATCGCACTGCATTATTTTCTATTTCCCCGAATTACAAGTCAAACGTTTTCACATTTAGGACTCTTTATGAGCCTTTTCCTTACATTAATGCTAGCGTAGTGGATGTTTTTGACACAAGGAGCCTTAAAGTACCAGGGCTACATACAGCATTAGCAATAGCAGCCTCAGAATGGTAGCCCTAATCCTGGTTACATTACCTAACAGACCAGCACATCATATGCAAGCAGTAAAACAAGGCTACCAACTAGTAATACTGATGGTTGGCAATAAAATAGTACCTGGCAATTTCCTCTTTGAGCAGACGATACTCAGCCTTCTTTGACTCGGGCAGAGCTTCGGGGGTCCTGACTGGGTTGTTCTCTTTCTCAGATCCGGACGCGCCTTTGGGCTTCGCAGCCTAGGGTGACATTTTATATTTAAGACGTGCATGCATATAATAACATCCATCATCATCATTCTATTGTGAGGAAGACATAAATCGGATATAACATTTTGTGTCTCATCAGCAGATTCTAAGTAAAAAAAAGAAAAAGCTATCAAGTTGCCCTTTAAATAGATGCTATAGCAAAGCCGTTTAATGGATGCTTTCAGTCAAAGCACTTGTCAGATATCAGTACAAAGAGCATGTATATTGTGGATAATATTTGATGGAAATGGATAATGTTGCTGTACTATCCCCAATGCTGTGAAGCCAGATGGAAAATTCCCACATATTTTCCCTCCATTTTTTCTGATGTACCACAAACTGGCAGGTAAGGTAGGCCTCATACAATTTACAATACATAATAAGAGTAGGTGCCCATAACACTACAAAAGTGGTCAGGGAAGTAGAGTGTGAATATGCTATATATAGAGTAACTATGACACGTAAGCAACATGCCCCTAGTATCCATCTACATCCTCCTATAATTCTAGTAACCTCACGGTGGTGGTGGCGGCGGTGTCTTGGTGTCTTGGTGGTTCGGGGGACTCTTGATCAAACTGCGCATGCGTCGTTGCCAGGTTTCGCGAGAGAAACAAGCAGCAAGGTCTATGAAAACAAGGCCAAACCAAACGAACCCTATAACACCAACATTGGCCCTAAAGCGCTTACAATCGGCGGACATGGCAACACCGACGCCGACGCTACACCATAGACCCCGCCCACTCTCTACGTAAACACTCCAGATTTTTTCCCCCACACACGATGCACATTAGCTCCATAAAGAACGGTTCTATGTCGTTCTCTTCCAGGATCGGGCGAACGTCCGCCAAGGCTCCGCTGTTTACCCTTTTGTATACATCGTATCCCAAAACTAATGGTAGATTCTAAACCGCACGGATGTTTAAGGTTTGGTCGGCTGCATAATATTTTAGGTCGCCAGCGAAACTACCCGTTTAAATCGCTTATTTAGTCAGCCTGTGGCCATGTTTCCCATTGGAGCCAAACCGGGAGCAGTACTGGCAGCGGACGTAGGGGTTTTTTTCGGGTTGAATGGGAAACATGGCCACAGGCTGACTACATAGCCTGAATAAATAAGTTTGCCACGGGACCCGGGGCGGGCGAGTAACATGCCTACGCCATTCTCCGTGCTGTGGGTGGGGTGGGGGGGGGAGGGGAGGGGTCCCTGGCATATCTATCAAATGGGGGTCCGCGGGCTAACAAGTGTCAATTTGGGGGTCCTTGACATAAAAACGTTGGAGAACCACTGCACTACACAGTACACACTCACTTTCGATCCCTGATAAACTGTCTGTTCTCGGCGCATAAGCCAAACTGCACATTTTCGCTGCTCATATTCCCCTACTGAAAATAGCTCATCTACAAGCTCACAACGCCTCGCGATGCGTTGTGAAAATAGGGAGATGGAGAGAGAGAGAGAGGGACGGAGAGAATACTCAAATACCTTGAGTAAAAACACTTCACAGTACTGAAAATGAGTACAAATACTTCAAAGTTGAAAAACAAAGTACAAATACTTAAAGATTGATAAAAACACTAAAAATACCTAAAAGTTGAGAAAAACAGTAAAAATACTTAAAAATAGGGGGGCGCCACGACGGGGCGCGCGCGGGGGAGAAACTGCGCGACAGGACGTGCATTAACCCCAACTTTGCAAATACTTTCGCCTGCGCCCTTCACCGGGTATGGTCTAGTAGTTAATGAAAGGGGGAGGGTTATTAGATCATTATTAGAGTAGTAGATGAATTATGGTTATAGTTATTTCAAGTCAAAGCCACCCACCTCTACTGTCCTCCTGGCTTCCTTGATCATAAACTCCAGCCCTCCAAACACAGATGGAGTAGAAGTGCAGGCATCCATGTCAGAGTCACTATCATCAGAGTCATTCAACTGCACCACCACCGACTTGTGCCTGGGGAGCTAACACACACACACACACACACACTTCAGTATACACTTATTTGGTTTGCTGCAGACATAAAGCATAATGAACAATACATAGGGTGTATCCTACATTGTTAATACAGCTTCATGGCACTTAAAATAAATGAAAAAAGATTTACCACATGCATGGTTGCCTGAACCACAGTTCACATCTTATTGTAGGTAACTACATAAAAACATTTAACGCAGGTCCAGCTGTTTATTGTTTTATCCTCATCAAATCAGCCTAGGCTGGAAGACCTAGAGGGCCCTATTTTGCGTGTCATTAGTACCAGGTCTTATGACTTAACTTGTGACCTGGAGGCGTGGCCAATGCTGTTTGGCTATTTTGATTGGCCAAACAGCATTGGCCACGCCTCCAGGTCGTAAGTGAAGTCATACGAACTGGTACTTAAGACACGCAAAATAGGGCCCAAAGTGTTTTATTAGAAGTACAGGGCTACAGGGAGTTTCAGTAGGCTGGACAACATGTATGCCCTGTACTTGCTGTAAGACACTTTCTCGATTTCACGAGGAGATAAAAAAAAACAGAGAACGAGGTCATATCAGCTTTAGTGTTTCCTCTGAAGTCATTCAGCACTGGTGGGCTACCACAGCAATAAGAAAATGTATCATTATCGCAAGAGGAATTGGCAAAATAAAAACTTGATTTCCCGCTCAACATAAAAAAAGTTGTGTTCCCGTTTGAAAATGAAAAGCAGATTTTTTATTATGCCAACGTGTCCAAAAACAAGATTGTTAGCTCTGTAATGTGCACTAGAACCACAAATTGGACTAAATGACAAATTACCCTTAAGCAACGGCTGTTACATAAAAATTCTACTGAAGCTTCATTGTCCATGACTCCTCCAGGATCATCTCTCAAGGACCACAGCTGAAGATAGGCTTCATTGGAGCTGGTGTATATTGCCCACACATGTTGCCTACAGCTACAGTATGCACGTGCTATTGTGTTATTTTCACATGAAGACTGGAAAAGTCCCCACACACCCACAACTATATTACACTGTAAAATGCTAAGTGTTAATAAAGGCTGTCAGAATTGGCCAAAAATTACTTTTGAATATTCCTTTTAAAACACCACATGGGTTCGAGCCATTCGATCCGATCGATTTTCGAATGTATATTATTTTTTTATATAAAATATTGTATGCAGTAAAACTTAACTCAAACACAGCAAACGTACCACAAGCGGGGCTCGGGGAACATGATGGCCTCTGGGGAATTTGTTGCCTCGTGTCTGGGGCACCGTGTTCAGGTTGCCCCTGGGTGCTGGCTGAACACCCACAGTGGGCTGGGGGCTCGGAGAGGGAGGGCCGCTAGTGGTCGTCTTGTCCTGGAGAAGGAAAGGACAACATAGAATCATGAAAAGGTGGTGTGAACGGCTGTGAAAAGCAAATAGTAAACATGTCATCCCCCACCAGTGATGTAGTCACAACTTTGGGATAGTCAGTGATTGAGGACTATAAGCTACAGTACTTGAAGCATGGAGTAAACTGTAGAATCATTTTGGTAGGGGACAATGAAAGGACAGATTGTTATTCATGTTGCCTGCCCTCCTCCGAATTAGGCACGTTATATCATTAACTTTATCATTTTAATTGTCCTGTAGGATGCAATATGCGCCAAAACTGTAACCACTTTCAATTTGGCACCCATGACCAATTTGGTCATTATAGATGAACATTTTCAAAAATAGCTGATATAGCTAATGATGTGATGCGTTGTGAGCTTGCTCATCAGGTATGTTCCGTCATATGACACCAAGCTGACGTCGGGCTGTCTGGCTGCCAATTAGCGTCTGTGACCGTGTCTACTGTGCCATTGGCGGTTGTGAAGCGAGTGTGTCAATTCAACATTCAAATGTTGAATTGGTGGCGTAATGTGTCAATAAGAGAGGTGGTACGAAAGAGAGATGCACAGACACAGACACACTTACTTCACGATTAATCAGATCATGACATTCTTTTTTGTAACCGTCCATAGAGCTACTGTAGTTACACTTTGACACTGACTGGACACTGACCTAGAGGCCTAGTGGCAGAGACCGTTTCAAGTCACTCTTCCTGAATCACATGAATATACTTCAGCATAGACAGGATGAAACAAAAGCAAGAGTGCCATCAATTGTTCATAGTTAGTAATGCTCATCTCACCATAAAAGACACTCAACAGAACCTCCCCAGCCACAATTTGCTCATGCTGTTAACGAAAACAGACGATCTACTAACTTACAATGCTTTGAGCTGCAACACATTGTAGATCAGCTATTTTCGGCAAAGAGATCCTGCAGTATATAGGGTTTAAGGGGTTTAGTGATAATTGCGGTGGTAGTGTGGAGACTGTACCTCAGGCGCACACACTCTTTTATTGGCCATGGACATGAGGCAGGTCTCCCTCAGCAGCATCTCCTCCTCCTCTTCCTCGTCAGCAAACGGTGGTTTGGGTGGCGGCTCCACCTCGTCGGGGGGTGGAGGGAGTGGAGGTGGCGGGGGAGGAAGCGTGGACAACAGCGCCGTGAAGAAAGGCTGAGAAGAATCGTGAAAATACATAATGTGCAAATGTGCTATACAAATAAAATACAATTGCCATAATGAATAAGTGAGAAAGATGGTTAGCGTTATTTGTTATACTTTTTGCCATAGAAATTACCACAAGCCATCAGTCAACTTTTGGTAAATCTCAGGTCAGAGATGATAAAGTTTGTCTACATTTAATTATCAGCTAAACAACCATCATCAGCCATAGATTGTTGCCAAAGTTGCATGCAAAGTTTACGATGCTACTGTGGCAGTTGTACACGCACAAAACTAAATCTAGCTTCCTGCTACTGTGGATGTGGACATTAGTCACACTGATTAATTTTATAAAAACGTTACATAAGCTACTGTATTAGTCACTGGTTCTCAACATGAATTCCGGGCACCCCCAGTGGTCTTTGGGGGGGTTCCAGGGATGGATGATTGATAACTAGGAACATAATCACTTTCAAGTCTGTAACGCAAGAGTGTACAGATGGAACCGTACAGTCACAGGGGTGACTGGGGTCCTATTAATATATCAAATTAGGATTAATGCCCTAATGCTTATCAAACTGTGGATCCTTAAAATTAAACAAAGGTTATGAATCACTGGTACAAGGCATACCATTCCAAACTGTGGAGATTCTGTAGTGAATGGAGGCATGTGAGGGACACAGGCTGGATCTTCAGCAGCAAATGGATGATGCGATGGCGAAGGGGCTAGCAAGAAACAAGCATACATAGTACTTAGGCATATGAATTGTCAAATTCAGCATTAGTCAATATATTAAAGTAACCTTTGCCAGAAACAAGTGCCTTTCAAATTAATGGGATAGAACCGTGGTTCAGGAAACATAACTGAAATCCTGCTTTTCATACTTGCTATCCCAATATGGTAACAAGCGGTTTCTGGCAGTGAATATGAAAATAAAGGCACATTTCAAAGTAAATTCTTTAAAAGATACAGGGAGCCATCTGTCAGGGGGTGCCGCACAGAATACATAAAGGCCTGTAAAATGGTCACTGACCTGGTGAATTGGTTTCACTGTCAGTGTCCATGGCAACCTCATCGTAGTTGTCGTATTGGTAGAGGTTCCCTGATGTGTCCAGGCCTTGTTTGCCTGTAGATTTCCTGTGTTCTCTGTCTCTAGACTGAAGCACACAACATTTTTGGATTGTGTTTGCTCTATACTAGTAGTACCATAACACATCTAACATACACAACTAACTGGTTTTTACTATTAACACCCAAAACGCATTGCCGATTGCTCTGTATGTACATAGTTATTCTTATTGTGTCTTATTCTTATTGTGTCTGTAAGCCTAATAAAACTGCTATAAAGGTAGCATAATAATGGCTAGTAATCATTTTGGTATTATACAATAGCTATTACCTTCCGTCTTATATTTTGGACCTTTGTTTGAGAACCTTATCTTCCACTTGTCTTGTGCATTATGCTACTTACTTTTAATACTACATTTAACATTATTCTTACTTTTTACAGCCTGGAAATTGGAAGTCACAACAACTCAAGACATTTAAGAGATTTTCAGGAGTTGCAAGCACCATGGTTTTTAGGGGACATGGAATTAGACAAAACATTCCTCATCAGCATCTTACTTTACTGCGGGGGGCCGCCTTGCCTCCGACCAGCTTCATGAAACGGTTGTATTGTTCATCAGAGTTCGACAAGTTGCGGATTTTCCGAATCTCGTCTTCTCGCTTGCGACGTTCATCCTCTTCCTGTCGTCGTTTTTCCTCTTGGTCCTGTTGTTGCTGCAGCTTCCATGTTCGCAGCTGCTGCTTCCTGAACGCCTGCTTGGCTGCAAAGCCTTGGATGGGCACAAAAAAGAAAAAGAGAAGTAAAGAGATCATCATAGGCTTCATAGACAAAAAAATATTTAAAAAAATCACACTCGCAACACTGGCAGAAAAATAAATAAATCAGTAAAAAAAAAAAAATGTATATATTGCAAGGTCCTAATGTGATGGCTGATTGAACACAATGGTGTTGTTTTTGTCTTGTTAAAAACAAAAAAAACGACTCAGTGAAGAGACCATCAACCATCAAGTCATGCAGAGGGTATGGTACTGACCTTTCTCGCCTGGGCTGATCGTCTTCCTGGCTGAATGAAGCTTTACTGGAGTTCTGCCCTTCTCCGCCAGGGGCTTGGGGCCAGGTCTTGCCCTGTCCCTCTCTGCGGGAATCGTCCTCTCTCTCTCCGTCTGCCTGGCCCCAGCCATGGGCCTCTCTCGGTCTCTCTCCAGGGGCTTGGACCTGGTCCGGACTCTATCTAAAGCAGCAGCAGAAGAAACTGATCGAGTGGTGACTCGACTCGTGATCGAATGGCCTTTGGGTGGAGTTGTGGCAGGACCTGACTTGGAGATCTTCTCCTGGGAGGCCTTGGTGATCTTTTCCTGGGAGGCCTTGGTGATCTTCTCCTGGGAGGCCTTGGTGATCTTTTCCTGGGAGGCCTTGGTGATCTTCTCCTGGGAGGCCTTGGAGATCTTCTCCTGGGAGGCCTTGGTGTTCCGGTCCTTGCTCTCCTTCATCACCTGCTGCTCTTTTTGGTGCCACTTCTTGCTGGCTGACTGCAGCGCCAGAAGACGAAGCTGCATTTCAGACAGTTCCTCTTCCTCAACCTTGACTAGTGGCTGTGAAGGGTTGGAGTACAAAAGCATTAACAATCGTCGTCAACCCTTTACATTTTGAATTGTAAAAGTTCTTCTCAAAAACAAACTAAAAATAATTATAGAAAGAATAGAATCACTGGAAAAATCACTGAGAAAAACAAGTTGGTATATTTTGTCAACTAGAATCAATTTATAGCTAAACTTTGGGAGTGTTGAGTTAAGTTAAATGGCCAAATATTCCATGAAACCTGTGAGTTAGTAAACAGTCAACCTTTTAAAGTTGTGCAGACAGGCTAATGTGAGACCATGCCCATTTGTGCTTACACATACTTTGTCAGGGGATGAGGACGATTCTTCACTGGAAGCGGACGACACACTGTCACAACATACGCAGGGCTTTTTCAACAGTCCCTTCTCTCCTTTCACAATTTCTTTATTGCAGTGGAGGGAAGTCTTTTTTGTGGCAGTGTCTACACTCCCTGTATTTGGCTTTTCCTCCATTTCCTCTGCAGACCCACTGCTACAGCATACACAGGGTATTTTCATCTTCCCCTTCAGTCCTTTCCCCATGTCTTTACTGAAGCGCAGGGTCTTTTTTGTGGCAGTATCCACACTCCCTTCTTTTGACTTTTCCTCCGTCTTTTCTCCATCTTCTTGTCTCAATTCTTCTTCATTCTCTGGAAACACAGAACAATTCATTGATAAGCTGATGCTGTGTAACCATATGGACACTGAACCAGAAACTATTTGATTGATTCCATGTCATATGGCTGTTACTTGCTGGATGTTGCTCGGATACAAACTTACAAACCTTTAAGAGCAGCAGTTGGTAGATCAGTAGGAACTTCGTCAGACTCTTTTACGTCCAGCTTTGACCCCTGGCCCTGTTCTTCTTCCCTTTCAGCATCTTCGGGTCCCTCGCCCTCTTCCTCTGCTATTTTGCTCTTAAAAGCAGCATCCAGTTCTGCAGGTGTGAGCAGTTTCTGGCGTATTGGTTTGATGTTGAACGCCTGAAACGCTTTTTTGTCTGCATTCTCAGGGCATTGTGGTTCCTCTGTAGGAGATTGTTGGTGAATACTGGGAATTTCAGGTACTGGTTCAGTTTCGGGAATAATGGCAGGATGCTGTGGCGTCTCCTCTATTGGCAGGGAAACTTTGGGCTCCAAAGCCGTTTCCTCTTTACGAATACATTCCAGTTCAAGCTGAATTTGCTTATACTTTGAAAGCAAGTCCTCGAAGCTCTCATCAGCAGCACTTTCTGATTTGGCAACTGTGTACACCGTCACAGTCTTTCTTACCTGATTCCTCCCCTGCTGTTTTTCTGAATTTAAGAGTAAAGGAAAGCACAGTAGCCTACAAGTATTGTTTGGGGTTTAATTGATGGTAATGAAGAGATATTTAATACCATCAGGATAACAGCAGCTATAGACAGACATAGACGAAGAAAGACAAATGTGTGCTGTGTGAGTGACAATGGAACCAAAAACAACAATTCAGAGGAAACCCGAGCAAACTCCACTTCTGACGTTGTGCAACAGTTAACAGCTGTATAAAATGGCCTCATTGGACTGACATGTGAAGGTTACGTCAGTCTGAATGTGTGAGGCGGAAACGACTCAGACGTTCCCTGAAAAATAGATACTGAGTCTCCCAATCAGTCTAGTCTAGTAGTCTCTACACATTCTATGGTCTACTAGCCTTGGATCACAAGACGGTCATCTGTCATGTCATGTCATGTCATATCATATATGACAGTCTTGTTGTATCAAGGCTAATGGTCTACTCTACATACATACATACATTCTAGCATTGAATCAAGACTATCATAGATGTATTTTATGGAGTCTGATTTTACTTTCTAATCTAAATGTCAAAATTGATCAAAATACATCTATGATAGCCTTGATCCAAGGCTAACATACTACCATGGACAGTAGACTAACACCAATCAGAACTGATCAGGGACAAAATTAAATTAGTACTCCAAACAAATTTAGAATTAGATTATGATGGGTAAAGAAGGATACGCTTTCTCGTGGGAGATTCCTTCTTGTTGTTGTGGCTCTCGGTAGGCCCATAACGAACAGGGGGAGGCCGGGTGTTGTCTCGCACTCCCCCACCGTCCCTCCAGACGGTCCCTCCTCCCCGGTCCCCCCAGTCCCCGCGTCCTCCGTTCGGCACCTTATGCCTGAATCTACCCAGGGCACCGTGACTCCGTTCCCAGAAGTTGGACCGCGGGCTCTGGTCGTGGTCGAGTCCCAGTCCCGGCAGCGGAGGAGGGGGTCGGTCGGGCCCGCTAGGCCCGCACTGCTGCTGCCTGTGGCTCGGAGGGAAAGGGCCGTGCATGTTGTGAGGTCCGTTGTAAGGCATTAAATGTCGAAAGTTCGGTGGCTGCAGCTGGTTGTGAGCCATGAGTGAGCTCAGGTTGTGCGGGTGCTGCTGTTGTTGGCGTCGTTTCGGCCTGTTCCTGGGCGAAGCCCCGCCGCTGGTTATAGGCCTCATGTCCTCCAGATGAACCAACACGTTCTCCTCGGTCTCATCGTCACAGATCTCTCCGTCTTCGAGCTCGTCGTCGTCTTCTTCCCCCACGGCCGGAGAACTGACGTTGGAATTCATTTTTAATCAATTACAACCTTAGCTAACTTAGCAAAGTTCGGATAAATCCATGGGTTCGAAAATGCGGGTTTGAATTAATCATTCATTGGCAAGTTAAGACACACACAAAAACACTCCACGGCTTAGTTAGCCGGTTAGCTTCTGTTATGTGTCAGCTAGAGAGCTAGCGAAGCTCCTAACGTTGTCTCTGCTACTCGTTTTTCTCTGGTTGGCTGGTGATCAACGTTAGGTGAACTACTATACTAAACATGCCAAGGTTTCACCAGTGATGTCACAACTAAGCGCCATCTATCGGAAAAGCTGTTCCATCGAACACTTATTGAATAAATCAATGCTTGAACCGCGCCGTTATAACGTTAGAAATGTTTAAGCTCGCTACTAGAAGCAAGACTAAGTACTAGTAGTAGGCAACTAGGAAACAGTATGGTAATGTTAACCGAACAACAGGCAGACAGACTACACGTCAAATCGTCTGTGACGTCACTGTACCAGCCCTGGTATTTTCTACATGCATCACAGCTTGTCTGATACCAGCTCCGTTCTATACCTCTATGGCTCCGTTCCGTGAGCAGAAATTGGACTTCCGGTTTTCGATCTAGCAGAAATAAGGTTTCCGGTTGCCTTCAAAATAAGATCGTGAATTTTTTATGTTTTTTAAAAGACACAAATCTAATTTAAAAATACATTTATGATGTATGCCTTTTAAATGGCGCATACTAAAACACTTCTAAGTGGCAAGTTTAAAAAAAAAGACACAATTGTATTTAAGAAAAAAATTATGATGTACAGTATGTCTTTTTAAATGGCTTATACTAGATCACTTCTAAGTGCCAGGTTGTTCCAGTTTGAAATTGGCTATTGACCCCCATTAAATGTGCACTTAGCACTGTTTTGCACTTTAACTGGATATTGATTTGTGTGTGTTACATATATGTATTGTTTTTGTATTGTTTGTCCATTGTTGTAATAATGATGACTCTAGGCCAGGTCACTCTTGGAAAATGATGATGCTATAATATTGTTTATTGCAGAAGCAAATAAACAATGATAAAAGAGACCACAAAATATGCTACAAATAATAATAGTAGATAGTGCAGGTGAGATAAAAAAAAAAGAAGAATTTGGGGTTTATAAAGTTGATCTCACCTATTTAAAAACTAAAATACAATACAAATACAAATGTAATCAGAAAAAAAACATTAAAAATGTATATTATTTAACAACATATATACAACATGGAAACACAGCATAAAAAAAGATAGAGGACAGAAATATTAGTAAATTTGTAGTTTGTTTGTGTGTGTGTGTGTGTGTGTGTGTGTGTGTGTGTGTGTGTGTGTGTGTGTGTGTGTGTGTGTGTGTGTGTGTGTGTGTGTACTTCTCCATAACTGAGCGCCCCTAAACTTGATAGAAAATGGATACAGACCAGTACAGAATGTTGGTGAACATTTGAGAGATAATTTGTAAAAAAAAGGAAAGTGGCAGGCCGCCCAGTGCGGCCTGAGGTAAGAAAAGTGCCATTTTCAGACAATACTGGACACTGGACAGGAGACGGCTGTTGGCGCCAGCACTTTTGACATACGCACACGTTCAGGGAGACCATCTCTACAACGCCACACTCTCCGCTAAGCGGGAGAGGTGTATTTGGAAAAGTGGCGGGCCGTCCAGTGAGGTCAGGGGTCAGAAAACAGCCATTTTCAGACCCCCTCTAAAACATTTTTGAAATAGAGAATATAGATGATTAGCATGCAGATATACGTCAGAATCACTTGTCAGTGCACATTTATTTTTAATTTATTTATTTAACAGGGACAATGCACATTGATCAACATGTCAGTTATTCACGTCCATGTAAATGAGCCAGAGTTGGCTAATTTTCATCTGTAGTCCCTGGGCAGGCTGTTAAAAAAGTGGTATAGTTATCCATACAAAAAGAGACATCGTCAACTATACAAAACAAGTAGACATAGTACAAAAGACAAAACAATACAATACAGTAAAATAGGAGAAGACACATCAGTGATTAATGGAGGCGAAATTTACTCATGATTACAAATTTGGTTAGCTTTTAGCCATCTTTTAAGGTTGAATTTGAAGGTTAGAAAGTTGTTGGTCTCTCTTACTTCGGTAGGAAGACTGTTCCAGTGACGGGAGGCTCTAACAGAGAAGACTGTTTTACCAAACACACTCCGTCTGAATGGCACCTCACAGTCTCCTCTGGTAGTTGCCCTTGTTGTTCTGTCACCACTCTCCCTTCGCTCTATGAACTGTTTTAGTGGTGGAGGTGCAAGCCCATTTAAAACCTTAGAAATGAGACAGGCATCTGCAAAATGTTTAAAGCTATCAAAATTAAATAAATTATACTTTTGAACTATACGGCAATGGTGGTAACGGTTGGGTTTTTGATCAAGTGTTTTTAACGTCTGTTTGTAAAGTGATTCTATGGGTTTGAGAGTTCTTAGATTTGTCTGTCAGTGCATTGTGCAAATAAGTGTAAATGACATTGTGCAAATAAGTGTCAATTGGTCACCTGGTAGTACCAGGTGACACTTTGCCGACTGGGACTGTACGTGTGGGACTGGGACTATTTTAAAATAGTTAAAATAGGCGATATACAAGCTCACAATGCGATTTACAATTTAGGCATTTAGGCATTTAGCAGACGCTCTTAATCCAGAGCGATTTACAGTAAGCAAGGTAATACATCAAATGCATAGAAATAGTAATCTAGGATCATATCATATGTAAACCAAGAATCATCAGTCTAACAGCTCCCTATCCCCCCAAAAAATCTATAATCTCTACATTGAAACTATTCAAACTATAGGATGCCAGGTCAACAATGGCCTGGCATCTGTCTACATAACATGGTATCTAATTTCATTTTAGCCTTTGCGTAAGCCTGCAAGCCTGCAATGCGTTGCTATCTTCTATTTTTGCACATTTGGCACTGCTGCTACAGATTATCATACATGTTTTAATTGGTTTATCATACATGCCATTCCATCTGTACTTTCATTTTATTTCTGTTATCTATAATTTTAAAAAGATATTGGTTGTGTTAGCACAGTCTCTGTAGAAACAGCCGCCAACATTTCACTGCTTGTACCTGTATTGAGTAAGTGACAAATAAATCCCTCTTGATTCTTGTTCAGATTAGTTCCAGAGTTCTCTTTGAAAATGTCACACATTTTGAAATGGCTCCACATCCACACCTGATAGAAGAGAGTTGCAGATTTTCATGGAACTTGGTAGAAATGATCTCTAGGCTGCCCTATAAAAATGGCTCAAGGTCACAATCATGGTCACAGTCAATGTTACATCAGTCATATCTCAGGAACGGAGAGAGACACAGAACGAGATGTTGGTGTGTGCCTTTATTAATGGTATTGAAATGTTATACTGATGTCAAACTGGGAAACTGAAATAGAAGCAAGGCTTGTCCATAGCCATGTCTGTTTTGTGGGAGTATCCACACATATCTATCAATAACTGGTCAACGCAACAGTACTGTATACACAGAAGATGCTTTAAAACTTCCTGATGAGATTCTGTGGCACTTCCTGGGACTTGCATCCTCTTCCAAAAAGCCAATGAGTAGGTTTGATTTATTATGGAGTCATAAGGAGGTGACATCAATAGAACTTTTTAAAAGGTATTTTATTTAATTTGATAGGTGAAGTCACAGCAGTAGATTGGCTAATTTCAGCATGCAACCAAGTGTAAAATGTAGCATTACGACGCCATCAAGTCCCGCCAAAATACATTTTTGACGACAAAATCAACTGTAGATTTAGTCGACTAAAATCGTATTATATTTAGTCGACTAAAACTACACTAAAACAAAATAAACGACTAAAAATAAATAAAAATTAACACTGCGTCACAGTGACATGACAACAACAGGTAACCTCAGTCTGTGATATTAATCTACAATTTTTTGTATTAAATTGTGACTGTAGCCTGAATGATCAGCGGTCAATTGTAAGCAAGAACAGATTGTTATAATTGTAAGTAAGTAATAGTAAGTGCCACGGAAAATAGCTGTCTCATGTCCAGCGTCCAATTTGTGGAGTCTATGCACTGAAAATGGACCTTTTCTGACCCCTGACCTCACTGGACGGCCTGCCACTTTTCCAAATACACCTGTCTGGCTTAGCGGAGAGTGTGGCGTTGTAGAGGGGGTCTCCCCGAACGCGTGTGTATGTCACAAGTGCTGGCATCGGCAGCCGTCTCCGGTCCAGTGTCCACTATTGTCTGAAAATGTCAGAAAAGGGCACTTTTCTGACCTCTGACCTCACTGGACAGCCCGCCACACTTTTTTTTACACCTCTCCTGCTTAGCGGAGAGTGTGGCAGTGTAGAGGGGGTCTCCCCGAACGCGTGTGTATGTCACAAGTGCTGGCATCGGCAGCCGTCTCCGGTCCAGTGTCCACTATTGTCTGAAAATGTCAGAAAAGGGCACTTTTCTGACCTCTGACCTCACTGGACGGCCCGCCACACTTTTTTTTACACCTCTCCCGCTTAGCGGAGAGTGTGGCGTTGTAGAGGGGGTCTCCCTGAACCCGTGTGTATGTCACAAGTGCTGGCATCGGCAGCCGTCTCCGGTCCAGTGTCCACTATTGTCTGAAAATGGCAGAAAAGGGCACTTTTCTGACCTCTGACCTCACTGGACGGCCCGCCACACTTTTTTTTACACCTCTCCCGCTTAGCGGAGAGTGTGGCAGTGTAGAGGGGGTCTCCCCGAACGCGTGTGTATGTCACAAGTGCTGGCATCGGCAGCCGTCTCCGGTCCAGTGTCCACTATTGTCTGAAAATGTCAGAAAAGGGCACTTTTCTGACCTCTGACCTCACTGGACGGCCCGCCACACTTTTTTTTACACCTCTCCCGCTTAGCGGAGAGTGTGGCAGTGTAGAGGGGGTCTCCCCGAACGCGTGTGTATGTCACAAGTGCTGGCATCGGCAGCCGTCTCCGGTCCAGTGTCCACTATTGTCTGAAAATGTCAGAAAAGGGCACTTTTCTGACCTCTGACCTCACTGGACGGTCCGCCACACTTTCTTTTACACCTCTCCCGCTTAGCGGAGAGTGTGGCAGTGTAGAGGGGGTCTCCCCGAACGCGTGTGTATGTCACAAGTGCTGGCATTGGCAGCCGTCTCCGGTCCAGTGTCCACTATTGTCTGAAAATGTCAGAAAAGGGCACTTTTCTGACCTCTGACCTCACTGGACGGCCCGCCACACTTTTTTTTACACCTCTCCCGCTTAGCGGAGAGTGTGGCAGTGTAGAGGGGGTCTCCCCGAACGCGTGTGTATGTCACAAGTGCTGGCATCGGCAGCCGTCTCCGGTCCAGTGTCCACTATTGTCTGAAAATGTCAGAAAAGGGCACTTTTCTGACCTCTGACCTCACTGGACGGCCCGCCACACTTTTTTTTACACCTTTCCTGCTTAGCGGAGAGTGTGGCAGTGTAGAGGGGGTCTCCCTGAACGCGTGTGTATGTCACAAGTGCTGGCATCGCCAGCCGTCTCCGGTCCAGTGTCCAATTTGTATAGGCTATGCAGTCCTTTGAACAGCATTTATCCATTTAGATAATGTTTTAATGTTTTAAAAAACGTTTTTGTTACACAGAAACATAATATGTGTTATATAGCTTCGTTTAAATGCTTAGTTTATAGTTTTAATGTGCAAATGAGCCGTTTTTCAATGATTTTCAATGGTTTCTTTTTACTCTAGAGGGTACTCTTATTCTGAAGAGATCGTCAACCGGAAGTCTTATTTCTGCTCCGTTATTTCTGCTCACGGAACACAGCTTCTGATACCCTATGCTTCAGATATGTATTCTGAGAATTTCTGACCCAGATATTTGGCTTACAAACAAAGAAAATTGTGCCGCACTTTCCATTTGGTAAATTCACAATTGTCTGCCTCTCTGAAGTCTGAATACTTCTTTCGTTCACGATGAGAAGTTGAACATCATATGATGTTCTCATTCTTCAACCACAGTCCACATTGGTCACATAGATGAGGGGGTTTCAACTGATTGCGAACCAGGGAGGGACCACTACCCTGACTAATCAACCTGGGGACCACTGTTGTGTGGTAACACACTTGCTATGCTATCCCACTGTTTCTCAACCAATGGTCCACGAGACTACTAGTGGTCCATGGCGTAATTAGGCCTGCAGGTGGCCCATGGGAAAATGTTTTAAATACATAAATAAAATACCATAATAATTGTTAAATGTATCAAAATAATATTTAATAAGTCCAGCAAATGTACGAAGATATTTGAGTTAATAGGCATGGTGTGGGAGAAAAAGCTTGCAATTAAATAATGACTGTTAAGGGCTTGATTTAATTTGTTGCACGATACAATGCAACAAATTATATCAAGCCCAGGCATTGTTTAACTGAAATATGGGAGTGGTCCAGAGCTCAAAAAAAGGTTGAGAACCACTGATCTATTCCTATCCCACGGTTACCCTTATTCCATTCTCTTACTTTATCCAACCTTCCATTAAACTCATGTTAACTGATGTACTGATTTTTATCTTATGTATGAGTGAGCACACACATGCGATTATATGGGTACATTTCCTAATAATGATGACAGGCAATCCGGTACACTTCCCCTTCTTGAGATTTTCTTTGGAATTTAATGACTTCCGACTTCCCAGTAACTGATACATCATCATAGGTCACCAGGTCATTTAGGGCACTGTTCCATGGAAGGAAATATTCACTTTCACTTTCCTACATTACTAAATGCATGGTCAGGGACCACATGCAATACCTTCACGGACCACCTGTTGAAAACCCCTGACATAGATACAGTACATAAGACAAACAGACAGACAGACCTTTACTGATCCAGAGGGGGAATGCAGTGGCATTACATCATTTATGAAAACACCGAAACAAACAATATACTGTATAGATATAAGTAAACTAGTTGGATCCCCCCATTATTATTCTTTTTTTGTTGTGGCTCTGTAGGAGGCGAACAGCCTAGACAAGTATCTCTTTGTCTGTCTGGGGCTAATCGGACCGTTAAATTGTTGTAGAAATCTTCATCACATCAAAAATGACTTCTACAAGGGATATGCGACCAAAACGTTATGAATATGATACAGTGAGTCTTTTAATAGAGACTCCACACCCGACAGCATCCAGATGTAAAATGTCTGGTGATCATTCTACATCACAACCTATTATTGGTGAAAAGGCAAGAGCTTCTGATAGGGTCAGCCTTGCTGGGCACAGATCCTGTGGGCTGTGGCACAGCTGGACATGACAGAACAGACCCCCCCATGGGCGGAGTCAACAGCTGACATAGTAAGAATGTTTACACAGAGATTCCTTAAAACAATTATCTCCCTCAAGAATGTTGATCTTACAGCCCCGAGCGACAGCCAACAGATGTGAGCTCGGCTTATCTCAAAACCTTACCAGTCACAGGCTAATCTCCAGACTTGCCCTGAGATGGAGAAACACACAAGAAGTCGGAATAAATGATATGTAATTATACATGAGTACAAGAATACACCCCATGGAGTGATGTGATCTGATGAAGAGAAAAGCATAAGACAGACTGTGACTGTACCTGTGACAGTCAGTGACTCTACCTAAACTGTTTGTCTAATTGCCCAATACATAAGATGGGCATTCGGATTAGTCTGACCCAAGCTATCTAGTAAAGGGAGTAAAGGTGATCTCAAACCCCCCTTCTCCGGGAACCAGGTGGACAGCACGTGGTACAAATCAGTCTTATGTTCATTCTAGCAAAACATTACCTCGTCGGTTTTCTCTAACATAACATAATTATAAAAGATTGTTTTCCTCCGTATCACTCTCACACTCCATATGACTCCAGGAAAGTAAGCACATCAAAATAAATACAGAATATTAGCATTATCTCATAATTCCCTCATAGACACCATGACACTTGTATCTATGTGTGCTTGTATCTATGTGTGCTGTGAGTGTGTAGTTATTTTGTAAAATGTATTCTTGAAATGACCTTTTACTTTCACCTGTAACCTAGGCACTTAAAGTTTGCTGCCACATGTTGTCAATACAGATATATGTCAAAAGAAACATAGTTTGTGCAGCTTTTTGCCCATGCCCGTGTAGAAAAAGCATTGACGTTACGTCAAACGTTACTGATGCCACCAAATACTAGACTACTGAGGATATAAATGTTAAAGGATTAGTTCACCCAAAAAATGACATATTTTCCATCAATTAATTCTATCTTTGAGTCTCTTACCGGATAATATATATTTTTTCCTTTAAAAAAAAAAAAGTATTATCCGGTAAGAGACTCAAAGGAGACTCTTTGAGTCTCGTACCAGAAACGCAGCCGGTCATCAAATTATTGGCTTACGATTGCAACAAATACTAAAAAATCTCCATGAATTCAAGGCTTCATGGGATTGATAGAATTAATTGATGGAAAATATGTCATTTTTGGGTGAACTAATCCTTTAACATTTATATCCTCAGTAGTCTAGTATTTGGTGGCATCAGTAACGTTTGACGTAACGTCAATGCTTTTTCTACACTGAGACATTAGCATCTTCCGCCGGTCATCAAATTATTGGCTTAGGAATGCAAAAAAAAACAAAAAACTCCATGAATTCAAGGCTTCATGGGGTGTGTAATTGATATAAAATAAGTGATTTTTGGGTGATCTACTCCTTTAAGTGAAGTCAGGCCCTAAACGCTTCTCTCAATAGAGACTGAGGAAAATGTCCCAGCTTTTGTTGAAAACTTTAAAATAAACAGCATTGCAGAATCAATCTAAAGTCTTTAGGGTGGTCCTTCATAATGGGGCGATTGTATGACGTTTGACCAGACCAGCTCTACTTAAAACCAGACTGGGGTTTTCCATTGCATTTCATTGTAAATCTGTCTCCTGTTTTAGTACTAAAATAATAATCCCTCATTCTTTGAAATCTGAAGTCTCTTTCCTCATTTCATTTTTTCTGTTTCTGAGTACCCACACAGTTTGCCTTGACAGTAGAGAGACAGGAAACAGACAGCAGAGAGAGGAGAGATATGCAAGACAAGACAGGGGTCGGATTCAATCTCTAGGCTTATGTTCATAACGAGCATTTGAATTCAGACTGCAGGATGCCTGTAGTCACATTTGCTGCTGTTGTGTTTGCCATTGAGGGCTCAGGGCTGTACACAAGCCAAAAGCCAGTACTGAAATGTAATGCACTGATATCAAATACCAGTAGGTGTAAGAGATATTACAAACAAAACATATATAGCAGCCTGCTGACAATCTTTACATGTCACACTCAAAACATAGTAAGACACTGACTCAAAGAGAGAGGATACACAGTGAAGCACCAGGGTTATCCAGTCAGGAGTACAACAGCAAGCCCTTGCAGATCTGAAAGAGATCCTGCCCAGTGCCTACACAGTCAATGCTTCAGAATGAGAGGACCAGGATACTGTAATAATCAATCCATACATCCGATCATAGAGGCAGGTGATATGTGCCAAATTTGAGATGAAATGTTCACTTTTTCATAAAATAATTAAACTTGGTACACTTGGACAGTTTGTGGCCCTGAACATTTACATAAATGGAGCCAATTATTTTATTTTTTACTATTTTCAACTTTTAAAAGTTCCAGAAAAGGCACTCTGATCAGCACCTTCTATGCAGTCACATTTTGGTAATAACTCATAGGGTTTAATGTAAAAAGGCGGTGCCTATATTCAGAACGCTAATGGGAACATAAGAGTCCTTTGTTCCTAGGGTCCTATATGTGCCCAAGGCCCTATGTTTTTGTCTTTGTAGGACATGCATTTTTGTTCCACTGATATTTCTGTCTTTCTAGGACATATTTTTAATAGTTGTAATATTCATTTTGTCTTTATATATGTTTGTCTTGCTAGTTGTAATATCTGTAGGATTTGTTTCTATTTAATTTTACTAGCAAGACATGATGTATTAGTTTGATAGGTGTGCTTTGCATTTGCAAAACACACTGTCAGTGAATCATTTGCAAAACATGCTCTATTTGTTATTACATTTTGGCAAAAATATAACTCCATAGATTCCATCCAGCCCTGTTGCTTTGCGTGTTGACATACGTGAATGCCCTGCCCTGCACAAATTCACAGGTTGTCAGTTACAGTTCTAGCATGTATATATATATATATATGAATTTGAAAGGACAGGGGAAATGGCTGGGCAGTGTAAGTATACAGTAAAAGCAGTAGCAGAAAAGTCTTTTCACTGCTCTTTGGTACCGACACTGGACTATAGCTGGCCATCAGGATTTGGCTGACCCGCATAATAAATATATACATGTTTCTGCAAACCATTCAAAATTTCGAACATGTTTAGAAAAGACATAGATAGACGTGCCACTGTTTGTTGCAGTAACATGATTGTTTTCACCAAATTAGGTAAATAATCTTAAGTGACAATGAGCGCCAAATATTATATATTCTATACATTTTACTATAATTGTCATCAAAGATTTGTGGCGGGGCCCATTTCTGGGAGGAAAAAAAACGCCATAGCATGAATGAAACCTCAAATGAATGAACAAACCCTATGGATGAACCCGAACTCATCTGAGTCAACCCCATCATAATTATGTTGAGGGGCCACCTCTGTAGTGGGCGCCACAAACTAAGCTACACTGAGACAGAGACTGTATGTAAGGGAATCTATTGTTATTGTTGTTACAACACCAGAGTTGATGGCACAAAATTTGCATTTCGCGTCTTGTACCAGTGACAAATAAAACCTTCAGATTTGTTTTTCTTGATTGATTGATGTACTTTATTTAGTAAGACATCAAGTACACATTCACAATACAAGGTCTACTAAACTGGGAGACTCATTAAGCACTGAGCTTCCCCATGCACACAAATCATGATGACATATAAGAGACAGACAGATATACACACTACTATACAGAATGTCATACAATCAGCTTACAGGTTACTGGTATGAAGAGTGAACAAATGTACAAGAGAAGAAAAAGAAATAGGGGGGGGGTAGGTTAAGACTTAGACAGGGGGGGTCATCTTTTGAATTGCAGCCTACAAGTTGCTTTTCCACAGGATGTGACGATTGTGTCCGCTCCTTCTTCTTCGTTCTTACATCTCCCCTCTCCGCCCCCCGGCCGGAAGATGACTTGTCAGTGTTGTTGTGGTTGTTTTGGAAGTTGACAGTCAGGCACGTGAGCCTCCGTCATCTGTAGAGTGCAAAGCAACTGGCGACATGGCGGCCAATACTCCTCCCAAGGTACTGGAAAAAATAACCTCCCTTTGTGTTCTGTGTTCACAATTATATCGCAAGTTACGCGCTTATAACAACCGAGACATGTCGGGTGTCTAACCTCCTTTCACCCCCGGTAGTTTTTCCAGCATTATTTTCAGTAGCAAACTAACAGCTAGCTAACATCCTACGTTATGCCTACAATTTATGCTCGGTCGGACTTGTACGACGGCGGCGCGCGCCACAAAAACAGTCGATCTACAAGCTCACAACACTACGCTTGGCGACGTGTTGTGAGCTTGTAGATCGACTGTTTTTGTGGCGCGCGCCGCCGTCGTACGACGATGCCTGTGGCTTGTTGTTTTGTGCCACACAAACACGCCACGAATGCGCCTCAACTCTTATGACCTGACTCCCCTTTAGTCTAGATGCTAACGTTAGCCACACAGCATCACAACATGTTGGTTTTCTGTTTTCTCTCTGACTTATAACTGCAGCGACCCTACGGTCTCTACCTCACAGCTGTTGACGTGCAGCATTGTTTAATTACAAGTGCTAAAGACCTAACGTTAGCATTAGCTAACAGTAGTCGAAGCGGATACAGGATAGGTGGGCAGTCTGGGCACTTATAAATAGGGACATCTGGGCACCTCGGTGTAAAATTGGCTATTTTATCTACTCTAAAATGTAAAAGAGAAAAAGTCATTAAGTAATGTAAAGTATACATGATGTGAACATGCACGGTACATCATTATCAGACTTAATTTTATCCTCCAACTTCTTGTTTATGCCCCAAAATGACTGGATATACAGGTTTTGTAGCAATTGTAGAAATATTGGACCTTAATTGTCGAATATTGAAGCACTTTCTAATTATGTATACTTTACCTTACTTAAAAACATTTCCCAATGTTTTAAAAAACATTTTGGTTTTGGAAACAAATTCCAATTTAACACCGATGAGGTGCCCACTCTTCTTTGGTGCCCAGACTGCCCACCTATCCTGTTACCGTTGAGGCGAGCATAGACATACAGTATGGCCCAGTGGTTTCTGTTTTAAATAAAGCTATTGTTTGTGTTTATAAGCAGCCAGCTAATCTTGTTTAGCAGGCTCAGTGGCTGATTGAAAACATAACTTTCGAGTTGTGTCTCAAAGGGGTCCATTCTTCAGTGTTTCAATTAATTAACCTGTTATTTCTGTTATATCTCACGTATTCAATGCTGCATTTGAATGTGTGTATTGCCTGAGACTACCTGTCCGTTGAAGTTTACCACCTCTCTTTTAGGTTGTATATGAACATGAAGGGGTGTTCATACATTCAAACACAGATGACGATGGCATTGAGCAAGATCTACTCATTTCAGGGTCACTTCGCATTATTGACAAGGTACTCCTAATTCCATGGTAACCTGATTTTGAAATATGTTGCACCATAGTCAGCCACCCCCCCCTTTGTCTATGGTTTGTAGTACAATGAACCATGAAATGTGGTGCATTTTTCATGCTGTAAGAGAGCTGAGGTTATAGCCACATTCAGCACGTCTTTGTTGATTACAATATCTTCTCTTGTCAGGATGCTGAAATCATTGTGGAATATAAACCATTGGAAGATACCGTTGACCCATCCAACATACTCTGTGCTGGGAAGGTTTGTTTCAGTCTTGATTTTCAACATTGCAGTTAGGCCATGCAGTTAGGTCATAATTACTACATAATAGCAATTATTTGAGTTAATCAGAATTATTTTGCATAATCGTCATATTCGTTTCCATGTTGAGAAAGGTTCATACATTTTAAAATATTTAAAAAAACATTTTCAACAGATGTTTTTGTATAAAATATAAAATATGGCTTGTTTTGGCTATCTATTTTGATTATTGTTTTTTTTGTCATATCTGCCCCATGCAACTTCTGTTTACAAAGCCGTTTAAAGCCACACAATTAAATCGTTAATCGCTATTAATTGTATAACAATGAATCGTCATGCAAAATTTCATAATCGTGACAACTGACAAAGCTAATTACAGTTACTCCTAACTTTGCTATATAAGAGCAGATGGCTATTTAGTACGTTACAAAATGTTTATCAGTCACAGTACATTTACAAAGTCTGTTATTATTAATACGTAATATTGCCATTTGCCACTTTTTTGTCGATGCAATCCAATTACATTGGAGCCAATTTAAGCAATAACATTTTCACTGCATACTATATTGATGGAGAAAGGCCCAGGGCTTGCCTATGACTAATACATTGACATTTTGTTAAATAGGTACTGTATGTATTCCTTTCACAAGGATTTGGTGATGGTAGAAATCTAAGTGAGATATTGAAACTACCCCCCTGTCAATTTCAGCTTTAGGGTTAGGAGGTTAGAGAGTAGGATTTCTTCTTTCACTGGTATTGTAATCAGCCATCAGATTTCATATCAAATCAATCACATTTAAAACAATCAAAATTGCATATATATACATATGCATGTGCATGTGCACTCACATAATCACATAGCATCAAAAACGAAAATGAAAGAAAAAAGAAAATAAACTCGGGTGTAAAATCCAATGAAAAGAAGTGAGTCTTAGGTTAAGGAGA
Source organism: Gymnoscopelus microlampas (assembly GCF_963454915.1). Taxonomy (NCBI): domain Eukaryota; kingdom Metazoa; phylum Chordata; class Actinopteri; order Myctophiformes; family Myctophidae; genus Gymnoscopelus; species Gymnoscopelus microlampas. The sequence goes on from NC_139943.1 coordinate 20,902,018, forward strand.
GATTTAAAAACCTCTACAGACTGAGCTCTTATAACAGGGAGGGGCAGTCTATTCCAGTGCCTGGGGGCTGCAGCAGCAAAGGCATGGTCACCCCTGCTTATTAGTCTGGTTTTGGATCAGCCAGGAGCAGCTTGTCAGCAGGTCTCAGTGCTCTGACTGGGGTATAAGGGCACAAGAGTTCTAACAGAACGAGATATAACAGGGCCAGCCCATGTAGGGATTTATAAACAAATAAAAGCACCTTTAAAATGAATTGTAAAATTGACAGGGAGCCAATGAAGTGCAGGTAAAACTGGGGATATATGGTCCCGTTTTTTTTGTAAGGAGGAGGCGAGCATCTGCATTTTGATTGCTGCGGCGCCTACTGCATAATACCGGTGTACAAAGAATTCCAGTAATCGAGTCTAGAGGATATGAAGGCATGGATTGCCATCTCCACTTGTTTAGGGGGGAGATGGGGTTTACCTTAGCTAGGATTATTATTATTAATTAGATAATAGATTTTCGCCCAAAAAATGCCTAAGTTAGGGACACCATGTTGAAAATGGTTAACACAAGTGAATCTCTTTGTGCTTCGCCAGGATTCCAGTTCAGTCATGGATCCAGTTCAGTCCCAGGGTGCAGGTGAGCGGTCCCAGGGTGCAGGTGAGCGGTCCCAGCTGGAGTCACAGCAGAGCTACGAGACGGAGTGGGACATGATTAACGCCGTCTCCTTCAAGAAGAAGACATGTACAAATGGAGAAAGTGTGTAAAATTTTTACAGTCTTACAAACATGCGGCTCTGGCAAGTCGTTTTACACTGCAATATTGAGGATGTGATACTGGTGTTCTACAGTTTGATGTATTCTTCTTCCTGGAGTCATTCGACCATATCAATGTCCTGAAAAAGCCAATACACACCATTTTTCTCTATTGATTGGTTGAAGAAAAAAAGTATGACTTGCGTCAAACTGCAACAATGCACAAACGCAACCCATTGACTTCCTCTCACTTTCAGGTTCCCTGCACCACAGTCAGGAGAAGAGTAGGTGGGCATTCAGTTTCAGTGTTGGTGACCTCGGGTCCATCACAGTGAAAGAGGAAGGTTGGTCCTACCTTCTCTTCAAGCTGAAGGAGTCGTCCGCTTCCCTGCCAGCCCTCCACTTCCACCATGGCGGCAGCAGAGAGTTCCTGGACAGCCTCAGGAGATACGTGTTGCTCAGCGAGTGAGTATCCTCTTCCAGGGTGGGACATTACCATGTGTCTGCCCTATTATTTAGTAACCAGTAGTTTTTCCACGTGTCTTTACACATTTTGGAGAACCTTTAATTACCTAATGTTATAATTAAGTTTCATTAGCTTTTGCTGTACAGAGATTTAGCCTCCTGTGATTTACTGGATACCTTCTAGACACCACCCTTCTTGACTCACAAATGAGCCCCTTTATTTCATGACATGTTAAATCATTGAATTTATCCTGAATAGATTTATCCTGTCATTACACATACAAGCAATACTGGTGGTCATTTATTTAATCACATGACATTAACATGACACTATGGTGTCATGGTAAGTCAACAAGTGTATATCTACATAATTGCACCCTCCAAAATTAATTCAGAAGAGTATTTATGAAGTTAATCCTGTTATAAAGCAAGTGACTTGGCTAGTGAGTGGAGTGATGTTTCTGAACTTGCTGTAATCAGGAACTGAAACATTGGCAACAAACAGATATTTATATCATTCCAGTGAAATGGAAAGATTTCAATATAAGTAACCCACTTAAAAGACTACCATACCGAATTTGCCTTTAGTTCAATGGTATGTATGTATACATGTTATCTATATGCTAATTCAAGTGATTTGCATAAGGTCAAAAGCAAAGGGATCCTCTGTCTACCCTCATCTGTTTACTTTTTTGATGTCTGAGCTGGTGGACAGCCTGCAGCACAGAGCCATACTCTTCCCTTTTGAGCCAAATATCACAGCAAATGATTTGTGGTGGACACGGGCAATGTGTTTCTCTATCTGCTGGCAGATAGCTGTTATTAAAGTTCTTATCAAAGCTTTTCATAATGAAATTGTTTGGATTAAATGCCGCAGACGCAAGCATCAGGTGTGAACTGTGAATGGCGTGTGACGTCATACCACCATGCCTTTGTCTCTTGTCAGCCTAGATTGTTTTGTCTTATTGGTGTTGACCTCCAGAGCCAGGTTGCAATACCATCAATGCAGCATCCTCTGTATTCATACTGCAGTGATTGCTGTTGTAGACTAGAGAGCATAACATTACAGTTAAACACAAATTAAAGGAGTGCGAATTAGTTCTGATGTTACAACTATTGTTTATGATTGTTAGTATTTCAACCTGCATTAATTGACAGCTTTTTGAATCCCTAATGAATACCAAGTTAGCCAACAAACATTAACATAAAAGACAATAATGACGTAGCAAACCTTGAATTAATTGAAAAACATGATGCGTTGTAGAGGTGGATACAATCAATATAATTAAATCATATCACTGAAAAGCGTAACGGCGACAGACATGAAAGACGTTTTGAATTGTTCAGTAAAACACTTTGCATAACTAGCCTATTACTGACCGAAAGTGCTTAGTATCAGGCCATGAGGTTAATTTTGGACCCAAAGAGAATGGATTCATTTTTACCTAGGTATAATGACAGTTTGTTATCAGCGAGCCATGTGCAGATTTTACCGAGCTCAGAGCTAAGGGCTCAAAATAGAATGTGTGATGAACCAAAATACATTACCATGAAACACACAATAAACGCACAAAATGCATAAAATGGCAGCGGAGACCCTGACTGCATGTTGATATTATTCATTTGATGAAGACTGTTAGACTAAGGATAAGGATAATTCCTTTTAACAGGTTGTTCATGAAAGTCCTTGCGGTCTTGTTTCCAATGAGAACCTGTGAGCAATTAGGGGTTAAGAGTCTTGCTCAGGGACAAATTTCATTTCATCGACACACATGCTGGTCTGGCCTGGAATCGAACCTGGGGCAACCAGGGCCTCTGGCTCCCTAGGCGGGCTCACTAACCACTCAGCTATGGCCGCCCCCCAGGCTCAATTCTATTGGTATTAAAACATGTTTTTTCCCCTCTTTGTTTTGAAGGTCACCAGATAATGAAAGCTGCCTGCTGGTCACCACTCCCAACAAGGCTCTCTCCCAGTCCTTTGAGAATCTTCTGGATGACAAAAATTATGGCCTGGTCAATGTAAGGAGCTAAAATCAGCAAAGTTACTTACCATGTACAATATGAAATATGGGATTAATGCCTTTTACTATAATTTTGCACAAGTAAGTTGGTCTGGATAAGAGCGTCTGCTATACAGTATGCCTAATTGTAAATTATTATAATCTATATTATAATGGTGCTCTCTGGGCACAATGCAAGTTGGGAAGGCATGCCCCACCTGTTTATAAAATACCTGTTGCACTTGCTCTCAGGCCTCTTTTCCACCGGGGTTGAACCGGCTCGGTTCTTTTTTCCCGCCAAATTTTGAACCAGTTCGGGACATCATATTCAACACATAGCTGGCCAGTCCTCGAATCGAAACAGGGGCAACTGGGTAGTGGTGGGGAAAAACATTAATTTCAGTGAACGAACGATTTCGTTCATGTTCACGGCAATGATCCATTCGCGTTCACCGTTCAATACTAGTGCTATTGTCTAGTCTAGTGAAATACAATTAAACTGCACCGCTGTTTGTCTGTCGCGGGAACAGCCCGATCCCCCGTCCTGTGTTCGTGGAGAGGGAATGGGGGGCATGAACGAAAGCGTGAACGTAACAGTTTCAGAAAGTGATCTAGTTTGTTCCTGTTCACTTCACGGCAATGAACTAGTTATTTTGAACGAATTGATCACGAATGACCCATCACTACGACTGGGGACTCTTGCTCCCCAAATGGGCTCTCTTAACCATTCAACTATGTCACCTAAATCTGGTGCTTAAAACTGGTGGAAACGCTAGCCGCTTCCAAGAATCTAGAACAGAACCAGTTCTAGAATCAAAGTTCTTTTGGTGGAAAAGGTGCCTCAGGATTTGGATTTAATAATAGCCCAGATTTAATAATAGCTCAGATTTAATAATAGCTCAGATTTATATAGCGCTTTTCTAAGTACCCAAAGTCACTTTACACAAAGAAAAGGAAGGAACCAACTTTATTTTAACTAGACGCCACTCTCCCACAGAAACTGACAAAGGACCCATATGAGGCAACGCTTGGAGGCTTCTCCAGGGTCACCAACTACATATATGATGCCTTCTGGATTGCAGACGAACAGCAACAGCGCCCCCCAGAGGAGGTGGCCGACCTGCTCACGGAGGTCATCCCAGGCCTGGAGATCAACCAGCAGGAAGAGCCTGGTTTTGAAGTCATCACAAGAGTGAGTGGTTAGAGAGACTGTATACAGTAGGTGACTGTGTACAGTCATGGGTGAATTTGACTTGACTGGACTTTTGCTTTGTGCATCTCAGATTGATCTGGGAAGCAGACCAGAGGTCCAGAGGAGAGAGCCGCTGTCAGCTGAGGACTGGGTTGAGCACCAGGACACAGAGGGACGCATGTTGAGCGTCCCTCAGCTCAAACAAGTCATCTTCAAAGGGGCATGTTGAATTTTCTTTATTAATCAACATTTCCCTGCCAGGATTGAATGACTTGGTCATTTTGAGAAGAGAAAACCATTGCTAGCATATGATTCTATGAATGAATGATAACCCGCCCTTTGAGGAATATAGCATTACAAATAAGAAATGCAGTGAAAGAGTTGCAATTAGTGCCTCCTGAGCAGATTTATTGTAAACTGTGACCCTAACATTTCAGTAAGTTCAGTTGATGTCAATATGTTCAAATAATGTGCAAATAACAGTAGTGCTAGTCATGTTTTTACACTTACTTTACAGATCAGCAAGTTCACAAAACAATTGCTAATGTTTTATCATACATAACAGTCAAAATTGTTTAAATGTTCCACTGTGTCATGTATAGTACCCCCATTTGAGAAACAATACATAAGCATAACATAACCTACTTACTTACTGTACAATACACTTTTTACCCCGCCCAACCCTTTCAGTTTCGGTGTTTGATATTCAGCAGGGGATTTATTGTATATTGTGACTGACAATATGTCCTCCAATTGACCCGGGTCTCTCTTTACACTTATGATCCTGCAGGGATTATGCCATGCAGTGAGGAAAGAGGCCTGGAAGTTTCTTCTGGGGTATTTCCCTTGGGACAGCACCCTGGAGGAGAGGAAAAACCTACAGAGAAGAAAAACGTAAGGGGTCTGCGTAACCATGCTTCAAAATTGTGTCAAAATCCATTGACATCTACAAGCTCACGTTGTGTCTCAACATTTGTGCAATTTTTGACGAACGGTCCCCTCAGAATAGGGATGCTGGGGTTCAAGTGGTTCAAGAATACACGCTGTCAGGAAAGAAACAAAGTTACCTTGAAAGCTTGTAGTTTCTCTCCAAACATTCTGGCCTCTTTATCGTTTGTTAGTTAACACAGTGCATGTCCGTCTTTCCTTGTGCCAAAGGGACGAGTACTTCAGGATGAAACTTCAATGGAAGTCAGTCAGTGAAGAGCAGGAGAGGAGAAACTCCAGGTTAAGAGATTACAAGAGTCTCATAGGTAACAACAGATTTGTTTTTCTTTTACTGGTTGCTTTTCATGACTTAATGCTTTCCCAAGGACCTACCTTCATTATATGATGATGATGATGATGATGATGATAATAATAAAATGCTACATTAGTCAGTATAATTTAAAGGATAAAAACAAGTTGTGTCAGAAACATATGCCACTGAAGTGTCTGTCTGGACATTCATGCACACAGTCCAGCTTCAGCACTTAGTAGAAGTAACTAGGTATTGACAACAGGATCACACATTTTGTACAATGAAACAGGGAAGCACAATGCAATTACTGCTGGAGTTTGATATGTATATTCGAAGACATGCTACTTGCATGCTCCATGCTCTTTCATTACATATGACTACCCTTTGTACCGCCACCATCACTTCTTTTGACTCCTCAGAGAAAGACGTGAACCGAACAGACAGGACAAACAGGTTCTATGAAGGCATTGACAACCCTGGCCTGGTTCTACTCCATGACATCTTGATGACATACAGCATGTACGACTTCGACCTGGGTGAGCCATGCCATCATTTCTAGGCATAAGCATAGGATTAACATCTTCTCTGATAAATAGGTTCAATTTGCGCTATTTATTATGAGATTCTGTATGCAAGATGTCACCCACTGTGGTTTGTGTCATAATAAATGTTTTTATTCAATTTGAAATATTTCTCCCATGAATCAATATTTTTCAGTGCTTCTGTTGTACAGACTGTATAGCGGAAGCATTTCGTTGCTGTCAGGCAGACACTGTGTCCTTTTTTCGTAAATTAAATCTGTACTTTGTCATACAGGAGTGTCACACAAAAGTAGTGAAAATAGCAGATCTACAAGCACACCGCGAGGCATTGTGTGCTTGTAGATCAGCTATTTTCACTGTTTTAAATAGTTTTTTAAGTAATTATAAAAATGGAACGGTTTTGGACATACAAGGTAAATTGTGTGAGCCAACAGTCTGTCTCGAGAGACTACTAGAGAGAATATCAACATCCAACCCAGGTTTCCATGTTGGCATTCTTTAGTCCCATTAGTCCTTATGTAAACACCAATACTAATCAAACAAATGCACCTGGGGGTGCAAACCCTCCAACATCTCTTATTCTATGGCTCTCGATTGTGACCATGAAACATTTCAATCCAAATGTTAATCATCTCCTCAGAGCAGCCTACTGATCATTCCCAAAATCCAGCCATCCATTCTCATGTAATCTTGTAAACAAACAAACACACAAACAGACAAGGACTAATTACAACGTTATGCGTTGCTGCGGGCTGGATAATTATAATTGCTGCGTGTAATGTGATATTCTTTTCCATCTCCAGGGTATGTACAGGGAATGAGTGACCTCCTCTCCCCAATCCTCTATGTGATGGAGAATGAGGTGGATGCATTCTGGTGCTTTGTCTCCTACATGGACCAAATGGTAAAGTCCCAGTGTCTTTGCTACTGTTTTTGTATAGTTCAATGGCAGAGACAGACAAGGCAACATACAAAAGGTGCATAAGTATATATGAATACAAAATATATTGTTTGTATATTTTATTCTAAAAAAGGTAACGAATAGAAGAAAATCATGTAGATCTCGCGATCCACATGGGAACAGCATGGCTCCATTGGGCATCTTGGACATCATGTGGCCAGCACGTGATGTCAATAATCTATGACGAAATATTTCAAAAAGTATAAATTAGTGGAGGCAATTCTATGGCCTACCAGCAGTGTGCACAAGGAATTTGATTGGTCCAACGTTTTGTGAAATTAACAAAATGTACATTCAGTTTATTTATGTCTTTATTGAGATATGCAATCTCTTCATGGTCTACCTCCTACTTACAGTAGGAGATGTAGGAGGTAGACCATGAAGGACAGGAGGCCCACTAAGGAGTTTTTAGGTTTGAATCCTTGAGCAGACAAAGATGCATGCAGGTCTTTATGTGAAGATCTTAACCACTCTACCATCAGTGGGTACAAATGATCTCAGTGTTGTTGTTGCGATCAAGAAAGAACGTGGTGTTGCCAGGATACATTTGAATGCAGTTTGGATCCTGTGTCCCCCCTTGTTACTTGTTGCTTGGAGACTATCTGTTACCCAGAGAGTGTATTCAGTTTGAAGATCATGATGACTACTCGGTCACTGTGTGTGTGTGTGTGTGTGTGTGTGTGTGTGTGTGTGTGTGTGTGTGTGCGTGTGCGTGTGCAGCACCAGAACTTTGAGGAACAGATGCAGGGCATGAAGACCCAGCTGATTCAGCTCAGTACTCTGTTAAGACTGCTGGATCTCACTTTCTGGAACTACCTTGGTATGCAAAACCCCCTTAATACCTGTACCATGATCAGGGAAAATACTAATTTCTGCTTGGCTGGTAGGTGTCTGGTAAGAAAAGGTATCAAAAAATAACAGTTCAAAGACGAGATTGTGTGCACATCTTGTACCTGTATTTAGGCCAGGTGCTGGACATCAAGGCAATAATCAGAAAAAAAGGAAACATCGGTTTAATGCTCCCAAACAATTTTATTTTATTATGCCTTGCTTAATTGATTGATTTACCCTCACATTATTGTTTTAGTTATTTGTAGAGCAGTTGCTGTGCACCACTTAAACATTTCTCACCCTTTTGTGTTTACACTGCAGAGTCACAGGATTCTGGGTTCCTGTATTTTTGCTTTCGCTGGTTACTGATCCGTTTCAAGAGGGAACTTAGCTTCCAGGACGTGCTGCGACTCTGGGAGGTGAGTAAATGTTCCAGTTTTCCAGAACTCGCCCAGAGAGCATATCTAATTGCACGCACATCGACATTGGTCACGTCAAACACCTCATTTGCAGTGAATGAGTTAATACCAGAACTCACCTAGCACACACACGACAGTCACATTATGTCATTTAATTAAGAATATATTTGATAGAATAAACAAATTGGTAGATGGATACCATATTTTTCTTCATGTAGATGGATACCATATTTTGCTTCATGTATCATGTAGATGGATACCACATTTTTCTTCATGTAGATGGATACCATATTTTGCTTCATGTATCATGTAGATGGATACCACATTTTTCTTCATGTAGATGGATACCATATTTTGCTTCATGTAGATGGATACTATATTTTTCTTCATGTAGATGGATACCACATTTTTCTTCGTGTAGATGGATACCATATTTTTCTTCATTTAGATTTGGCGTAGTTGGTTCTCTCAGTAAACGTCTGGTTCTCTCTCAGGTCATGTGGACTGCCTTGCCCTGCCAAAACTTCCATCTGCTCGTGTGCTGTGCCATCCTCGACTCCGAGAAACGTAAAATCATGGAGGAGAACTACGGCTTCAATGAAATCCTCAAGGTAACTATTGTCACCGTAAATGTAATCCAAAACAATGGTCCTCAAACAGATTGACACAAGAACCTAGATTTTGCCTTGTCAGTGCATTCAAGAATGAAATTGCATAGTATACCTCTTTGTTATAGTTGCTTCTTTACAGTGACCTCCTCAAATCATCACTAAAATCACCTCTGGTCCTCCCCACTGGTTGAGAAACGGGCTGAAACCGAACGTATTTGTGTGCAAGTTGTCGAAGTGAGAATGAACCTGATGGTGTGATAACTTCTAAAACCTTTCATTACCTTTCAACAGCACATTAATGAACTTTCCATGAAGCTGGATATTGAGGAAATCCTCCAAAAAGCAGAAGCTATTTGCTTGCAGATCAAAAATTGCAAGGTAGGTTAATGCACGTTATAACCGGTACAACCAGTTTATAAACCTTGTACAGTACAATTTAAAGGTAATATCAACAGACAAATTTGACGCTATTATAATCCTTATAATTGAATGTATTGTGGATATTAAAAGTCCTCAATTGCACCTGATTCTCCTCCTTGAAATCAGAGCCATCTCCTTTGAGTAGAACAAACTTTTATAGCATTGCTATTTTTTTATGAATTGGCTATCCTTGAGGTCTGAAATGTCATTCTCTATATAATTATAATATTATTGGTCCTCACTAATAGTCATAAGATGGTATCAATTGAATTCTGTCTACTCGCTCTGTGTCTCAGAGGTGGGCCGTGGACAGTTCAGAAACCTGCCCACCGGTGACATCATCAATGCGCTTTTTTTTAATGCAAGAACAATAGCTTATATTTCAGCATGCTAACTTTCCAGGAAGACAAAGGCAGTAGTTTCAGTCCCTTTGGAATCCCCATTGATTATATTGGTAGGCAGTTCAGTGTTATTTAATGACTGAAATGTTTTTCCCCCTCAGGATCTGCCTCATTCAATAAGTGACGTCCTGGGGTTCCACACAGACGCCGAGGCTCCCAGGTTAGGGGCACCAGAGTTGGGGGGTTCACAGAGAGCACCCCCCTCCCCCAGACCCCCTCAGAGACAGGAGGCCTGCTCTAACGGCCACGGACACTTAAGAGAAACACCTGCCAACGGCTGCAAAGTTGCCTTCATATCATAGTAAACAACAAAACCCACACAGAGACTTTACAATAGCCTCACAGCTGCAAGGGATAAATTTTTTTATATATATAATATGTATATGGCCTACGCAGGGTAAGAAAGGCAGTGTGTGTGCTACACCATTCTATCTGCCACTCCCCCAACAAGAGAGAAAGGAGAAGAATGTACAATGGATTTAAGATTATTCAAATCTTATTTTTGTAATTTCTTGTACCATATTATTGTCTTTCATTGAAATGAGTCATTCCTTCTCTCTCGCAGATGTTTTTTAAAGATGGGCAAATAGTGTCTTATTGTAACTACTAATAATCATCATAATCATAATTATGGGCATCCGGGTGGCACTGTGGAGACTGGGTTTGATTCCTCCGCATTCGTACCAGCTCGGCTGGGCACAAACAAATGTAGGCCTTTTTTATGGCAGCCATATTGATACAAGTATTTATGTAATGTTACCAGTGATATTAATTAAGGCTCTGTTAAGTTCAACAGAGCCAGGGTGCTGCTATTGTGCATGCTGGCTCACTGGAAAGACTCCACTTAAGCCCTATTTGTAAAATAGTAAAAACAGCTTATCTACCCGGTCACAATGTGATGTGACGTGTTGTGACTGTGAGCGTGTAGATCTGCTATTTTTGCTATTTGCTATTTAGCTGATGCATACCATCAGCTAATCTTCCTGGGGTTTATTAGGAAGTAACATTGCACAACCATTTATGTCAATATGGCTTCCGTGAAAAAGGTCTATTGGCCACGTTCGCAAGTGGGAAGCCGGTTGGAAAGGCTGGTCCCTGTTCAGCAGGGACTGGAAATGGAAGGTTTAGGATCATGTTTCTGCACATGCGTTATGTCCTTCCGGTGAATCTCCTCACTGTCGGGTGAACAGAAGCAGCTAGTCATGACTCCATATGTATCGGAGGTGTGGTTGTCTACACACCCTCCCCAGAACAGTAGGGGTTGCCAGTGACAGGGACCGTATTGACATAGTGACTAAATTGATGAGAAAAATTGAGAAAAAAAGGGAGAGGAAAGAAAAGTACAGTAATCATTGTGCCCTATAAATGCAGTTTACCCCATCACCAACATTGATTTATAAGTTGATTAATAGAACATCTGGGCGGGGGGAAACACCTAAGTAGCCAGCTTCAGAGATTTTATTTGAGTATTGTTTTGTTTTGTTTTTTTCAATAGTTGCTGACAACGTATTATTATTGTCTAAATATTTTTTTCACAAGGCCCTCTATCTTGCCATCTTAAATGTGTCTTAAGGTCAACAATTTGTTCTGCTGCTAGTCGGATATTAACAAGACGGGCTCTAATAGCGGCTTGGATCTCAGACTTCAGGAGGCCAGTAGTCTGACGTCAGTCATCTATGACGTATCTACTGTATGAAGCATACTTCATAGCAAATTTTAGCAAGGTTTCAGTTCAGACCCCCTCATTGACCTCCATGACATGACAAAAAACGTGGCTTGCCGTAAAAACCCAAATGGGGGCTAATGACTGCATCTCTTTCCTGTGCAGTCAGTCAGTGCTTGGTGGCCAGTCTGGAGCTGTGTGGTACTCCTCATTTGGGCAAATATTCACTTGTGGAGCTCCATATTTGGGCAAAATGTGAGGACACACACATAGGCCTACATACAGTATGAGGGACATTCGGTGCCACGCCGTAAAAAACAAACAAACAAAAATAGATTATTGATACATAAGCTCCACTCAGTATTACCTGTTATTCAATTGGTCATTCCATGTCCTATGGAATTAAAGTATTATTGATGTTGTGTCTTATAAGGTAAGCTCCCCCCCCCAGATATATGTTATAATCTGTTTTTGTATATGATACTTGTGTCTTGAACCGAATCAAGTCACAGTATATACTTTGTTTGGCACAAGCATTATCTTTTTAGACCTTTAAAAGAGTAGTTCACCCCAAAATGATCTATTGCTCACCCCATGAAGCCTTGAATTTTTGTTGGATTTTATTCCAATATTTGATGAATGAAAGTAAATGGGAGCCCACTCTTTTTTTTGCTTTAATCTTCAGTCTTAACAATAAAACTATATCAACATTTTCTTTATAAACTCCAAAACAACTCTCACATAATCCAATATTTTTTAATATATTTTTTCTGCTGTTAAGCTTGGCCCCCTATTTACTTTATTGGATCTATTTGATATTGGATCAGGAATGTGTCTAACATAAAAAAGCCTCTTATGAATTCAAGGCTTAATGGGGTGAGTAATTGATAGAAAAAAGTAATTTTGAGGGTGAACTACTCCTTGAATTTTACGCCTTGATGTGAATATTTACTTTTTTTTTTGTTGAGAAATACATTTGCATTTGAATTCATGCCATTTTGACTTTGATTTACTTTGTTGCGTTGCCACAGGATGCAAAAGCAGGTTAACGGCATTACTGATTTCAGCTGCTTTGGAATGGAAATTGGCACTGCAGGTAATAAAGCCACTTAAGAAGGACTCAGGTATTTGTTTACTTAACTTTTTGTTGAATATTAGATTTTTCTCTCCAGAGTTTAGACTTGTTAACCTTAATCTTTTAAACCCTATACTTCGGTACATCAAATTGCAAAAATAGCAAATCTAAAAGCTTTGATATTTTCACCATTTGTTTGTGTGTTTTCAACGAACGTCAGGCTACAGTTTTAAGACATGCCCAAAATAGGGAAGGTGGGGTTCATGGGGTTATAAGCGTTTGTAATATCAAATTGAAGTACATGAAAATTAGGGGAGTACTTATAAACAGACCACTATTTTTGGCATGGTGAAATAAACCATGCCGAGTGTGTGTATATATAAAAGACTATCATGCATTCAATTAAGCTCCACAAATATTTTCAATTAAAATATTCCCTTTTTGTATTTTAAAACACCCTCATCCATGAATTTGCACAAGAAAATATATAGGTATCAAAGCATTTCCAGACGACGGCAAATGATGGGGGGGGGGGATTAACCCACCCCTTCCCCTGTAATTTCACTTGAAAAACAGGTTGGAGGCGACTGCGAATGGCATTTCGCCCCTCTTTCAAGTATGTGAGGGACGTCAAGATGTGACCATCTTAACCTCTGTGACAGTCCACACAGTGCTACCGATTCCTTTGAGGGAAGACATTTGGAGTGTGTTTGAGGTGCTGATAGATGACTTGTCTGTCAGAGTGAGCTATCACCTGCAATCTTATAGCTTATGCGGCAGCACAATTGGAACAAAGCAGCATCTCCCATCCCGTCTCCCAGCTCTTTCATTTCCTGTGCAGCAGGAAATTGCCTCAGCATACAGTAGACGGTAGATAGCACGCTGCCCACAGCTGCGGCTTATCAGCTGTGGGTTTTTATTAAAATGGAGGCTGCTTTATGTGGACGTGATGTCTGTCCTGTCATTCGTTCAGCTTCAACTCGTAAACATGGGTGTAGTTCTGAATGGGCAGAACCAGCGCCCTGAAGCAACATCAACATTTTGACCATTGACAGGCAAAGAAACACCTCTGCAGAACGGTGTCTGTCACATATCGTTGCTGTCGGGCAAAAAAACCTTGTATATCCCAAGACCTTTACTTTTCAGAAAATGGAAAAAAGTTCCAATGGATCCAATGTAGTTAGTATTTAGTCACAAGCTCTTGTTAATACTTCTCATTGAATTGCTTAAATATTGAAAAAAAACCAAGGACAGACTTAACCACTTTCAACCTTGAGACCATATTTTGGGCTGTTTAAAAAATAGCAAAAATAACACGTTCCAGCACAACGTGTTGTGAGCTTGTAGATCGGCTAGCTTTGCTACTTCTGCACGACACAAAATATGAAACCGTAAATGGTAAAATGGTAAATGGTGCATTTATATAGCACTTTTATCCAAAGCACTTTACATAGATTGTGCATTACATTCACCCATTCACACACACACACACACACACGACACAAAATATGAAACCGTATCATCAAAGAATAAAATAGGGCAGTAATTTATGAACAAAAATATGAAATATGTAGATACAAGGTTTCCGCCTGACAGCGACAATAAGCAAGCTTAAAGAATTGCTTTTGAATTTAGTTAAAAAGCAATTATTTTGACCCTGCTTTCTAATGGTATAATAAAATAATAAATATATCCCCTGTTCTGAAAGCTAGGCTGATTGGTTGGATCTGCAAGAATTTAAGTAAATTCACTGTTTAGGCTAAGCTGAAAGTCTGTCAAAGAGTCTAATTTGAGACTGCCTGTCTGATATGAAAAACTGTCTCTAAATAATTTGTATTCTGCTCATACTATAGTAGCTAAATATAAATAGATATTGATGTTGAATAGACACAGATTGGCCTATTCACACTCAAATTGCTTCACCAATAGACCAAATCATCATGACATCACAACAACCAAAACTTTATTTCCATATATATAACGCCGGCAGCGTTGCATTGGAGCAGTGTTATTCATTAATGTTATTTCTGGAAGAACAGAACACTTATGATATTGTTATTGACTGTTAGAATTATATTTTATTCTAGATATTTACAGGATGACAAACTAGAACTATGTTCTGGACACTTCATTTTATATTGTGTAGATATCCATAGACATTCTACCCGGAAATACCCGTCTGTTTACAAACATTCAATCATTCTGATTCGATATGCACGTAACAATCTTGTAGCTTAATTCTGTACTGCAACATCTGTCGGAAATCTTGATCGTTAAGGGGTACAATTCAACCCTCAGTGAGAGAACGTCTTCCCAGCTCTATCAAATCCAAGGAGGAGGGGGAGATGGGGCATCAAAAGGCATCTCTAGTTTATATGAGCTTCCATGTAAACACCGGCAGCATAGCCTTATCAGCCCCCCCCCCCCCCCCCCCTCCCCATTACACACACTGTGCGCCACTCATCCGCCTCTCCTCCGTCACACTATTTAAACAGAACCTAGGCTGAGGCTGGGCCGGCAGAGCCATACAGTACAGCTTGCAATACAGAGCCATACAGTACAGCTTACAATACAGTGTGAAGGGGTAGGCTGAACGCGTGACAACCTGGAGCCGTGGTACTCATACACCCACTGGTATCCCATGGCATCTTCCCACCTGAAGAAGGTCGATATGGGACCAGTGCCTAAGATGCAGCCAGCCATGATGATGTTCTCCAGTAAGTACTGGTCCCGGCGCGGGCTTTCTCTGGACTCCGCCATGTTTGACCACCAACAGCAACGCCACACCGGTGGGCAAATGGTGAGCCACCCCCGACCCTCTCCGACCCACCCGCTGTCTTTCCTCCTCTTCCTGCTGCTGCTTCTCCAACTTCTTTATCTTTGATTTCAGTGTTCTATCCAGTATCCATCAATGGTATTGGTACTCTGTACCTGTGGTCTTCCCAACAGTCTGGGTCCACAGTCAGGTCAAGGTTTCAATAGCAATTCTGGACCGTTTAAAAACTGTTGAGGTTCAGTTGTTAGGTGACACTTGAGATTTACTGAAGGTTCTTTTGATGTTTTCAGCAGACTTGTTCCCATGTGGAATCATTAGGAGTGAACTGTGGTCTTTATCAACACATGCAAAATGTTGATGTTGTGCGTCCTATGGAGGACTTTTTACTACTTTAAAGCGTAAGGAAAATAACACCTGTTGGATGTCATTATGAGAGCGACAAAGGCTGAAGTTGAATAGTATCGGCGAAAATGTGTATGTTGCTTCATAGGTCTGTCTGCGACTTTTATGTGTCTTGATTCTTCGTTCTTGGCCAGAGATCTCGCTTTTATGCGTCTTGATTCTTCGTTCTTGGCCAGAGAACTCCCTTGACAAATATTGAATCCAAACCAACCATCCAATTATGTTGCGCATGTCAGGAATTTACATTTTCTTCTTTTTTTTTCTCAGACAAGAAGAAATGCATTGATAATATAAGTCATATAATGAGTTTATCTCTTAATTGGATTCAACACTGCATGAGAGCTCAGGGTTAATCCAAGAATTAGAACAGACTTTAAGAATGTTTTCACTTTGAAAGTTTTGGAGAAAAAACAGCAACATAAAGCTTTTTATGCATTGTGCTAAGGTTAGTGACATGCTGGTTTATATGAATAATATCCATCGTCTGTGTTTTTCGCTATGCAGTCGCGGAGGTCCTCTTTCTGTCCCATAAATGAGAAGCCGGAGGCAGAGAATGACGAGGAGGCAGGGAGGACAGCTGTGGTGTTCTCTCTGAAGAACGAGGTGGGCTGCCTGGTCAAAGCCCTCAGGCTGTTTCAGGTGGGTGAATGTGTCCAATCTGTTAGCAACACTCTGCATTGGGTTTGATTATTTCGACTTAGAGGCTCCCCAAATGTTTCCATGCAGTGACCCAAAAAGGTGAGATAATTAACTCTGTATATTATATATACTGTACGTATATTGTTCATCAATACCGTATTCAAACATACTAATGATGAAATTAGACAAGGCACGTGACGAGGTTTAATATGAATATCAGTTTTTTTTGTTTAATTATTATTAAGTTGATTGGCATTTACTAATGCTGGTACAGGATACACCATACATACACCTTAGGTTTTTGTACACAAATGACACGGCAGCAACACAGGATAATAAAAATGCAGGTGGGTAGGAGAGTACAAACTTAAACTATATTAGAAATGACTGATATTGTGTATACAAATATGTATATAAAAATAACAATGATGACAATTAGTAAAAAGTAACAAGTAAGAATAACCATTCCCACCCTAATAAAGAACCAAAAAGAAAGCAAAACCGAACACAATACAAAAACAAAAAATAAATAAATAGCGGTAACAATGTATGATGATAGTTTCCTTCAGTTGCTGAATAAAAGGTTGTCATAGATTGAACTTATATGTCTGATCTAATTTCAGATATCTTATGCTCTCTACCTCCAGTGTATTCACAAGGTCAGCAAGCCACATATTGACACTAGGTACTTCTTTCCCCTTCCACAGCATTAATATACACTTCTTAGCAGACATAAGACAGAAAACATCTGTGAGCATGGGGAGACCACTCATGATCGCTGAATTATTAAAGATGATGGCTTGGGGATCTGGTGTAATTTGCAGTGAGAGTATTGTAGAGATAGTATTAAAAACATTGATTCAATAATTCAGAATTTTAGGACGGCATATAAATATGCGCCTGAGTGGCCTCACCAGACTTGCATTTCTCACGCATTTCTCACACATATGAACAATCTTAACGCAAGACAATGTCTTGCATTGATAGAGCATCTATGAATCTGTATCCACTTACCTTACCCTCTCGTATACTCATATAAAGCTCAGAAATAAGATTTAAGATTTATGTGTCAGTGACATATATAAGGGTACATTTTTCAAAACGTAATCTCTAATCTCTAATCTCTAAAGTACCTGAAAAAATCTTTACTGGGTGACCCAAACGTATCTACTAGCTGTTGAAATGAGGAAAAAGCACCCTCTGTATACAGGTCAATATAGTAGGAATTCCCATACCTTTAAAGGCGGAGTCCAATTTGAATGGGGGAAATAACAGATTTCTTTCAATTGGCAACAATAGGCATAATGTGCTCAGATCTATTAAGTTTGTTTTTCTGTCTCCAAATGTCATCTGAGGATTGTATTAATACATTGCTACTGTATCTTGACTTATGTACTCTAGATGGTGCCAGGAGGATGGTTTAAATCGGTAGTAGTCTTCTCTTTCCAACATTACCCAGTTAGGGATATGCTGAGTGGAGTGAAAATAGAATATAATCGTTCTAACATTTGCTGCATCAAGTCAAATCTGGCAATGCAAGACCACCCTCAGATTTAGGCTTACATAAATGGCTCTTTTTAATTTGATTACTTTTATTGGACCACATAAAAAGGCATCTACTAGTTATTTAAAGAGGCTACAAAATATGAATATCTGTCACAAATAGTGCATGGAATTGTATTTAACATAAATTAAGCGTAGCTTGCCTTAAACGTGTGTCAAACATAAACCGTACTCGCTCAAAGGTAAGCATCCATTTTGTTTCTCTACATTTAAAAAAGGTGTTTAATGTGGCCATCCAGCAACTCACCTGGTTCCCAACTATGACCCACTTATGGGTCATGACCCACAGTTTGAAAACCACTCGTTTAGAGGATGATGTTTTTGTTTCCTTCTTTCTCCACTGCACTCTTCACTGTGTTTTGTATTTTTAATTCCTACTCTCTTCTCCTCTTTCCTTGTGTCCTGCCCTATCCTCCTCTCCTCGTCCTCTCTCACATTCGCCTTCTTTCTTTTCATCCTACGGCCACGCAGGAGAGGCACGTGAACTTGAACCACATTGAATCTCGGGTGTCAAAGCGCATCACCAACGAGGTGGAGATCTACGCCGACTGCAACTGCAGCAAGAAGGAGTTCAACGACCTCCTGCAGCATCTCAAAGACCACGTCAACATCATCTCATTCAACACACCTGCCAATGTTTGGTCAGCAGAGGCAGGTATAGAGTAGACCACCAGTTATGTAAAGATATGTTACACTGTGTTTGGACTTAGCGCTACTTGCTGAAGAAGCAAACTAAGGCCTTGCCGAGTTTATCTGCACATGCCTTCCACACATGATACAAAGACAGCAGGACACATATACCTGTACATACAGTATACAGTATGAGATGAAGGTGCATTGAAGATATACCATGGACAGGAGACTGTACTTATTGGTCAGCAGGTAATTGTATACATAACAACATGTTTGTGCACAATTTCAGGCAGCATAGTGTACATTACGGATGCCACTGTTGAGAGAAGTGTATTGCATAGTCCAGTTTATGAACCTGCTCACTGACAAAAGAATAACAGCCAGCATTAAAAAACTACTGTTGACCAGTGCTGTACAATCCAAAACTAAACTGCTTTAACTTCGGTCAATTATATCTCCCCTTTAGTAATACCAATTGATATTATGTTTTATATAATTTTTATCGTTGATTAGTCACCTTTACAATGAGGAACAGCTTGTAAGGATCGGGCATTCGTGGAATGAGCAACACAGCTAAACGTGTGGGTAGCGCCTCCAAAGAATTTGCCAAAATCACCCAATATGCTTCTGTTGGTAATTGCTCTTGTTTTGAGCAACCTACCAGCACACACCTGCTGTGAGGTGTGTGCCAGTAGTCACAGGTGTGTGACTGGCACCTGAACATGGGTTCTGCAACTTTGTTGTGTTTGTGTATGCTCCAAGCAGCAACACTGCCCCCATGGAAAGATGCCACGTTTGTCCCTTCAGGATAAGGCCTGTGCAATAGGGCAAGTGAAGCTGGTGTTCCGTTATGCAGAGTGACAGCGTTATTTGGTTTGCATAGAGTAGGTTTAGGTTCTCCTGTACAAACATACATTATCAATATTCACACAAATGTTTTATTTTCATATAGTCCCTTCTCCTGGACAAACATAACTTATCACAATGTCAATATCACTTATTAATGCTAGGATGCACATTTGATTGATTTATTGAATACTTTATTAGTCAGAAATGTAAACAGCACAGAGGTACAGTAGGACATTTAGGCTCAAAGGATTTAGCTGGGAGGGAACATATCAAAAATCAAGAACCGTACAGCATATTATTATTTTGGTAATGGTAGGTATGCATTTTCAGCAATTCTATGTTTTCTATTATGTTTTCTTAATTTCATGGTACTGGTAGAATGCTTTTGTGCATGTGTGTGGATGTGTTCTCTAAAGTCATATTCCAATGTGTATCAGATTGTGAGGATGTTCCTTGGTTCCCCATGAAGATCTCTGAGCTTGACCAGTGTTCTCAAAGGGTGCTGATGTACGGAACAGAACTGGACGCTGATCATCCTGTGAGTTCCACAGCAGTGATACCTTGTAGTATTTCTTCTCAGGTTTTAAATAAGTATTTCCCTCCAGCTTGGCCTGTGCTCTTATTTGGTGCGTATCTTTTTAATACATTAGTTTAGGTTGTTCTACTTTCATTGCATTCCGATATGCGTGCCAATGTCTTGTCCATGTCAAATGAACAAAAACAAAAATTCACAAGGCTCAAATGTTGCTTCATCAGGTTTGCTCTGATGAAGCTATAAATTAAATGCGTTGTTCGCATTGTTTACAACGTTTTTTAGTTTGCACTTGATAAATATAAAAAGGGGAAGCATTTAAGCCTAGTGTGCTGTGAATTTTATTTTTTTACTCATTTGATGTCTCCTGCCATCACCTGCACCAAGAAGAAACAAGTCTTTGTAACTCAATGCTGTTGAGTAGGGCTGCAACTAATAATCTTCTTAGCGATTTATTCTATGGATTACTTTTTTGATTAATTGAATAATCAAGGAGCATGTTTTTGGGGGCAATTTTTATATAAATAATAGATATATCAACAAATCAATGTGAAAACATCGACTATATCAAGTCTGATTAACCACTTAAGCCCCATTTTATACTTTGTTCTACAACCGTGTCATATCGATTTACAAGCTCAAAACATATTGTGATGTGTCGCATTGTGAGCTTGTAGATCTGCTATTTTCTGTATTTATGAAAATCAATTATTCAAATATATCAAATTAAATCAATGAATTTGATGAACTGTTGCATCCCTAACAGAGTTATTCAAAGAACAACTTTACACACTGCTTGCTACTAATGTTGCTTGAGACACATTAGCTGACCTCTTGAATTCTTCCTGCCAGGGTTTTAAAGACGACATTTATCGCCAGCGGAGGAAATACTTTGTGGAAGTGGCCATGAATTACAAATTGTAAGCATTCACCTACCACATACCTCCACATATGTTGGTGTGTGTGTGTGTGTGTGTGTGTGTGTGTGTGTGTGTGTGTGTGTGTGTGTGTGTGTGTGTGTGTGTGTGTGTGTGGTAAATTGTAATTTTGGTTTTAATTTAGCATTTCAAAAGCAGATTTGATGTTCAATAGAACATTTTTATGTTCAGGTTGGCAGCCATGTACATTTGCCTAATAGACCATTTTCACAGTAGACATTTTGATGAATAAAATGTATTGTGGGTGTATTTCATTTAGATGTTCACATCATGTTGGCAAACACAGCAACATCTAAATGAAAGACACCCACAACAATTTACATAATAATAAAGGTTAAGCACATCAAGCCTAAAATATATTATAAATACTGTCAAAATGTCTGCTGTAAAATATGTTTTACCTGGTGAATGAATATGACAAAATTGACCATGTAAAGTAAACTTTTCAGACCACATAATTTAAGCAACATTTTCGCAGAACACTATGGTAGTCTCTTTCTTAACAGTTGGATTAACTGACATACTGATTGTTAGCTGGAGCCTATAACCACTGTGGCGCTCTCTTCATGCCAGTGGACAACCCATTCCCTGTGTGGAGTACACTGCAGAGGAGATCAGGACTTGGGGTGTGGTCTTCAGGGAGCTGACCAAGCTTTACCCCACCCACGCCTGTCGAGAGTATCTCCAAAATCTCCCCCTCCTCACCAAACTATGCGGCTACCGTGAAGACAACATCCCTCAGCTGGAAGACGTGTCTTTGTTTCTTCGAGGTGCCGTTCACAGACTGCAGTATAACAGCCCTCCATGTTGTAGATATTGATTTCATGAAATAGGATTTGAATAGGTGGTACAGAATAGGTGGTACAGAACACTGATTGGTCACCGTGGTCGTTGCCATGGGTTTCCGGTCACTCGTTGTCATGTACTTCCTGAAACGTGGGGGAAAAAATGGATGGCTCAGGTTACAGAGATCTCTGTCAGCACAGGTCAGATACTGTAATTGTGATGTATTGTATGTAGATGGTGTTGTACAGATAGAGAGGGGGCCAGAGGGAGAGAAAGGAATACACAGACAGAAATTATGTATCAATGAATTTAAGGGCTGGGCAATATGGTCACAATCAAATATCACAATATTTTCGACCAAATACCTCTATCAATATTGTGATGATGTTGCGGGGATGACTATATGAACATATTTACACGATGAGGTTTTTGATAAATAATTACCAGTAATGCCTATATAATAACTAAGTGGGTAAAGGGCGGTATTTAATAAAACAGCTAGAACAGTCAGGTAAGCTCATCAATTACATCACTTTACTGTAATGCAGCCTTTAAAACCTGGAAAAGTAATTTAAAGAGTCATATAAAGACTTGTCATGTCATGTCACAATATTACGATATCCAAAATCCTGATGTGCTCATGATATCGATATAGGCCTAATATCAATGCATTCCCCAGCCTGTGCAGAAGACATTGAGGAGCAAGCTACTGACTGTTTGAATGGACTGATCCAAGACAAACTTTTCTCTTCTTAACTAGTCAAAAAGAGCATGCTGAAGCACGTCTTAGTAACCTTTATACTGTAGTACTAGTAGCTCTACTTCTGTATAATTAACCATATTCACATGCTGGTCATTTTTCTCTTATGTCATACTAACATAATGTAAGAGCAAGATGGCTGCTATGTGAATTGTGAATATAGTCATTATTGTGGTGTTACCATTTGTTTCAGAGAGGTCAGGATTCACAGTGCGTCCTGTAGCAGGATATCTGTCTCCCAGAGACTTCCTGGCTGGTCTGGCCTATCGAGTCTTTAACTGCACTCAATATGTTCGCCACAGCACCGATCCTCTCTACACACCTGAACCGTGAGTCTTCTACCTTCCTTTGCTTTGACTGTACCAATGCATAAAGACTCATTTATTTTTATTTTTAAATGTATTCCTACTGTAAGTTTTGCTTATTTATTGTGCATGTGTGAGGAAGACATTAACAGCTAAAATTAAAATGAGTGAAGACACCTAAATAATTAACAGGCAGTTTAGCACGGCTGTAATCTATCATGACAGTTTTGGCGCTACTGCTTTAAACATGTAATGTTAAAATGGACTGACAATGTAGTAGACCGTAGTCAAAAATAATTTAGACGTATTTGATCCCACGGGGGGAATTCAGTTTTTCACCAAGTGTCTTGGTCAGGGACACATTGCTGGAGCCGGGTATAGAACTTTGGACCCTCTAGTTTCCAAGCGGGCTCTCTACCCATTCAGCTAGTCAAAGAAGCTCCGGTATTGAAGCAGGTTCCTTCACCGAAGATGCAGGATGTTTACTTTTTTTTTCAAATAAGAAGAGCATGGTACACTTTTATAACCCCCATTACACATACACACACATTCCCTACAGCACCTGCATACCATGCATGCACAACGCATATTCAGATAACCTACCCACTTACACAAGCTCATGCATTTATGCACACACACAGAAGTCGGTCAATCTATTCACTGTATACAGTATTTAATACTTTCATCTGGACACAGGGATACATGTCATGAGCTGTTGGGCCACGTTCCACTCCTGGCTGATCCAAAGTTTGCCCAGTTTTCCCAGGAAATTGGCCTTGCATCGCTAGGAGCATCAGATGAGGATGTACAAAAACTGGCAACAGTATGGATGCTATTTGATTCTTCATATTTTGCTCTTTTATTCCTGATATCTATCTAAATATATATAACTGTATTGATACTTTTCATTGTTTTATTAAAACAATAATGATACATTTGCATGGTAGTCACATATAGGGAAGCTGTGCCTTAAAGTCCACAGTTTGATGCAAACTCGTTGTCACTCAGGGTGTCATAGGTGTGTTTCATCTAACACATACTCAACTCATTTTCCACAGTGCTATTTCTTCACCATTGAGTTTGGGCTTTGCAAACAAGACGGCCAGCTGAGAGCTTATGGGGCAGGTTTGCTGTCCTCTATTGGAGAACTGAGGGTAATACAGCCCACACACACGCTTGCACGCGTTACCTCATATCATACATCAGTGTAATTTCTCATGGAGTGCTGTTCTGTTGTAATTATTAATAGAGCCAGACTGATATATCGGACATTATTTGCCTTTTTTTAATGACATCGTTATCTGCAATTATGCAGCCGATGTGTCCTGATTTGTAACCGCTTTCAACCTGCCGTCCCTATTTTGTGCATGTCATTATAAGCGAAAAATATATTTTCTACAAGTTAACACCACAGGTCAGTGGCCTTGTGGTTAGAGTGTCTGCCCTGAAACTGGGAGGTCAGGGTTCAATCCGCCGTCGAGTCATACTAAAGACTATAAAAATGGTACCCAATGCTTCCCTGCTGGCATTCAGCATCAAGGGTTGGATTGGGGGTAAGCCCCTGCGACATACTAGTGTCATGTCCAGGGGGTGTACTTGTACATCAAGCTGCCTCACACTAAGGAAACAGGAGATAGGCCCAATGCCACACATTGTGAGCTGGTAGATCAGCATTTAAAAATGTATATATATTTGTTTTAGGGCTTTTATGCCTTTATTTATAGGACAGTAGACTGAGGGGAAATGGGGAGAGAGATGGGGAGTGACACGCAGCAAAGGTTGTCATCAGGCGGGTATTGCAGCAATGCAGCCTAGGGTGCCTGGACTGACACGCTGCGGCCCAGGCCAGAATTGATGCACCTTTTGACCAACACATCGGTCAAAACATCAGTGATCGGTGGGCTAAGACTCCAAAATCAGGATCGGTATCGGACCCAAACTTCTGGCATTGGACTCTTCTCTCATTCTTAATCCTGTTACAAACAATGGTTCATGTTCACAGAGAATCAGTTGCTTTGACTTCATGATGTCTTTGTGACCCCTCCATTCTCCCAGCATGCCTTGTCCGATAAAGCTTGTGTGAAGATGTTTGACCCTCGGACGACCTGCCACCAGGAGTGTCTCATCACGACCTTCCAAGAGGTCTACTTTGTCTCTGAGAGCTTTGAGGAAGCCAAGGAGAGGATGCGGTAACATACATTACATGCATGCGTACATTTCTCACAGCCAATGTGCTAGAACTCAGAAAAGTAGTTAAAGAACAGATGAAAATGTTGTCAGTTTGGAAATATAAAATATACTGTATCTAAAAACTAAAGATCCTGTCTATCTCCAGTGCAAGTGTTAGTATTCTTATGTACTTTGTTATAGTAATTTTAGTTGTCAAATGTTTAGTATCTAATTTAGAAAATATTCTCTGCTTCCTCTTCCAACTCAAATTGTCACATTGAAAATTCCTCTCTTCAATGCCATATCATCCAGGTCCTTGAATGTGATGTGCAGTGTAAAGAAAACCCATTTGTCAACCAGTTTTGCATTAGGGTTTTACATGCCTCCTTGAACTTGACCCTCCCTCTCTTGACAGGGAGTTTGCCAAGAGCATCAAGAGGCCTTTCTCTGTGTATTACAACCCCTACACTCAAAGCATAGACCTGCTTAAAGACACCCGAAGCATTGAGAACGTGGTCCAAGACCTCCGCAGTGACCTGACAACTGTATGTGATGCCCTTGGAAAAATGAACACATACCTGGGCATATGAAGTATGTGTATGGATGAAGGCTTTAATAACTATATCCTAATATGAGCTCCGGGAGTGAATCGGTGTCATTTCTAAACTAGGCTTTTGTGTAGAATTCGATAACGGTAGCATCTATAGTCTGTGTTTATAGGTTTCTGTAATTTGTGTGTACCTGCAAAATAAGGGAGAATAAACAGCTTGTACACTAGTGCACAGATAAATAATATAAAGAGAAATTAAACAAATTGCTAAAAATATATATTTTAGAATATACATCATCGGTACTTTACTTCATAAAGTGGCAAAGGAAAAAGTGTATCTGTTAAATTGGGTATTGCTCCTGTTGTTATTTAGAATCCTCTTGTCATGATCCTGATCACTCTGCTTTAGTCGGTGGAGTGACTGCTCATTGAATTGAATTACCCTTCTGCAAGCAAGTGAGAGTTCAGAGAACAAGATGACACCAAGGCAGCGTCACACATCATGTTCTGGAGTTTATTAAACACAGAGAGACACCTTTTGTGACCAGAGATTCAAAACTGATATGTAGAAGTATGCAAGGTATGGGAATAGATGGGAAATGGCAGTGTCTTGAGATTGATTGATCTCTCTTCCCCCTTACCCGCCCATATCTCTTCCCTTTTCTTTTTTATGGAAATAACAAAAACAATGGAGCTTGCACAAAAACGAATTTCACCCACTGTTTTACACCTGTAAACCTGATGTGACAATAAAGTTGATTCTGAACCAAATGTATTCTGATAAAGGAGAGCACATGGCATCAGAAACATCTATATGCTTACACAGCTTAACCAATTAAGACCTGTTGTTACCTATACGTCTTTATACCTTTCAAGCCAGGAAAGCATCTGTGTAATTTTAGATGTTGCTATATATACATTTACATATTTATTTCTCAGCCTCTATAGCAGATAGAAACATGAAATAAAAAATATTTGAGAGCTAAAACCTTTGGCTATTGCTGAAAATGATGTGCCCTAATGTTCATTAAAGAACATTAAAAATGAAGCAGCTAATCTCCGGCACCGTTGGACTGATCGGCATGAAACTGTGCACGCATATTCCTTGGAGTCCAAGTAAAAACCTCGGCCCCAAATGTCTCACATCGGCCTGTTATAGTGCCACCAGGAGGCAGATTTTTGCAAAACACTTTTTTTTTTTTATTCCTGCAGATTTTGTCTTATCATGAAAATCATTATACATTATCTTTATAGTAATGATCAAGACATATCGGTCATATTTATTTTATTCCATCCCGATAGGCTAAGATTGGCTTTTGTGTTTGCAGGAGTGGCCCATTTTGAACAAAATGCATTAAATCATGAACACAGCGTCAGATTGCTGTGAAAAGGTTGAAATACCACACTACATTTTTCAAATCGGCCTCATGGTGGCGGCCTGTTATAGCACCATTATGAAACAGATTTTTGTGCAACACAATTTCTGTTACTACTCCTACAGATTTTATCCAAACCTCATGCAAATCGGTATACTACAATATATTATCTCTGTAGTCATGTGATCAAGACATCTGTCATATTTCTTTTATTCCATTCCGATTAGCTATGATTGGCTTTAGTTTGTGGTGCGTGGTCATTTTGCACAAAATGCCACATCATCACATTCCCACTAAGCCAAGGAAGAAACTCCATCCCACATTTTTTAAATCTCATGGTGGCGCTACAACAGCCCACTTCACGTTTTGGCCTATAACTCTTGAACCGTAGGTTGTACAATCAATCTTTTCCCCCTGGATTCCTTGGATCAATGATCCAGGGTTAATTTACTACCACTACTGTGTAAGAAACAAACATGCTATGATGTAAATGTTTGAGAGCTTGTGGATTTGTACAGTTCACTCATGAAATACATATATTTAAATATTCATGCATGAAAATAAAGTGTAGGTAACACAATCACAACATAAGTGTATACAATGACTTTGTTCTTAAATAAGACAAATGTGTGCTCATTTGTAAGTAAATGACACCATCTTTTGCAACAAAAACAGATATTTTCAGATTAAAAAAAAAAAATGTTTCATTAGTACAACCATACAATTCTCTAAAATGTCAGACAAATGTAAAACTAGTGGGGAAAGAACAATGTACTATAGACAGAGATATAAATAGATATAACACTCTACTTCCACGTTCACACAGCCACCTACTTTGCTGGGGCAGCCAGTGATGCCTATTGCTTTGGATACCATAAACAATACATCATATCGAACAGACCATGGATTGACCACTTCCGCTTTTGTCTTTGACACCAATGCTCAGTTTAGCTATGAATGGAAATGTCTTCTATACATTTATTTCTATGACTATAGAGCAGCATTTTTATCCCATTTGATCACATACAGAAGAACTGTTTTTAGTTTTTATTATTTGGACTGTTATTTAATATTGTGGGTTCCAACCCTACAGTGAGACAATTTGAGTCTGGTTGTGGAAGCAACTGAAAGCCACAGACATGATCTGGACTTATAGTCTCAAGACTGAAATCACCCTTGTGGAGGGGTGCACATAAAACAGCTCATTACATTCATACATTACATTGCCCTCATTTTGAAATGTTGGAAGTACAATCATTTTTGTCTGTGGGAAGAATGTGGGCTTCTTCGGAATGGTCTGTCTGGATGAACCGGAGATTCCAGCGGTTTTAATCAACATCTTCACTACTGCTAACCACAGCATCCTAGATGAGACACAGAGAATTACACATTCAGAAATGTCTTATAGGGGGCATGTACAACACACTGGTAGCTAACCAGTCGACCCCAACCCTGCAAACATTATCAGTTTGATTCTGAGTTCTGACTGGATACCTTATGTTTTTCTTAATTAAAGAATCACGTATTCACATAATCACAAGAGCTATACAAAAAAACAGGCTGGCTACAGTATAGCCTATGTGTCACAATGTGAAGTGTTGTGAGCTTGTAGATCTGCTTTTTTCAATGAGTGACACCGTCGTACGATGGAGTATAAATTAAAGGGAAACGTCAATGATTTTCAAATCCCATTCTACTGATGTGAGGAGAATAGTGGAGCGGCTAAATGCTTTTTTCTGGCAGAATCTTTCAGTTGATGATAAAAGCGTGAAAATTGTCATGAGCAGTCTCCATGGGTCACTTGACAAGAATATTGTCTGAGCCATTTGTAATTTCAAGATGGCGGCCATTTTTCAAGATGGCCGATACCTTAGTGGGCAGTTAAGTGATATGATGGTTTATTTGGTGATACAAGCATGAAAATTGGCATGAGCAGTCTCTGTGGGTCACTTGACAATAAGCCACCCACAGCTACTTGAAATTTCAAGATGGTGGCCATTTTTCAAGATGGCCGACACTTTAGTGGAGCATTTAAGTTATATAATGGTTCATTTGGTGATACAAGTATGAAAATTGGCATGAGCAGTCTCTGTGGGTCATTTGACAATAAGTCACCCACAGCTACTTGAAATTTCAAAATGGCGGCCATTTTTCAAGATGGCCACCACCTTAGTGGAGCAGTTAAGCTTAAGAAATCATTTAGTTGGTGATACAAGCATGAAAATTGCCATGAGCCGTCTCAAAAGGTCATTTGACAAGAAACCGCCCACAGCCACTTGAAATTTCAAGATGTCTGCCGTGTGCCATGTGGATCCTTAAATGATACCTTTTCTCATAGAAATGTATTGGGTTCCTCAAAAAGCTCTGTCAAGAGAGGTTGTTTGACTGTGTTTTGTCTGACTCCTCGCCCACAAGCTGTCCAGTTTGGTAAAACCTGTCAGGAGTTGCCTCCCACCGGCATAGCTCTCAGTGTTCACTGAGGTAGGCTTACACAAGCTCCCTTACCACGACAAGGTAACAGTCACAAGGGAGGATAATATATATCTTTTTTTTTTTTAAACTAACAGCCATTACATGTGTCAAATAGATACTAAGGGGTGGGGAAACAAAAAATAAGATGAATAAATTAACACAGTTGTGGTGCTGATAAGCACAGTTGTGGTGCTGAACGGACAGTGCTCCAAAATTATGAGCAATGGCTAACACTGAATGGCAATAGCCACGGAACCATGACAAACTATACTAAGGAACTAAACTGAAAATGTGCTTCACTGTTAGATATGGCAGTGGAAGGTAGTGGAAGCAATGTTACAAAGTAACAACTGAAAATTACACAGTAACAGACTAGATACAAAGTAAAACATGATGCGCCGATGTGGCGAGGGGAAGCCGAGCCATAGGCCTACCCTTGAAAACACAGAGGACAACGGGGAATAACTCTGGCAAAATAAACATGCAAATATAGGTTCTAGCAGGGGCAATTACATAGGCATGTGAAACTGGGTCCATATCTGAAGCACTTACACCTTCCAGTACATGCCTTGGTGCACCCACAATTGGTCAACTCCCAACAACTCTCCACAATAGGTGGAAGTGGAGTCCAGAAGACTTTCCACTTCTCGTCCTGTTCCACCCATCCCCAGTCAGATGGGCTCGGCATTTGTGGAGGTCGCTTCAATGCCTGTCCCCACACGTATCCAGCCTCATAAGAAGCACGTTTGGCATGCTCTTTGAGTGCTGCTTGAGTTGGCAGGATCAAGTCATATCGTCTTTGCTTTCTGGCAAAGAGATCAAGCCTGGCCTCGTTCACAGTTGTGACATCACTGGACCGGTCATACATTAGATCTTCTTAGTCTCTTGACATGGATATCTTTGGTATCTTCAGTGTCTTCAGCAGATGTAGATGCTCTCTTTTGGGCCCTTTCCAGCTCTGTGTTGTTGAACAGCTTGAATGATATGTTGCTCTGTTTCTTGTCAATGTGCTTTCTATGCCATCACCTTCATCTAGTCTGGTTGGACTAAGTAAGATAGGCAGAGCATTGATCTTATGAAATAATGGAACATTTCTTGCAATGGTATCATGACCAGTACGATCGTGCTCTCTGTTGAATAAACTTGGCTGAATGAGTTTTTCCTTGGTGACCTGCTGACAAATGAAACATCTGTCCCAGTTAGTTTTCACAACTGTTATGATGGCTTCTGCCATGTCTGCAGCATAGGCAGAGGCAGAGGGTTTATCCTTTTACCACCTTTTACCAAGCACTTTGATGTATGGGATACAACTAAGTTTGTGCCTTAACCCAACACTTGGTCCGATCGTTCATCCAATGCCATTTAAATCCCATGCGATCTGTACACCATCCGGTTAATTAAAACCCCATTAACCTTGGCTAGGCTCTCCCGCGCTGGCACAACCTGTCAATTCAGGTGCGGCTATCTAACTGTTTTGGGGTAAATTAGACAGCATTTGGGATACTAACTTTCAATTAGCTGACATTGAACCCCACTCTGAGGTTTAACAGCAGTGATATATCACCAGTGTGCCCTGGTAGTGCAGATATTCACTCTTATCTAATCTATCTATGATCAACAAATCAACACAACTGTTTTAGCATAATAATAATAATAATAATCGTCCTTAATGAAAAAAAAACACGTACATTTCTATGAGAAAATGTCTTTTGAGGATCCAGGGGATGACCATCTTGAAAATAGAAATTTCAAGTGGCTGGGAGTGTTTTCTTGTCAAGCAACCCTTAGAGACTGCTCATGCCAAATGTAATGCTTGTATCACCAAATAAACCATTATATAACTTAATTGCTCCCCTAAAGTGTTGGCCATCTTGAAAAATGGCCGCCATCTTGAAATTTGAAGTAGCTGTGGGTGGCCTATTGTCAAGTGACCCAGAGAGACTGCTCATGCCAATGTTCATGCTTGTATCACCAAATAAACCATTATATAACTTAATTGCTCCACTAAAGTGTTTGCCATCTTGAAAAATGGCCGCCATCTTGAAATTTCAAATAGCTGTGGGTGGCCTATTGTCAAGTGACCCACAGAGACTGCTCATGCCAATTTTCATGCTTGTATCACCAAATAAACCATCATATCACTTAACTGCCCACTAAGGTGTCGGCCATCTTGAAAAATGGCCGCCATCTTGAAATTACAAATGGCTCAGACAATATTCTTGTCAAGTGACCCATGGAGACTGCTCACGCCAATTTTCACGCTTTTATCATAAATTGAAAGATCGTAGCACTTAGCTGCTCCGCTAGAATAATAGTGTGGCAAAAATACCCTATGTTTTATGTGTATGTAAATTATGATCTTTACATATATGTTTCATGTTATAACATAAAACGACGTTAACGTTTTGTGATGTCGACGACAAATACACAAGACAGGGTATTTTTTGCCACACTTGATTATTGGTCTCACATCAGCAAAATCGATGGTTTACCTTTTAAGCATATAACAAAGACAATACATAAACAGTAGGACAATTCTGTGCAGGCCAGGGTGCATCCAATTAATCAGATTTCCACAGTCATTTCACCTATTCTCTGTATTGCACTGTGTAATGGCAATATTACCTACCAGTCCAATTTGTCAAAACAGTCATTAAAGATTAAAGCTTATGAAACAGCTGTAACAAACAGCTGAAATGTATAGGCTCTTTTCCCCCAAATCTCCTTTTTTCAAGTGTGTCTTTGAACTACAGAAGAGATCCCACACCCCTTGTTAAGTTGGTCTCTTTTCTGTTTGTTTTTGCATATGGAAAACATAAATCTGATCTGAATACGAAAATAAGTCAATGTGATGTGATCTCAAGGTCACTCACCCAGCCTCCTTGCTGCTGGACCCAAGCGGAGTAGTACTGTTGGATGAATTGTGCCCCAAAGACAAGTGCTCTCCTCCTGGGAATGACATCCATCGCTGACAGCCTGTTGGTCACCTCGAAGGCCCAGGCGATCTGCTGCTTATTGGGTACAGCTGCACAGCCCCTGGGGGGCACCAGGGTATGGAGGATAGAGGTAGTCACCTTCTCAAACAGGTTGTAGTTGAGGGACTGCTGGATCTTTTGCAGCAAGGCCTTGTCCTTCTTGAACTGTATTGACAGGTAAGAGAAGAGACATGAAGTACAGTCATGACAGTGACGTGAAATGCATGTGGACAGTTAAGACATGTAGGGATGCATATGGCCTATCCCTTAATTGACATCACACACACACACACACACACACACACACACACACACACACACACACACACACACACACACACACACACACACACACACACACACACACACACACACACACACCTACCTACCTACCTACCTACCTTCTCATCCAGCTCATCCCCAGATTTCTTAAGCAACTCCACAAGTTCCTTGATGACATCTGCAGAAGCACAGCAATCACATACTGTAATATCCAATTCACTGGTATCAAAACTTTAACAAAGAAACACAGAGGTGTATATACAATACACTAAATCACTGTTTCCCAAACAGTGGGTCGGGACCCATCTTTGGGTCAAGGACACATTTTGATGGGTCGCAACTTGCGAGTAAATATCCCTTTTTTTTCTTCCTTCTTCCAAAAAAATGCAACGTGATGCATTGGATCGGCTATTTTTACTAGTTTGGCCCCCAGCAGACATCAAATTCTCTGACCTGCATGGCTCAATAGTTTTTCATTTTGGCCTTTAGGCTCCCTCTGGTGGATACATTTGCATACAGGGTGACATACACATACTGTAGGTATCCTCATTACAATAGTTTTACAATCACTTGGAAGCTCAACAAAATTTGAATAAGCTAGTGCTTTTTTGCATGTAGCTCACATGGGTTTGCAGAACTGAGAAATGCAATACAAATATGCCTATAAGAGCTGCTCAGGGATTAAAGCAAAAACAAGTCATGGCTTGAGTCTTGAGTCTCCACAATAGCGCTGTGTCTCCTAAACAACTAGCACAATATGTAGAATTACGTTTAGGTAATTACAATTCTAAACCTCTTGCTGTTCTATACAGCCAACCAGTTGAAGAAATTGCAGATTGATGCTTTAACCTTCATGAAATCAGGCATGGCAACTGAGAATCCATGGTGCTACAGTTTTACAGCCGACTGATCTGCACGGATAAAGGAAGAGTCTTTTCTTTCCAAAATGTAAAAAAAGATAGAATTTGGAAAATGGTCTGAAGTAGATTAAACATGATTTGAACTTGCATAGTACATCATTATCAGACCTAGATTTACCTTTCAACTTCTTGTTTATGCCCATAATGACTGGCTATCCACAGGTTTTGAAGCAATTGTAAAAAATAAATAAATAAATATTAGGCCTTAAATGTCAAATGTTCAAATCATCTTTTTCTACATTTTGGAAGAAAATAGCCAATTTAACATTGAGGTCAGGTGCCCACTCTTCCAGTTATCAGCTGCATGGGCCGAGTGAGATGGATATGAGTGGACTTGTGAGAGAGGAATAGGCACAAATGTATTAAAAAGTAATTTCTCATTATATTGCCTCTTCCAACGTAATCTCAACAGTTCTAAAGAAATACTGCTAGACTAGCCTTACTAGCACAGCCAGTTCTGCAATAGACAATGCACAAGCCCCTTTTCCATTGGTGTCAAATAGGGTCCTAGAAATTCGGTCCTAGGACTTCAAGTTGTTGTCATTAAACTGCAGCCTCCAGTATGGCAGGACTATGCTACTTACATGAGTCACAAGGACCCGAGTTTGAATATGACTCCCATCATGTCATGCATGTCTATTCGCACTTCTCTCGGTTTCGTGTCTCCTCTACTTGTCTAAGCAAAAAATAACCTTTAAATAAAATGCAACTAGCAAAGCCATTTCATACCCTTCATTCAACACCATACCGCTCAATACTACAAAATGAATGTGAGAATGTAAAATCGATTACTCAGGTTTTCTAGAATTAATGATACAGAACAAAGAAATCTGCCTTAAGAGCTAGAAAGATAATAGTCACTCACTTGTTTACACATAATAAGGATAATTGTATTACACAACTCTTTCAACACTTTCGTCACTAAACAAAGAAATAGGTCAATGTGACATTTTTGTCAGTACTGTCACTAGGATAACTTTGTATATAGCTTATTTCCTGTACCTCAAAGTGGCGCCAATTCTTACAAATTGTGAGTCAGGACATGATTTGATTCTAAAGCCTGATTTACATTTTGTCGTACAATGGAATATAAATCAAGCTTAATGTTGTGGTTCCCTATGCAAGTGATACCCACCATCATCCGTTCCATCTGACTCGAGGTCATTTTCATGAATCAGTGTACTATCAGCAATCTGAACCAGGTGGTCTGTTACTCTGCCCAAGGTGCTGCCTACAGATGCATAAACAGAAATACACGCAGAATCAAACCTTCAGCTGCAATATTAATGCACATAATGATAAATATACAGTAACAGCAGTTTGTTCCTCTGGCCGCTCTGTTCACATTGCCATCATCAGTTGTCTGCATACACGCACGCACACGCACACACACACACACACACACACACACACACACACACACACACACACACACACACACACACACACACACACACACACACACACACACACACACACACACACACTGCGTGTGCATGCGCTTGTATGCCATAGGCACATTTGCACACACACACACAAAACTTGAAATAGTGCTTTTTTAATTAATAGATCCTGTTTAAATAGATTGTGTTTTATTTTCTGTTGAAATAACCTACCAGGAACTCCAATTGTATCATCCATGAGTATCCTGTGAACTTTGATGGGCTTTCCCATGAAAACATTTCCTAAGAACTGAGCATGGTCCTGATTCTTGGAGTTTGCAGGACCTTGGTGCATTATGGGAAACCTCTGTTGTATCCTCGTGGCACAGTACGCCTCGAGCAACCGGTACTCCTCAGATTCTGCCATCGACTCGTCCAAACTGGCCCCTCCATTTCCCCAGCTCTCCATTTGACCAGCTGAGAGGCACAAACTGTAAAGACACATGATTTCCAAGAGAGAATTCAAACTTAACATGTTACTTAATTCTGTTTTTGGTCAAAACTGGTGTTGCTCTGATTAAGAAAATGTAGGGCCTACTTAGACTCCAGCAAAGGAAGGTTTTGGTCTTGTTCAATTGCATGAATTGAACAAATGCGTAGAGTCCTCACTCATGGAATTGCATGAATACCATACAAAATGTGCACATTTGAAGTATATTGTATGATGACACTTTACAACCCAATGGCCTGTCTGACTCTTTGACATCCGTGAAACCCACCAACCTAAACTATCTCTGAAAAGATATGTAAAAAGGTATAGCCATGTAGTATATCAATATATAACAATATATAGATATACACAGTCAACAACCAACAATGTATTATTGTTGATTTTGTAAATCAACAATCAGATTTAATTAGTTTCACTTTCAACATAGTGCATTTCACTCTAATGTAGGCTAATCAACATGCATCAAAACAAATATGATAGGCTACATTCTTGGCAGGTGTGTCTAAAATATAAGTCACATCTACATATTCTAGAGTGGAATATCTCCTCTAGAGTTAGTCAAAAACAACACTGTGCGCTTTTATCTCTGCAAGAAACATGATCAGACTTCGTCCATAGATAGACTAGATATGATATGATATGACGATGATCACAGCCTGTGTACAAACGTTAAAGAAAGAAAGCCTGTGCTCTCGCAATAGCATGACGCAAATTATATTGACTTCTTTTAAAAGCTCACAACAGTTTTAATGCGTCTAAAGACACAGACAGAAAAAGATAGGCATAACACCGGCATTTGACTACCTATATATATTAGCATGTACTGTAGGCTAAAGCAAGTATGCAAACCACCAGCATTAAACAGTCTGTATGAGTGAGGAGAGAGAGTGTCTCATGAATGTCAACGTCTACTCACTGTGTCAAAACCAGCTTGCTATAAATGCAACACTGCTCCCCAGGTCACCATTTACTGTAACCTAGTAGTACGTCTTCCATTATAGCTTGTCTTCAGGGTGAACCAACTGTTGAAAGTTCTAACTTCCCCCTTCCGCTTGCACGCACACGCAGTCTACGCCTACTACTGCCACTGGTGATATGCCCGGACATTTCTCGCACATACAGTGATTCTCAGCTCCGTTCCGTGAGCAGAAATTGGACTTCCGGTTTTTGAGCTAGCAGAAATAAGGTTTCCGGTTGCCTTAAAAATAAGATCATACATTTTTTATGTTTTTTAAAAGGCACAAATCTATTTTAAAAATACATTTATGATGTATGCCTTTTAAATGGCTCATACTAAAACACTTCTAAGTGGAAAGTTTTTTTTTAAAAGACACAATTGTATTTAAAAAATAAATGTATGATGTACAGTATGTCTTTTTAAATGGCTTATACTAGATCACTTCTAAGTGCCAGGTTGTTCCAGTTTGAAATTGGCTATTGACCCCCATTAAATGTGCACTTAGCACTGTTTTGCACTTTAACTGGATATTGATTTGTGTGTGTTACATATATGTATTGTTTTTGTATTGTTTGTCCATTGTTGTAATAATGCTGACTCAGGCCAGGTCACTCTTGGAAAATGATGATGATATAATATTGTTTATTGCAGAAGCAAATAAACAATGATAAAAGAGACCACAAAATATGCTACAAATAATAATAGTAGATAGTGCAGGTGAGATAAAAAAAGAAGAAGAATTTATTTGGGGTTTATAAAGTTGATCTCACCTATTTAAAAACTAAAATACAATACAAATACAAATGTAATCAGAAAAAAAACATTAAAAATGTATATTATTTAACAACATATATACAACATGGAAACACAGCATAAAAAAAGATAGAGGACAGAAATATTAGTACATTTGTAGTTTGTGTGTGTGTGTGTGTGTGTGTGTGTGTGTGTGTGTGTGTGTGTGTGTGTGTGTGTGTGTGTGTGTGTGTGTGTGTGTGTGTGTGTGTGTGTGTGTGTGTGTGTGTGTGTGTGTGTGTACTTCTCCATAACTGAGCGCCCCTAAACTTGATAGAAAATGGATACAGACCAGTACAAAATGTTGGTGAACATTTGAGAGATAATTTGTAAAAAAAGGAAAGTGGCAGGCCGCCCAGTGCGGCCTGAGGTAAGAAAAGTGCCATTTTCAGACAATACTGGACACTGGACAGGAGACGGCTGTTGGTGCCAGCACTTTTGACATACGCACACGTTCAGGGAGACCCCCTCTACAACGCCACACTCTCCGCTAAGCCAGACAGGTGTATTTGGAAAAGTGGCGGGCCGTCCAGTGAGGTCAGGGGTCAGAAAACAGCCATTTTCAGTGCATAGACTTCACAAATTGGGCGCTGGACACGAGACAGCTATTTGCGGGGGCACGTGTGACATACGCACGCGTTCAGGGAGACCCCCGCTTTTAGCCATCTTTTAAGGTTGAATTTGAAGGTTAGAAAGTTGTTGGTCTCTCTTACTTCGGTAGGAAGACTGTTCCAGTGATGGGAGGCTCTAACAGAGAAGACTGTTTTACCAAACACACTCCGTCTGAATGGCACCTTACAGTCTCCTCTGGTAGTTGCCCTTGTTGTTCTGTCACCACTCTCCCTTCGCTCTATGAACTGTTTTAGTGGTGGAGGTGCAAGCCCATTTAAAACCTTAAAAATGAGACAGGCATCTGCAAAATGTTTAAAGATATCAAAATTAAATAAATTATACTTTTGAACTATACAGCAATGGTGGTAACGGTTGGGTTTTTGATCAAGTGTTTTTAATGTCTGTTTGTAAAGGGATTCTATGGGTTTGAGAGTTGTTAGATTTGTCTGTCAGTGCATTGTGCAAATAAGTGTAAATAACATTGTGCAAATAAGTGTCAATTGGTCACCTGGTAGTACCAGGTGACACTTTTCCGACTGGGACTGTACGTGTGGGACTGGGACTATTTTAAAATAGTTAAAATAGGCGATATACAAGCTCACAATGCGATTTACAATTTAGGCATTTAGGCATTTAGCAGACGCTCTTAATCCAGAGCGATTTACAGTAAGCAAGGTAATACATCAAATGCATAGAAACAGTAATCTAGGATCATATGTAAACCAAGAATCATCAGTCTAACAGCCCCCTATCCCCCAAAGAAATCTATAATCTCTACATTGAAACTATTCAAACTATAGGATGCCAGGTCAACAATGGCCTGGCATCTGTCTACATAACATGGTATCTAATTACATTTTAGCCTTTGCATAAGCCTGCAAGCCTGCAATGCGTTGCTATCTTCTATTTTTGCACATTTGGCACTGCTGCTACAGATTATCATAGATGTTTTAAGAGGTTTATCATACATGCCATTCCATCTGTACTTTAATTTTATTTCTGTTATCTATAATTTTAAAAAGACATTGGTTGTGTTAGCACAGTCTCTGTAGAAACAGCTCCCAACATTTCACTGCTTGTACCTGTATTGAGTAAGTGACAAATAAATCCCTCTTGATTCTTGTTCAGATTAGTTCCAGAGTTCTCTTTGAAAATGTCACACATTTTGAAATGGCTCCACATCCATTACCTGATAGAAGAGAGTTGCAGATTTTCATGGAACTTGGTAGAAATTATCTCTAGGCTGCCCTATAAAAATGGCTCAAGGTCACAATCATAGTCACAGTCAATGTTACATCAGTCATATCTCAGGAACGGAGAGAGACACAGAACGAGATGTTGGTGTGTGCCTTTATTAATGGTATTGAAATTTTATTCTGATGTCAAACTGGGAAACTGAAATAGAAGCAAGGCTTGTCCATAGCCATGTCTGTTTTGTGGGAGTATCCACACATATCTATCAATAACTGGTCAACGCAACAGTACTGTATACACAGAAGATGCTTTAAAACTTCCTGATGATATTCTGTGGCACTTCCTGGGACTTGTGTGTATGTCACAAGTGCTGGCATCGGCAGCCGTCTCCGGTCCAGTGTCCACTATCGTCTGAAAATGGCAGAAAAGGGCACTTTTCTGACCTCTGACCTCACTGGACGGTCCGCCACACTTTTTTTTACACCTCTCCCGCTTAGCGGAGAGTGTGGCAGTGTAGAGGGGGTCTCCCCGAACGCGTGTGTATGTCACAAGTGCTGGCATCGGCAGCCGTCTCCGGTCCAGTGTCCACTATTGTCTGAAAATGGCAGAAAAGGGCACTTTTCTGACCTCTGACCTCACTGGACGGCCCTCCACACTTTTTTTTTTACACCTCTCCCGCTTTGCGGAGAGAGTGGCAGTGTAGAGGGGGTCTCCCCGAACGCGTGTGTATGTCACAAGTGCTGGCATCGGCAGACGTCTCCGGTCCAGTGTCCAGTATTGTCTGAAAATGGCAGAAAAGGGCACTTTTCTGACCTCTGACCTCACTGGACGGCCCTCCACACTTTTTTTTACACCTCTCCCGCTTAGCGGAGAGAGTGGCGTTGTAGAGGGGGTCTCCCCGAACGCGTGTGTATGTCACAAGTGCTGGCATCGGCAGACGTCTCCGGTCCAGTGTCCAGTATTGTCTGAAAATGGCAGAAAAGGGCACTTTTCTGACCTCTGACCTCACTGGACGGCCCGCCACACTTTTTTTTACACCTCTCCCGCTTAGCGGAGAGTGTGGCGTTGTAGAGGGGGTCTCCCTGAACGCGTGTGTATGTCACAAGTGCTGGCATCGGCAGCCGTCTCCGGTCCAGTATCCAATTTGTATAGGCTATGCAGTCCTTTGAACAGCATTTATCCATTTAGATAATGTTTTAATGTTTTAAAAAACGTTTTTGTTACACAGAAACATAATATGTGTTATATAGCTTCGTTTAAATGCTTAATTTATAGTTTTAATGTGCAAATGAACCGTTTTTCAATGATTTTCAATGGTTTCTTTTTACTCTAGAGGGTACTCTTATTCTGAAGAGATCGTCAACCGGAAGTATTATTTCTGCGCCGTTATTTCTGCTCACGGAACACAGCTGTGATTCTCAACTCTATGGATTCTCCCTTTTGACTCTGTCTCGGCACTAGGGATATCTGGGCACCGTATTTTCGGGGTGACTGGGCACCTGGAGAGGTGGGCACCAGGACAACTGGGCACCAAAACCATCTGGGAACTAGGGACATGTGGGCACCTGGACGAGTGGGCACTTAGGGGTGGCGATAACTGGAACCTGAATTAGGATTCGTGTCTGTCGTGTTTTTTTTTACTTTACATAGCATGCGGCTTTATTGTTGTTGGTAAGTAAACCCACTGTTCTTTAATCCCCCAAACACAACACAACAACGAGGTCAAAATTACAATATAAGAGTTTATTTTCCAAAATAGTACTGGGGTCAAAAGTACAATTATAACAGAGTTTCAAAGTACAATATAAGAGCGTATTTGCCAAAATAGAAGTAGCCTAGCCTATTGTTAAAAACTGAACAAATTGGGAAGATTGGAAAATACCAAAAATAATTAAGGATACCAAAAAAAAAAAAAACGTTAATATAGAGAAAACATAGCTAAACAGTACACTATCTAATGATAGAAAAATGGAGATAAATAGTAGCCTACTGTTAAAAAAAATAAATACAAATGAGTAGCCTACTGTTAAAAAATAGAGGGGGAAAAAATAACTGAATAAAACAAAAATGCTGAACTGAATATTGTACTTTTGACCTAGTTGTTGTGTTGTGTTTGGGGGTTTAAAGAACAGTGGGTTAAATATCACTTACCAACAACAAAGCAGCACCCTATGCTAAGTTAAAAACATGAATCCTAATTCAGGTGCCCACTCGTCCAGGTGCCCTGTGTGTCCCTAGTGCCCAGAGGGTTTTGGTGCCCAGTTGTCCTGGTGCCCACCTCTTCAGGTGCCAACTCATCCAGGTGCCCAGTTATCTCCACCCCTAAGTCCCCACTCGTCCAGGTGCCCAGATGGTGTTGGTGCCCACCTCTCCAGGTGACCAGTTATCTCCACCCGTAAGTGCCCACTCTTCCAGGTGCCCAGATGGTTTTGGTGCCCAGTTGTCCCTAGTGCCCAGATGGTTTTGGTGCCCATCTGTCCTGTTACCGTTTGGAATACTGACTGTAACCATTACAGACCCTAGAGTCAATTTGGTAAACTTTGGTAAAGAATCATAGCTGGGTGGTGATCCCCAGAAAACCCCCAAGGACCCCAGTGTGTTGATTAATCTCGCGACACCAGGCTTAGTTTCCACACAATGGGGATCCATGGACGTCACGTCGAGAACCAGTGGCCTGCAGTGTGACGACCTATAGCGGCTGGTCCCATAACTCCCATTCTCAGAATCTGGGTGCATCTATTAATCTTCCCCACACCCTGGAAAGCGGCTTGGTACTGTGTAGCCTTGTATCTTACACTGAACCTGAAGAAACGCTTATCATAATTGAGTGATAAAATAGGCTACTTGAACTTGAACCTGAACCCAGACCATACATTTTATCATTATCGTTTTAACCGTAATTGTATTATACCTTATACTGTAGCCTATGTTACATTGTTAGCACAGTCTGGTGGGGTCTGCCTCTGCCACACAAACATTTCACTGCATAGCCTATATGAGCATTTGAATAATGCAATCTTTGAGTCTCGTATATCTTATAGCACATGTCATGCGTGCGTTCGTTAGGCAAAATGTCCAGACCACATTGTTGTCATGAATTTGCCCGCAAATGTAACTTTTCCGGGGAGATTTGCATGATGGAAGTTGTTTGACAAATTCCTCGTAAACATGTCAACAGTTTAAGTCAAGTCTACTGGACCATCACAGGTGTACATGCAAACTCCATCCGGGAGACGGGACTATATCTCTGTCAAATGTAAAGGATGAAGAGGGGAGACAAGTCACAAGTGAAACACTTCATATCACCTTGCAATCATCATCCATCCATCTTCCTCTTGTCCCAAAGGTCAGTTCAAACTCAGCTTTTTCTTCTGTCTGTATCACTTAATAGCTATTAATTAATCGTTTTTTAAATGGGCCAAGTTGAAAATTAAAGAACATTTTTGAGAACTCTGGTTTATTATGGTCTGTTACAGGTTAATTTAGTATTATGATGAAGCAGAAGATGTTGCCAGCTGTTAGTCTATTGGTTCTGGTTCTGCAGCAGAACCAGAACCAATAGACTAACAGCTGGCAACATCTTAACTAATGTTATTGACTACATTAAAATTAGATTTCATTAACTATAACTACATTATAGTTCAATGTAATCTTTTTTTAAATATAATCTTCCTTGAATATTGATATCATATAGCATGAGTATTTGTGTGTGTGACGTGGGTGTGCGTGCGTGTGTGTGGTTTGTGTATTTCATAAAGCAGGAGTATGTTATTATTTTGATGATACTCATTTGTATGACCATCTGATCCACAGTGAACCAGTCACTCTTCACAGCAAAGAACTCTGCATGACCAGAGCAGAATCACAATGGGTAACAACAGTACATCATCTTCTGTGAACAACAATGGCAGCAGCAGCGTGGAAAGTCCCCCATCCTATGGTGGTTTCTCATTTTTTGACTTTTCAGAGAGTGACATTGAAGAGATAATTTACCAGTGTCACTTACACAGTGGCTCAATGATTTTGCTCGGCATCAACATCTTCATACTGGTGACCGGCCTTCCAGCCAATGCAGGCTTGATGTGGATACTGCTCAGCAGTAAGCGAGCACTGTCAGCCTCTGAGGTACTTGGAGTCAACCTCTCCATTCTGGACATACTCTTTTGTCTCTGCTTGCCTCTGGGCATCTATGACACCATGCATGAGCTCTCTAAAGTGGCTACATCCATTCTGGAAGCCCTCTCTGCCCTCAATTTATTTGGCTGCCCGCTGTTGTTAACGTTCATGTGTTTTGAGCGTTATTTGGCCGCAGCCCACCCCGTTGCCTATA
Source organism: Gymnoscopelus microlampas (assembly GCF_963454915.1). Classification (NCBI taxonomy): domain Eukaryota; kingdom Metazoa; phylum Chordata; class Actinopteri; order Myctophiformes; family Myctophidae; genus Gymnoscopelus; species Gymnoscopelus microlampas. The sequence goes on from NC_139943.1 coordinate 20,945,284, forward strand.
TGAGGCTTGGTAAATGGGAGTACCGTGCTGTACTGTGTGCTTGTGGCTGGGTTCTCACCCTTGTTGTGGCACTGCTAGCCTATTTCCTGGGGTTGTTGTCCATGACTATATACTTGGCCCTCATTATATCTTTGATGTTCGGGCTCATGCTGCTGAGTATGATCGGTATCGTGCGGGTTCTGTGCCAAAGTGGGCCAAGTGAGGTCTCAGGATCCCATGTGCCACTGAAAAGAAGGGCTTTAAATAATATTCTGGCAGTTATGGTACCATCATTTGTGGCGTATGCACCACTTGTGGTCATGCTTCCGTTTATGGCCGTGATAAAATCCCAGAAGGGGCCAGCCAGTGTCACACAATGCAATGTCCTGCAGGTGCTCCTGGCCTTCCCAGACTTTGGCCTGTACATTGGGCCGATGTTCTATCTGTCTCGATTCAGACAGTTAGCCTGCAGGAAGAAGGATAAAGAACAAAACCAAAACACTAAAATACAGGCAGAATAGTAATCTGCACTGTGACTCTAGGTTATGTAGTTCTTCATAGTGTCTTGACTTTTTGGATCTAGGCAAAAGTCGTGTTTAGTAATAAAATGTGTGCTGTTTATTTTTTCAACTTCTCAAACTAATTTTAAATGCCATGCCAAATAAGCTAAGATAATACAGAATGTGACCTTATTTATATTGTCAGAAACATTTGTCATTATTGCGAGTGATTATACTGTAAGTGTGAACTGTCAATATAGCCTAAATCCACGATTGTCTAAATAAAGTAATATTGCAGTAATATTCATCAAGTCTCTTAATTGTTTTCTCTGTTGTAACCTTTTAATTTGTCTATTCCATAGACCTACTGTTGTACTGTACATGTTTTACATGTATTTCAGGAATGGTTGCCCACTTTGTTGGCTCAATGTGAAACGAAACATGCAAAATGTCTTTCCACAAAAACAGAATGGGCGTGCAGTCAAAGTCAAAACCCTGCCACCAGTTTGCCTACTGTGTGTGGTGGGCTGTAATTTTTCAACTCATATAAATAGCACAGGATGTCATTAGGTTGAATTAGAAATGCTGCAAAGGAAATTCACATTGCGGGGACATTATATTTGTGATTAGACTGGTCCGGATTATAGTTACTTAGTGACACTCTTGGCTTCTCAATTCCTCTGTGTATAATTCCCTACCAATGATACAAATTTCAACACAGTTTAGAAGATAGAAAACAAGTTTGTATCCAGACATGAAATGACAAAATAACACATTTTGCAAACAAAATGTCTGTCTGTTAGAATCACCTTGATATATCACTTGGACTGAGGGACAATGGGTCAAATGTCTCCTTGACTTCCACATGTTGATCTCCATGAACAATCTCTTCCAACCTGGGTCTGTCCAGCGCCATCCACAGTCTGTGCTTCAGTTTTATCGGCTCGAAACTGGTCTACAACACATCTACATCTACAAAAGGCAAGGTGTCAATCAAACCTTTCTATAGATGGCAGTAGCAGGCTTCCCCATCGACCTGCAAGCTCATTTGGGAGCTCCTGCCCTCAGCCAGCTCACTTGGAACTGATAACTGGCAACCCACAGTGGCTGTGACATTTTCGACCTGAACTATCTAGCCTCCACACTGCCTCTGAAAAATGTATTTGTACGATTAAAGGTGGTATGAGTGACATTCTTTTTGTTAATACAAAAAGTTTATGGTTGAAATGTCCTCATTGCTTGCTATAGTGTTTGTTCACTAACATTGGGTCTCCTGTCTCTCCAGCACTTTAGTAAACAGAAAATACATTTTCAGGTGGGTTCCATTGGCCCACTTCATCAAATTAGGAGAGAGAAGAGAAGATCACTATCAGCCTGTGTTTCAATGTGTTTTCTCATTTGTTTGTTTCATCATTTCCAATTTCACTTGGTTATCCCTTATCCTACATGAGTTATCTCTCCTGATTGGATTAAATTGATACCCCTAAAAATGTATAACATTTTCTGTTTGGCCTAAAGAGCTGGGGGGGGGGGGGGGAGACCCCTGTTATTGAACAAACACTATAGCAACTATTGGTAATATAGAGCTATTTAACACTTATTGTAAAAAAATAAAAATAAAACAGGAATCATCATTAATCCCATCAGACTACAATTGAATAAGTTGGTTTTCTGGTAAAAAAAAAGCAACACTCTTGCTGGAATCCTTTTACTTACCTCGTTCATTCAAATTAGGTGATAGTTTTTTAGGTTTTGGATCTGACCCGAAAATAGCACGTGATGGATGGCCTGCCAAGTGGATAATGAGGTCGTAAAGTCGGACATTCCGCCTCCTCGTTTGTGTTGTGTTGTAACTTGTACCAAGATAAATTTGTAAATGTAACCCTTCACCTGTCGTGATTATTAGAAATAGAGCCGAAGTACGAAAACAACAATATTACATTATGTTATTTTAAAAGTAGTAAAAACTGGTAACATATAGCGTTGAAAATACATTTTGAAGAACAACATAATTGACCTGTCCAGCAGCAGCAAGTAGGCTAGGCCTAGCCTATTTTTTCTCTCTACTCTCTGGCACAAATCAGGCCGCACACTAAAACTAGGCGCAGTTATGGGTTATAGGCCTATTGCACCATAAATGTGAGGAACAGGAAAGCAAGGCACAGGTTTACTTAAAGATTTATCGAATTTGAGTTCTTTTCTACTTTTTGATTTATTCTGAATTTGTGAACAATGAAAGTGAAATGAGTTATTGAAATGTCAATGGGGGGAACAGTGCTAGAAAATCTAAGGCTTTTAGGCTATTTAAAATCTGGTAAGACAGATTTGCTTCCATCTTTCGTTCAAATCAATATCATATCGTCAAAAGGCCACGCAGTGGCCGCTGCAGTCTTTCATTATCCTCAGGATACTTGGCGTGAAATATGAGGCAGAAAGGCAGCCGTTAATGTCTGTTTCTCCCTGTAGCTTCAACCAGCCAAACCAGTTGAATTAGCCTTTAAGTTTGATCAATATGTGCCACCATAGAGAAGCACACTATCTATTATTCCAACCCCTTGGCTATTAGATGCCATTGAGCTGAATTTAATGAACTCCAATTGAGTCACATTCTCTGGGTTCTCCGCAGACAATGGTTATTGGCAAGTTGTCACTGACATTGTAAACCGTTACAGTGCCTGCCATTGTTGTCCCAATTTAAACCAGCAGGGGGCAATCTAAAACAATTTAAAGTCTTCCTGAATACATGGCAGCCTGTGGAATGTTTTTTTTTAAAATTTATTTCAGGCCATTAATTAAACAATAAGTAGGAAGGTTGTTGTTACTAATTAACTGAAATTAACGGCCATCACCTACCTGAACAAACAAATGTATACAAATGTTGGCACTCATCATGACAAATCGACAACAGCATTCATTTATGCATTTGGTCTATCAGTAAATTAATTGGCTACCCTAAAACCAGTGGAAGAAGTACTCAAATGATGTACTTAAGTAAAAGTAGGCTACCAATACCACAATGTAGAAATACTCACAAACAGAAGTACAAGTACAAAAGTATTCAAGTACTTAAGTACCGAAAGTAAAAGTACTCATTTTGCAGAATGTCCCATTTTACAAGTTTCCAAATGTATAAAAATGCTTTGATAATAGCTACAAGCTCAGAACGTGTCGCTTTGCAGGTGTTGTGAGCTTGTAGATCTGCTATTTTCAAATAGCCTAAGTATGCATAGGGCTGAAGTTGTTAATGCATGTTTTGTATTAATAATTAAAATCTACAGTATGTATGTACTACAGTATGTACTAAAGTTGTCATATAATGAATGGAGTAAAAGTACAATATTTGCCTCTGGTATGTGATGTAGTGGGGTAGAAGTAAAAGCAACCTACTGAAAATTGGAAATACCCCAGTAAAGTAAAAAAAAATACCTAAAAAAAATTGTACTTAAGTACAGTACTTGAGTAAATGTACTTGCCCATTTGGTTTATAAGTTAAATTGGCTACCTTTCCCTAAAACACTATATTCTAATCAAGATAATGGGCAAAAGCTGCGTCATTTTACACCATTCGTCTTTTCAATTAGACAGTGGCTATTATTAGACTGATGGTGAAAAAAACATTTGTTTTCTTATTCCACACTGTTTCCTGTGCAAGCATCCACCTGCGCTATGTGCCTGCTGCCTTTATGCTCCTCATCTTTGAAGAAGCTAGTAGTGTGTTGTTGTGTGCAGGCAGCAGTGCCGTTGCCTGGCAGTAGTGTCGGCAGTATCCGTGCATCCTCTCCCACGGGACCTACTGCCCGTGGAAAGCAAGAAATAGAAGCAGTACAGGGAGGAGAGGAGAAGAAGCGCTAACGGTCACACATAGCAGCAACACACAAAACCTGGCTGCGCCTCAGACCAGAAGCAACTCAGTTGGTTTGCCTCCATGCACACACACTGTTTTAAGTTTTGTCCCACGTCGTGGAACGAGGAGGACCTATACGAGACTTAAACACGAGCCACTGTTGCTGACTGCTAATTGTCACAATTGATTGCAGTTGGAGTTTTCTTACATAAGTAGGAAGGCTAAGATCGAAGCTCTGCCGAGGAGAACCTGTCATCATCCAACAACCACAGCACAATTGGGACGGGAGTTTACACGGTCGAGCAAAACTCTTCACACACAGCGTCCATGGTGAGAGCTGCAAAGGTATGAGGCACTCTTTGTTTGTTTGTTTATTTGTTAACCAAGTGGTTCTCAACCTTTTCAGGCTGTGACCCCCCAAAATAACCATATTTATTTGAACGACCCTAATAAGCACTTGGAATTTTAGGCATTACATTTATTTTGACTCGGTTCCACAGATTAATATTGTGAAAATAGTCAATCAAGATCTTCTATTTTCACAATTTTGCCTCTTTCTTATATTATTTGACAATTTGGCCAATGTTTTACCAGTTTTTATAGTATAATTTGTTGATTACTTTTGAAGCATTAATGGTCTTTTTAAATTTTCTTTCCTTCTTTTTTTTAGGTATTAAAAAGGTGTAAAAATTCCTTAAATTGTCACTGACTTTACTGTCATCATGGGGACCCCCCCAAAAAAATCATGTGGGGACCCTCCTGCGGGTCCCGACCCACAGTTTGTGAACCACTGTGTTAACCCATCATGTTTTTCATTTTCCACCAAGAAATTCTAAAATAATTAAATTTAGGTAACGTTGTCATATTAGCTTTGGGATAAATAGGCTATGCAATCTTTTTCACATAATTAACTATTTTCTGAATAAAGTTATAGCTTTAATACTGCCATGAAAATGCAGACATTTTAGAAGTTTAAAATGTATAATTGTACCAAAAACAAAAGGCAAAGTTGTAACTCAGCTTTTGTCCAGTTCATGCAGTATTTTTGTGCCTGGGTATTTTGTGCCTGTGTACCTAGCCTACTTTGTGCCGCACCTGATCAGATAGCCTAAAGGCTTATTGTAGATGGTCCCCCCTCAAATTTCAACTAGGCTAATCTGGGTAAGACTCAATTTAAACTGCATATATTTATGGGGCAATGTCTGTTGGCAGTGACGAATGTGGAATCATGCAGGCAGTGGAGAATTGGCTCAGATTAAGATATCAAAATTCTCTTGATTTGCCTGTGCTGCACTATTCACTGGGAAGATATCCATATCTGCAAAGTGTTTCTCTTTGACAGCCCACACAAGGGGACTGAGTGAGCCATGAAAGCTTCAAACAGATACCATATCCCACCTGTCATGCCTGCGTAGTGGAGGGACAGGAGAAAGGGTTTAATCTTTTCGTTTCTCCTCATCTGTTCTGTCAAGGAGGAGAGTTGAATGAGCTGCTCTGAGATCGCACTGAATTATTTCTCTCCTTGCAGCTATAAATAGCCCAGGTTGTCCTGTGCACCTCACAGCACACCCTGGGGCCTGGGAATCTGTGCACTTAGCTCCCAAAGTGTGTGTGTGCCCACTTTGCAATAGAGTGTGAGCAGGCATGCCCATGTGCACACACTCTTGAGAAAGGTTGGCCTGCTAGCCTAATACATGTCATTCATCAAGTTGTCATGAACTGCTCCTGTTTTCTTGTGATTTCTTAACCTTTAACAAACAAATATCCTTATGGTAGTAAAATGTCAAGTGTCCTTGTAGAGAAATGTCACTATTGTACAATTTAAACAGACATACAGTAGCCCATTACTCCATATTAGGTCTCCATTACTCTCTGCCTACTTGTATTGATTGATTGAATACTTTATTAGTCAAAAATGTAAACAGTGATACAGTCAGACATTAAGGCTAAAAGAATAACACTAAAAAGTCCTGGGGTATTCCCTATGTATTCAATTCATCAATCGATTGATCAACCGATCTGTACCTACCCATTTGTCTACCTATCCATCTTGTTGTCATACAGTAATAAATCATATTGGATATTGCAGAAGGTTAGTTAAACCCTGGTCCCTAATGGGGGGGGGGGTTAATACCATGGGGGAAATTACGTTTTCAGCTTCACTGAGCTCATGGCTGCTCAGATGTTTCTGATGAGCGCTCGAGGGGAGCAGTAAGCAGTTAGGGGTTACATGGACACCTCGAGTCCTCGACACATAGCTGGGGCCAGGAATTGAACCTGGGACCTTCTGTTTCCCTGGCAGCCTCTCTACCCATTCAGCTATTGCTGATCTCTGCCCTAGGTATCAATACAATCACATCAATCCCACTGGTTACGCTATGACAGTAACATACAACCTCACTGAGGAGATACAGTATTATGTGTTCATTTGTCACACTGCTTTCATTAGCCTGATTGATTAACTTAACTTAACGTTTTAATCTACTAACACAGCACTGAAATTATATCTATTGGTTTTGATTTAATTAGTCGAGTTTATCTAGCTTATCAGACAAAAATAATGTCAACTAGAAAAAGTGCTCCTCGGAGCACAGGTCTCCACCAGGTCAGGTACGTTATTGTGGCCTCCTGGTGGCACTATAATAGGCCAATGTGAAAAGGGTGCCATTTATTCTTAGGTCGTTCACTGCATTCATGATTTGAGGCATTTTGTTCCAAAAATGTGTTTTGCTATATTAGACCTGCTGGTGGCGCTATAACAGGCCAATGTGAAAAAGGGTGGCATTTCTTCCTTGGCCTAGTGGGAATGTGTTTGTGAAATTCCACGGAAATCCCAAGCTGCGTTCATGATTTGAGGCATTTTGTTCAGAACGGACCAATCCTGCACATTTTGGAAGCAAACCTTAGCCAATGAGGATGGAATATGGGAAATCGGACAGATCCGTGTTGATCACATGACTATAGAGATACTGTGTACCGATTTGCTTGACGTTTGGATAAAATCTGTAGGAGTAATGTAAAAAAAAATGGGTTTTGCACAAATCGGCCTCCAGGTGGCGCTATAACAGGCCCATGTGACAAATTTGAGGCAGAGGTTCTGAATTGGCATCCAGGGAGTGTGTGTGCACAGTTTCGCAGCGACCGGGCCAACGGTGCCAGAGATTAGCTGGTAACACACGGACAGGACGGACGGACGGACACACACATCGACACACACACGGACGGACGGAGGGTAAAACATACTCTCTTGCCATGCCTTTCGGCCTGGCGGAGACAATGAACAGGTGGAATACTGATTTACATACAGGATATTTCATCAAGTTAAAACAAAAACACCAAAAATCAGAGGAAATTGTTTTGTTCCCTATAAATTAGTCTTTCCTGAAATAGGAGCCTGTGGCTTTAACTAGCACACTGAGTTGACGCTCAATTTCAATTGCCCTCCCTCTGATGTACACTGTTCTGTAAATCAGCATTAGGATTCAATTACCATAAGGACCTTTAATCTGAGCACGCTCTCAGAGAAACACTATCCTTCCCCCCTCACTAATGAGAAAAAACCACACACCAGGATTCTTCACCGGTAGTGTCAAGTACATCATCTACAAAGGGCAGTTATTTAAGGGACAGAAGCCATTAATAATATATTAAAGACACCCGTACCTTCCCAAAAGGGATTCTGTCCTTCTTTTGAGGTCAATTCCCTTAAAACCATAGCTTCCTTTGACTGACCTTTACTGTCACTGTTTTTTTTCTTCCTTCTTTACCCTGTTTTCCCCTTGGGCAGAGGCTGACTTGAACAGGCCTGATATGGAAGGCTGTTAGTAATTGCTTCCTTCCATTCTGGGGAAACAAGACTCCAGGGATCTCCATATTGCATCTTTTAGTGGTATGCTAATGGCTGCTAAGCTTCTACGGAGAGTGGTAGTGACAATTCCAAACAAGTCGCTATGCAATTATAGTTTTTGCTGTAGTTATTTCTCCCTATTGAGATAGCTTTAGTGCTAAATTGTAAATACCATTCTTTTTGTTATTTTTGTTCAAAATATCCAAACATTTAAAAAAAATATCTTGCTTTTTGTTTAAAAAAAATAACAGATCTTCAAGCCCATAATGCATCACATCAAAATACATTGTGAGCTTGTAGATTGGCTATTATTTCTATTTGTCGTATGACAAAGTATATATAGTAGCCATTAGTGGTTAAATATAGAATAGGATGTCCAGTTCCCTTAGTAATTTGTATTCATTAATATAGACATTTGGGAAGCTGGGAGTTGAAACAGCACGAGAGAGACATACCTGAAGGGACTTTGAACCTAGGGCAGTGTGGGCACTGGTAGGTTCAGAGATGGGAGTTTTAATGACTACACCATGGAAATGTCAGTCCATGAAGGCTTTCTGAGGATGAGCACTGAAAGCCTAATTGGAGATAGAATCACTTGGAGAGAGTGATTTAGGTGTTTAAGTGTCATTTCCCTTAATTGTTTTTTCGTTAGGTTGTCATGTAGACACTGTGTCAAGTACGCTCAACATGAGGTGGTTATCAACTCAGTCAGTTGGTTTCTGTTCCAGTTGTTTGATCTATTAATACCCTGAAAGGGTTTTTGATTAAGAGTGCATCAACAGCAGGATGCAGAAAGGATTGTTTGAATAAATGATCAGGCTGAATGTTTTTGGTTTGTGACTTGCCCTTTATATATTTTCTGTGATATAATTTCATGGCTGAATCTTTTCTCTGCTGTCAGAGCTTCTGTGATTGTATGGAGATTACATACCGTAATCGTATCACTTGAATTGGGCAGAGTAAATTACAGGATGCTAAATGCTTGATAAAGGGTCCAGTGATAAAAGGTTTCATGACAAACTGTTTGTAAGGGTGATATCTGTTGGTGCACAGACTACACATATGTTCTTTGTGAGTCGTGAGGACCCGAGTTCGAATCTGACTCCCATCATGTCTTGCATTTTTCTCTGACCTTGGTTTTCAGTCTCTCTACACTACTCTCTGATATTGGTAATATTGCCAAAAAACGAAAGATATATATATATTTATAGTGATTGATTAAGCATGACATTTCAGTTTCTTTTTAGTTGCGTCTGAATCCCTTTAGTGCCGAGATGGAACGTGAAATTGCTTCTGAGGTCTTCTACGCATAGACCTTGTGACTGATGCTGAGGTGTTTGCAGTAATATTATTCCAATTACAGAGAGACATTTTATGGTACTTGCAGCTGAGAATGGGAAAATGTGCCTTTCATTTGATTGCAGCTAAGCTTCAATGACCCAGGTGTAAAGACTGAGCCATGACAAAACGGGGCAAATCTGCTCAAACTATTGTAGTTTTTAAGAAGAAAAAGAAGAAATGTTTTTGTTGAAATTATTAGGCTCTAATACCTCAGAGTTCAGTAGAGGGCCAAACGTGCAATTTCTTTGGTACGACTCTTTATTATAGCTTATTTCACTATGTCACGAATGTTGAGGGAGGGTAATTAACAGGATGCTTCAAGTAAAATGACCCCAAATAGTTTTAAAAGGTTTTAAAAAGGTTCAAGGTTACAGGTACATAAGAGTAAAACTTATTTTGGTTTGGCTTCCTTCAGACAATGCAGCAGCATAGGTAATAACAACAATAGAATAATGATAGAAAACGTAAAAAGATTTAAAAAAAAGAGAGGAGCATCATCTGTCAGGAGCTAAAAATGTTCTTGCAGCTTAAAGTATAACACATAGGTTTATTGTGAAGCATAGTTTACGGAAGTATATAATATGCTGCAGTTTTTCATTCTTCATCCGGAACATATAGAACGTGACTTAAAAAAAAGATTTCCAGATTCACTAATCATCTTTTTGACATCATCAGATTTGCTTTGAATTTAAAGTTGTAGCCTATGCATTTCTCAATAAGCTCTAGAAGAGTTTGACTGAAAAAAAGAAAAGAAAAGAAAGCTTCAGAATTCATGGTTGAGATAGGGGGTAATTGAAGACATAAAAAACACAAAACTCCCTTAGGCTTATGTTAAACATGGAACTTTTCTACATGAATCGAAAACCCTATGTCATATGGTGAGAGTACCCATTCCAAACTCACTCACAGCTTTTAAGCAATATCTATAGAAAAAGTGGTAGTGGAATAATGATGATGTTTCAAAACAATGGTCACTTGACCCCAGGGGCAGGTGCTGGCACCACGGATTCTAATAACACATTAAGACCTGAGACCGATTCTACAAATGCCTTCTAAACCAGTAGTTCTCAAACGTTTTCATGCCAAGGACCCCCAAATAGTACAACGGGTAAGCCCCCATTTTTTTTTTGCAAATTGTGGATTTCTTTGTCCATCAGCTAGCTCTCTGCCCTTGCCTGTCAAAGTACCCACTTTCACCCCCTTCTCTTACCTTTCCTCCTCTCCTGCTGTCTCCGAAACTGCCTTCCACCTCTCCTCCTTCGCCCAACAGTAGCAGACTTTCCGCCGGTACCCTGTTGTACAGTACCGGTGGCAGTTGTTGGTAATCCGGTCCGCAATAGATCCGGCATGGAAATCGTATCCAATTTGCAACCGTACCCAATTTAACCGGGCTTGGGACCGGCACTACGCACACACTAACTTGTGCATTCCCAGTGGCAATCAGGTTGCTGAATTAATCTCCTTCAATTGAACTATGATAAATGTGAAATTCAGGACAGAGGAAGGAAGACAAGGAGACCTGGTGGAATGAGGGAGTACAAGAAAGCATAGGAAGAGGTTGGCAAAGAAGAAAGAGGACAGTCAGAGAGACAAAGAAAGTAAGCAGGAGTACAAGGAGATGAGGGGTAAGGTGAAGAGAGATGGCTAAGGAAAAGGAGTATGAGCAGTTGTATGAGAGGTTGGACACCAAGGAGGGAGAAATGGACCTGTACAGATTGGCTAGACAGAGGGACCGAGATGGGAAGGATGTGCAACGGGTTTAGGTGATAAAGGATAGAGATGGAAATGTTATAACGAGCAAAGACAGTGTGTTGAGAAGATGGAAGGAGTACTTTGAGGGGCTGATGAATGAGGAAAATGAGAGGGAGAGAAGGGTGGATAATGGGGGGGTAGCAAACCAGAAAGTGAGGGGGGTTGGGAAGGATGAAATGAGGGCAGCTATGAGGAGGATGAAAAATGGGAAGGCCCAGATGACAGGTGTGTAAATGTCTAGGAGAGACAACAGTGGAGTTCCTCACTAAACTGTTCCAACAAAATCTTGGAAGGCAAGAGGATGCCTGAACAGTGGGAAATGGTATAGTAGTAACGATTTTCAAGATCAAGGGGGATGTACAGAGTTGTAGTAACTACAGAGGTATAAAGCTGATGAGCCACAGCATGAAACTATGGGAAAGAGTAGTGGAAGCTAAGAGGAGAGGTAACAATTAGCGAGCAGCAGTATGTGTTTAAACCTTATGCCAAAGAAGAGCACCACAGATGTGCTGTTTGCCCTGAGAGTGTTGATGGAGAAGTATAGAGAAGCACAGAAGGAGTTAGGGTCGGTTCAGACGGGGAGTGGCCAACACGCCATTTTCAATGAGACGCATGCGATTATTTGGGACGTGCAGAGAAGTTGAGGGGCAGTGAGGCGAACAGGCTCAGCCCGTGAAATTCTCGCGCTCGTGCTCGTTTGTGCACACGCGCGCGCAAGAGCTAGATTGTGGTCTTCCCCGCTACGCACAGGAGGACAAAACAACCATGATCGCGGCGTGATCCCCGCTAATCCGAGCGATAACGCCCGCGTCCACCGCTCCCCGTCTGTAACGACCCATGAGTCTTTGTGGACCTAATAAAGGCATATGATAGGGTGCGAAGAAAGGAAATGTGAAGTCAGGAGTGGCATAGAAGTACAGTATGTCAGAATGGTGCAGGATATGTATGAAGACGGCATGACTAGGGTTGGATACCGGTTCTCGGTACCAATCTGGTACCGGTGCAACATAGAATTCGGTGTTGCAAAACGTTACCTAGACAGTCAACGTATGCCTGTGTGCTATGGGGATCACAACTGCAGGCACCCTTCCTGCATAAAGAGGGAGATGTGGGTCACATTTCAATAATGTAAACATGTTTCTTTGATTGATGAATGGCCCAAAATACACAGTTTACAGAGAGGACCCCCTGACGATCAGCTGTCCATCAGATATAATGAATAGACAGACTCTGCACTGCAGCCGCAATGAGGTGCTCCATATTAGACTAGATAATACAGCTTTTCGAATATAAATGTATTAACTGACCTCTGTAAATTGTTCAAAATTAACCCATGATGTCAGGGAGAGGGCTGATTAAATCCTTTGATGGTAGGTGTATTTGATCAAGCAGTGGACATATTTTCAAAACAAATGCCACAAATGCTGATCGATGCGAAATGTAGAGAATTAGCACAAATTAAGTCCAACTGTTAAATGCTTATGCCTGTGTCTTGTTATGAAGGTTTTTTGTAGATAAAGTAAAGTAAACTCCACAGACTCAGCCACAATAGCCAGCCCCTCCTCCCCTCACTAATAGCAGACGAAAAGTCCGCTCCTCAGAGCGCAAATGCCCGCCAGGTCAGGTTGCTTTCCCAGGCAATGAGGCCTGAGGCCAATGTGAAGAACATAATCCTCGCTTTTGGCCGTTCCGGCATCTTGGCGGGGGAACGGCACTAAGGCACTAAATCTTCTCTTCTTTCGGATAAGTCCCGTTAGCGTTAGGGTTCCATCTGTTTCTGTTAAGTATCAGTGATTTTGTATGAATCAAACAGTGATTATTGTGTTTATGGTTAAGTTTAGAGTTTATATCACACACCATATACACTTATGCATTGTCCACCAGAAAGAAATATAAATACTAAGTTAATAAATAATACAAATAAAATATTTTCAAAATCATGGTAATTGGTAATGAGATCAACCCTGTGATATTTCTTTTAAGCCATTAATGTCATTGACTCTTTTTTTTCTTCCTTTTTTAAAATGGAAAAGTATCGGTTTTGGTGCCGTTTAGGTATCGGCAAGCATGACAGTGGTGAGGGGTGCGCTAGGAGTGCCGGGCTGGGTTCAAGGCGGGGTGGGCCTGCATCAAGGATCGGCACAGCCCTTTCTTGTTTGCATTGGTTATGGTCAGGTTGACAGATGAAGTCAGGCAGGAGGCACCGTGGACTGATGTTCGCGGACAACATGGTGATATTTAGTGAGACGAGGGAACCGGTTGAAGAGAGCCTGGAAAGGTGGAGGCATGCACTAGAGAGAAGAGGAATGAAAATGAGCAGGAGTAAGACAATATGTGTGCCAAAACGAGAGAGAGGACAGTGGAACAGTTAGGGAGTAAGAGGTGGCAAAGGTGAAGGAGTTTAAGTAGTACCTGGGGTCAACTATCCAAAGTAATGGGGAGTGTGGAAGAGAGGTGAAAAGGAGAGTGCAGGCAGGGTGGAACGGATGGAGGAAAGTGTTAGGAGCTATCAGTGACAGAAGGGTACCAGCAAGAGTGAGAGGGAAGATGGATAGGACGGTAGTGAGACCAGCCGTGCTGTACGGCTTGGAAACTGTGGCCCTGACGAAAAGACAGGAGGCGGAGCTGGAGGTGGCAGAATTAAGGAGGCTACAATTCTCATTAGGAGTGACAAGGAAGGACATGATCAGAAATGACTACATTAGAGGGTCAGCCCAGGTTAGAAGGTTTGAGGATAACACAAGAGAGGCGAGGTTGAGTTGCGAAAAGAAGGAATGAGGGGTACATTGGGTGAAGGATGCTGAATATGGAAGTGCCAGGTAAGAGGAGAGGAGGAAGGCCCAAGAGGAGGTTTATGGATGCGGTGAGAGACGTCATACAGGTGGCAGGAGTCACAAAGGAAGACGCATAAAACAGAACCAGATGGAAACTGATGATCCGCTGTGGCGACGTCGGTGGGAATTAGCCTAAAATCAGTACAGTATATACCATTACCCTCAGTTTACTAAGTAAAAGCAAAAGTATGTAAGCTATGTTTGTGAAAATGGCCAAATTGTCCGCTTATTCTGTGGAGAAATCACCGACAGGCATGGATTTTGATATAGAGAGTAGTGAGTGACATTTGAAATCTATTTCCATTCCATCTCAATGCTGCCTTGCGTGTAGTAGCTGTTCCAAAGCGATATCAGTGCAAGGATGTCAGCTTATATTCTTTAAGGAAATATTCCAACTGAAATATGTTGACCTACTATGAGACCTACAGTATACTGATTGAATACAAGGACTTTTATCAGCAATATAATATAATCTGTAAATCCGACGAGTTGATACTATAATGTAAGCCACCACCTCCACCACAATAAAGGGCCCATAGCCCCCCTCAGCTTGAGCTAAGTAGATTAATCCCTTTTTCATTCTCTGATGAAACCATAATCGTACTACAGGAGACAGTGGCATGTAGCTGAGGTGTATAAGGTCAAACTGTAACCTAGAATAGCACAGTATACTGTAGTATCTAACCAGCAGTTTGTATATCATTACATTTAAGATGGGTCAGCTATTAAATCAGGAATTGGGGGGAGGGGTAACAGTGACAGTTGCTATAAAAGCTTTTTGCAGTGTAATTTACAAGCCCCCTTTTTTTTTTGCACCACCTCAGAGAGGGTTTAACAGAATGCTGCATCTTGCCCAATGCTCATTGCGTCTTTGAGACAAAAGAAGTAATGTGCTTGCTTGGGGGAAGTGTAGAGCTGCAAAAAGAAAAACACCATCCTTTCTGACATTTCTGGGTCTCCATATGTACTATAGAGTTGAAATTTTGCCTGTGTTCTTATTTATATCTCTCTTTCCAATTCAGCACCATGTTCATGAAATCAAAACAAAAACATCAAATAATTCTGCGTTGCAGAAAGCTCCAACTGTTCCCCGCTGACTCACTATTATGAAGTTGTAGCTCTAGTCACAATATTGATACAACCGACACGTTCAATATTAGCAATCGTTTCCTATTTCAGAGTGCTGATGACCCACCTCGGGGATGTAGCATTATGTGGATGCAGTGTGTGATGATGGATGACGTTCGTGACCCGTCCGTTTTGTAAAGGGTGCTATGTTTGTCCATAAGGTTATCGGACATCAACTTGCACCCACACAGAGGAAGGTACAGACAGCTATTGATCTCAGTGTGCACTCCATCTGTCATGTTAATCCAGCCGCTGCCAGCCTCTCTCAGCTGTGTACAGTCTCCTTGGCAGACCTGATGAAAGCCTCCTTCCGCCTGAGTGAAGACTCAGCCAGGAAGGGTCAGGGGTCAGGCAATATAGTTGACTCAATATAGTTGACTCTAGGAAGCTTTGTGTGTGTGTGTGTGTGTGTGTGTGTGTGTGTGTGTGTGTGTGTGTGTGTGTGTGTGTGTGTGTGTGTGTGTGTGTGTGTGTGTGTGTGTGTGTGTGTGTGTGTGTGTGTGTGTGTGTGTGTGTGTGTGTGTGTGTGCGTGTGTGTGTGTGTACGCGCAAGTATACACACATACAAAATAAGCTATATATACACATTCTCTAAGAATGTGATCAACAAGAGATACAACTGTACTTTTTTCCATCACATGAATTATGGCTTTGGTTATACTTGCATGCCATACAGGGCCGCATTAAGACCCCTCAGGCCCGTGGAACACCACAAAATCAAAGGCCCCCCAGTGGCGTAATTTCACGCACATGCACGCGGCGCGAAATAATTCGGGTCTAATTCGGTCTAATTCGGGTCTAATTCGGGTCTAATTCGGTTCTGTTTGACCAATATAAATCAACATTTTTTCTTTAAATACACAAAAATTAAATGCACAATTCTCACAGGGCCCTGCAGGCTACGGGCCGTGGACCACAAGTTCCACTAAGTTCCACGGTTAATGCGGCCCTGGCCATAGTACTAAACTTTGAAATTAGGGTTGGATATCATGTTATGTTTTATGAGTTTTGCATTGTAGGTGGTTTATTTCTCCACCAAGACTCCACCTAGAAAGAACCCAATGCTCAGTTTATGAAAAGTGACTGGTGAAAAAGCAATATTGATGGAAGGCAAGGCATGTGTTTAGTTAGAAGATGTGTTACTTGTTATACTGCAGGGTGGTGAGGTGACCGTTCTAGTTAAATACACAATTGCTAACAAAAAGATGTTATTAACTAATCAGACACTGCTGTACACTAGTTTCTCATTGGGAGCAAATTTGCTTCTTTGTTAAAACTGGCATCAAGCTAACCGATGGTAAACATCCATTGACAAAACTTTATATCACCAACATTACCTTGGAATCGGGGTCTCAGTGCAGCACGTTGAGATTGCACAATTGTGTCCTTGAAAGTTAAAGGGATATTTAAAAAAAAAAACGTTTTATCGTCTACCCAGACAGCTTTTAAGTTGCTTGATTCAGTATTTAGATATTTGATATTCATTTTATCAGACACGCCCCCTTCCTATACAAACCCATTATAACTTCAAACTCTATTTTTAACATGTTAGATTAATCAAAATCACCTGTCCTTGGTGCTGGTGTCTCACCCTGCCCTCCTAATACGTGAACAGCAGCTACAAGTAGGGTAGGGATTTGGAGCTATTATTAGTGCACATTTCCAGTGTAGGCATGGCTTTTGATTGGTTATTTTGGACTAACCTGTGCTTGTGTAGCATGCATTGGGTGGGTTGTTATGTCCCTATAAATGTTGAGACCAAATTTATGCCCTTACGTATAGTAATCATAATCCACTAAGAGTGAGAGAGTTTGCTGTTGGACTGATCTCTGCAAAATGTTCAAATCAAAAGCTCAAATGCTTTTTATTTGAATGGTGGCATGCAGGCTATGAAGTTCATTACAGTTCATTCCACTGTGAATGAAAGAGATTGAGAGACCAAACAAAGAGCTTGATTGTGTGATTTGTTCTATTACACTGCACATTAATCGTGAATTGTTACTATGACTTCAGGAAAATTTCGGAATACTGAAGAGATCAGTTTGCCGTGCTAAAATAATTTTAACAAGGCAAACTGATCTCTTCAGTAATCCCAAATTTTCCTGAATTTCTAAAACGTCATTATGAAAGTGACTAAAGTTAAGTCAGAAGTCCAGTCCTTCTGCTGCTGTTGCGTCATTATTGGTAGTTTGTAATGTTGCCACTCTAGGACTTGTATATTGTATATTCTGCTGTTGGACAAAGTACATTACTCTGGATAAGAGCATTGACTAAAATGTACATGCTGCAAATATAGAGTCTCTGTAATCTAGTAAGGATTGTAGGGGGGAAGAAAACTTTAACTCTCAAAAAATGTATTTCAATTTGCCGTTGTCTGTGACGGGTCACAGATATGCTCATGTATGGACTGGTCTTGCCTAACGTCAGTGCAAATACGCCCATATATGGGCCGTACGTGGTTGACACCAGCGCAAGTCAGTATTGTTAAGCCTGTGTAACGGTTAATGTCAGTCTAACTGTTTCTGTTGTGTGTGACTTCTGACTAGAGCATGATCAGTGAAGAAGGGGATGGAAGGACGGAGAGTGAGCGAGAGGGAGGGAGAGTGGGAGGGGAGGAAGAGGGACATGAAGGAGGAGAGGGAGGGAGACCAAAACCTGAACACAGTGTCACACGGGGTTATTATGCACAGCAATAACCCTGACAACATCAGACGAGCTGATAATGCGGCGTGAAGCGCTGCGTTTTCTGCATATATATCCTATATTAAAATTGCCTAATGGGTGGGCAATGGTTGGTGGGTGGATGGGTTGTCTGAAAATACACATTAACAACATATTATTATTAGCAATGATAATGTGTAAACAAACAAACAAAAAACGTCTAATTTACACAACACTGATGATAGTGCTGTCAAACGAATCTATGCCATCAAAGCTGCAGCATCACTTGGCAACAACTCCTGTCACTTAAAAGGAAGAGAAAAAAAACAGTGGAATACTTCCAAGCTAGTCTCAAATCTCTCAACAGTTAACTGACATTGATGTGACAATGAGCTAAATATGGTGTGCTAGCTTTGAAAGCCTCTTGTGGGTGTCCCTGCTTTGTGTCTATCTCTGCTAAGGGGTCCTTCCTTGGCCTGAAAAACATGGAAGACCCCAGATTTTAGAAGGATTGGTAGTAGAGCTGGGAGGGAGAAAACTAAAGAGAGGCACAGAAAAGTTCTGATGGGATTTAATCATTGGCCAGCAGGGTGCACAGAAACTGGGCTCTTAACATCTGCTCTGTCTTGTGTCCAATGCCCAGCTATATCCACAACCAACCGACATCAAGGGGATCTGATTCTTTTCACATGCTGTGCCACTGTTTCTGTCCAATCTGTCAAATGATCGATGCAGCTAGTGCATCTACCAGCCAAAAGTGAATTAACATTGATTATGGAAGGGAACATGGAGTGGACTATCAATTCTAAAACCTTTGTCTGAACTACAGGGAAAAGTAATCACTACCAGAGAAGAATAGGAAGTCTTAGATTTCAGAATTCAGGCCTACAACCAAAACTCAATAGCAAAATAACAGGCGGAGAATGCGTAGGTACAGGCGTTGCAGCCCAGTCCTTCTGTGTTGTAGGTGCTTGTGTGTGGTGTCATTGTGTCCACCTAATTTGCCTGCTATAGCTTGTAACTGATAACGTGTACAGTATGTATGGTAAACCAATGAATTCACCTGATCACAGATTCACAATGCATGTCAAATGACTCACATTCACCACCTGAGTGGGAGCTGGTGTTAATTTCTCACCCTGGTTAACATTTCTGGAGAGGAATATTGGTGGCCTTGCTTAGTTTGTAGGTGATGTGAGTGTTATTTATAAAAGCTTCCTTACTTGAGTTTTAAGGGATTGTTATCCATTTCATACCAACGCAATACAAGTAACAGACTTATAGACTTAGAAAAGTGCACTCTTCAGAGACACATGGACGGACAGGATTGAAAACATTGTCTCCAGCCTTTGCCCGTCCGGGCTTCGGCCATCCGACCTGGCGGAGGCAATAAATGACTGATTTAGTATAATTTCATAATAATGTGTCAAGAAAATTAATGAGTAAACGAATAATGAGAAAGTAAAATAATGTGGAAAGAAAAATGCAATGAAAAAGGCTACATACAGTTACGCTAAATATACTGCTAAACATAGTGCCGATAAAGGATGGACATAGTGGAGAGTGGCAAACTCTATTTGTGCTTTAACTGAAGCAAACATAATAGCAAGAGTCATCATTATAGACAAATCATTCATTCTTTGAATTTCTTTCAGTTGCCCTCAAACTGGTTTAAGGGCATAAAGAAAAACAATTGATTTGCAGATAATAGTGCTTGAGAAGACAATTCACTGTCTGAGGTCCCACAAAACTAGACAATGACGTTTTTCATGGCTACTGTGGATGTGAGGAATCTAGAATGAGGATGGAGGCTCAGTCAGTGAATCAATAGAATGTTTTCCTTCAGCGCAGAGCTGCCCCGGGGCCTATAGCCCTCCACTCTTCTCATCTGTTTTCATGGAAATAAGTGCAGATGTGGAGGCCTAGGGCTGAAGTAAAACATGGGATATGTTTTGACCAGCAGGAACCAGCCATATGTTCCACAGCTTGCACTGATATTCTTATTGTACATTGTCACTGGAATCAACTCTTTAAAATTCCAGGAGTGTATTGTATGTTATAGATTTGATTATAATTTGTCATCTTGACACAGCATCCGCGTCTGCTCATAAGGGACGGTGTTGGTGTGCACGTCTGCATTTCCATACACCTAATTAAGTATTTTAATTAATTTCAGCTTGTTGTGGAGTGAAGTGTATTATCTTTGAGATTTACCTACTCGCTTTTTTATGCCTTGGAAGCCTACTGCCTCTCTTCTGGGCTGGCTTGTTTGACTGAACAGTCTGGAATATTCCCATTCAGCCATGTCTCTTAGGCACAACACACAGGACTCCCAGTACCCACGTTGGTCCTTTACCAAATAATTTTACGGAGTTTACCACAGTGATAATAACATTTTTGATTTGAGCTAAAGCCATTATTTTATACTCTGGCTATTAACAAATAGCAGATATACAAGTTCATAGTGCGGCACCGAGTGCCGCACTATGAGCTTGTAGATCTGCTATTTTTGAAAAATCATGATAATTTGTGCAAATCGTTGATTTCCCGGATTGAATTTGTTAAGGCATTACAATTACAATTGACAATTTAGGCATGTAGCAGATGCTCGTATCCAGAGCAGCAGCTCAGCAGCCTTGTGGCTGGGACCCATTTACACATACACTGTACACACAAGTACAATACCACATGGTACAGAGTGTGGGGAGAACAAGGGTCCTCTGAGCTGGCTGCAGGGAGTGGCAGGAAGACGTCCCTGCCGCTGCTCCACCGCCTCAAGATGTTCTGGGATTAAAGGAGCAAAACGCCAGTGATGGGTGGCTCCCGGCTGACAACCCTGCAGGTGGCCTATAGTGGCACCGTAGTAGGTGTGACAGGCAGCAATGCCCAGCAGGAATATCCACCTGTGCTTACATATAGAGTGTCTGCCACCTATCTAAATAACAGCCTTTGTATTTGTGGTCAAGCAAACAAAATGTATATCTTAATAACACAATGTATCTGAACAAGTAATCAACACCTTCAAATTCAACCTTAAGAGATGGCTTAAAGTTTTAATTTATGCAAATGTTTTATCATGGGTAATTATCAGCTCCATTTGTCACTGGTGTCATTTCTCATATTTCACTATAATTGTTCTGTCTCCTGTACTATGTCTACTACTTGTCTTGTATTGTATTGATGTCTGTTTTTGTATGGATAGCTATATCACCACCTTTGAAGTGAACAGCCTGCTCAGGGACTACAGATGAAAATTAGCTTTTGGCTAACTCTGGCTCATTTATGTGGATGTGAAAACTGACATGTTGATTAATGTGCACTGTCCAGTGATGTTGCTAGGTTTTCAATGTAATGGGTCCTGGGATGCAAGGGTGGTCTTTTAGATGGGTCCCAGGGACATTTTATGGGTCCCCAATTACACGTCCCCCCCCCTATCGTTTTCTTTGATCTCCAATCTCCATATCTTCTATGCGTGTGTGACTGTGTACATTATATCCTGATGCAGTGGATCTCAACCTTTTCAGGCAGCGACCCCCCAAAATAATCATATTTTAACTGGGGACCCCCCACCCTGAGGAATTAGGAGTTGAGGCACTTAATTTAGTTTGATTCAGTTCCACAGATACATATTGTGAAAATAGCAGATCTAGATCAGTGCGACCCGTTCCTGCTTTTCAAGACCGATACCGATATATATACATATATTAAAAAATCATAAATATATTTTTTCAAATGTATATGATTCTGTAGTATTAGCACACCTTATGGTAAGAAATACTAGTAGTGGGCAACAGGTGGATTTAACATACCTTTGACCAATAGAATACATTTAATCATAGAACCTTTTAATCATTATTATTATTTTATTTTGTATTATTTATGAATGTAGAATTTATTTTTACTATTTATTGTGTAGACTGAAAACACTGGCTTACAGTGGAAGTATTGGCAAATAAAGAAATAGGAATTCAAGAAATAATGAAGACAAATACTGACAATGCCTATGAACATTGGCTTGCAGTTATTGCACATAGTCAACATGCAATAATACTATTAGGCTTGTCATTGAGAAAGGAAAATAAAGTTGTCTTTTTGAGGAGAAGTGGAACCTTATAAGTCACTTTAAGTTTAGCATGAGGGAGAGGGTCTACCCTCTTCAGGGAATTAATTGTTATGATATCT
The DNA here is from genome assembly GCF_963454915.1 of Gymnoscopelus microlampas. Taxonomy (NCBI): domain Eukaryota; kingdom Metazoa; phylum Chordata; class Actinopteri; order Myctophiformes; family Myctophidae; genus Gymnoscopelus; species Gymnoscopelus microlampas. Next base: position 20,967,352 of record NC_139943.1, read on the forward strand.
CTAAGCTACAGAAAACATCCAGTTGCCTATTAAACATACACAAGACACAGACGATAGACAACCGGTTACTTACAGCTGCCATTAATTAGTGCTTTTGTTTGCCTTTGTGGTCAAATCAGGGTCAAATGCATAGGATCAACGAGCCATCGTTAACCTGCTAATGTTACACAGCTGATTGGCAACATGCGTTAATCCACCACTCACTATGATCTCCAAGCAAGTGGGAGAACACTCTAAAATCGGGGATTTTACTTTGGCTGGTCAATTTAAGATGACAACAGCAACAAAGATTAGTAGTAGACCTGTATGTATGATGATCAGTTATTATTCCAGACAGTGGTCTATCCAAGACGTTTTAACACGTTTAAGAGCAGGTCCTCATGCCGTCTCTCTCTCTCTCTCTCTGTGTGTAGCGTAGACTAACAGCGAGGGGCTGTGCTGCTGCACAACGCCGTTTAACCGAGTTATACTTCTCCAGTACAACGGTGTCTAACCGGAGAGTTATACTTCTCCACCAACGGTGCCTAACCGAGAGAGTCCATGTAGATCACAGCTGACAAATATTATATATTATCGGAGCTAATCGGAGCTGCGTCCCATGGACGCACTAGAGTTGTCATGAATGCGTCCTTTCGCAATATGGTGCGTCAGCGACGCAGGACGCAGGCCTACGAGCATCTCTGACTGTCCCTGATAAATAAACCAAATAAATAAAAAACACACTGTTCAGTATATATGCATAGTATACTATAACTAGCATCTATAAAAAAAATCACACCCTGTGTGAAGGTAGCGGCGCCTTTGAATACATTATGTCATCGATATGTGTTTATAATGTGTTTATAGCCATGTGTCATGTGAAGCTTGACCAATCACTTTGTTGACGGGTCTGACCAATCAGAGCGTCGACGACAGATAAAGTTAAATTGAGGATCTAACTTTAAATAACTTACCTAGAAGGAGACTTTAGCCAAATAAAAATATATACAAAAAAAAACATGAGGAAATAAAAAATAAACCTTGACATCATAGTGATGTCATGAATAGTCCCCTTGCCTGACAAATCACAACCTTGACGGGCCTGACCAATCAGAACCTTGACGGGCCTGACCAATCAGAACCTTGACGGGCCTGACCAATCAGAACCTTAACGGACTCTTGGATTCTCGATCGTCTCTATCAAACCATTCTGTCATAACGGATGACTGGGTCCCGAACTCAGACTTTCTATACATTCACCCTTCATCTGTTCTTGTATCTTTCTCTTTCTATTCGTCATATTAACTTTAAATAACTTACCTAGACGGAGACTTTAGCCAAATGAATAATAAGATGAAGTCATTGTCATCGTTTATATAGACATCGAATTCTATATTCATGACATCATAGTGATGTCATGAATAGTGACCAATCACAACTTTGGCGCACCTGACCAATCAGAACGTTGACGCACCTGACCAATCAGAACGTTGACGCACCTGACCAATCAGAACGTTGACGCAAAAGCCAGGCATAGAGGGCTAATATCCGCTCTATACCTAAAGGTATAGAGCGGCTAGCGCCGCTCTATACCTAAAGGTATAGAGCGGCTAGCGCCGCTAAAAAAAAAGGAAAAAAAGAGGCAACAATAAGGGATTATGGCTTTGGTCTTGAGCCTGAATCAAACCCACAATGCCCACAATGTCACAATTGGATCTGCTGACAGTTGAGCCACCTGGTTGCCTCATTTCTGTATTGCTTTTTAATTGGTCAAACTATTTAGGCTAGAGTGCTGAGTGCAGCATTCATGTTTGCATTTGCCTGTTTTGAAGGTAAAAGACTGCTCATCATCACAAGGCCAGCCTTTGTCTGTGTCCTTCCAACCAATGTCTAATATGAGCATCCTTTAACTGTGTACGTGTGTTAGAGAGATATAGTGGATCATTCGAGAACATGCTCTTTTATTTTAATGATTGCACAAAATGTGTGTGTGTGTGTGTGTGTGTGTGTGTGTGTGTGTGTGTGTGTGTGTGTGTGTGTGTGTGTGTGTGTGTGTGTGTGTGTGTGTGTGTGTGTGTGTGTGTGTGTGTGTGTGTGTGTGTGTGTGTGTGTGTGTGTGTGTGTGTGTGTCTTTGTGTGCGTTTGTGTGCATGCATGCCTGCATGTGTGTGCTTATGCTTGTGACTGAACTGCTAAGTTCCCCGGCTAGTTGCACCTGCTGAGAGAGGCTGTTTGACCAAGCTCCAGAGGAACAGATGTTCCTGCCTGGTCTCTTGGGAACAGGAAGGCTGCAGTCAGCAACATCTTCTCCTGGATTCATGTAGAGTAAACATGCGGAAATGCATACACTAATGCACATATGCGTATATGTTCACACTCAGACACGCACGGCCGCACGCACGCACACATGCTTGCACACACACACACACACACACACACACACACACACACACACACACACACACACACACACACACACACACACACACACACACACACACACACACACACACACACACACACACACACACACAAATTCATCATGCACCAGCATATTTAACTAGGCTGGCAGCATCCTTATTAACTCTAGTTGGGCTTGTTGGCTGCTGTACAGTAAGCATCTCTTCTAGACAGACGAAAGCATCGCTCCGTGTCCTGCGCCCATGTGTTTCACGCTGGCTGTGGTTATCCCTGACTGTCATGTATCATTACGCTGGCTGCGGTCTTGTGGTTTGCATTGACGTCTCCGGTCTTCTGCTAGCCATTACTCTCATAGGCACTGATCCATTTGGTCTCAGTCAGCCTTCAAAGATCAGGTGCCCCTTAGCTACTGTAGGAAGCAAACTTGAGGGCAGTTTAAAAAAAAGTTGGGCTCTGCTCTAGTCAGTGGCTTTTGACTGCAACTCTAACTCCTGGATTAGGTAAGAAGAGGTCATGTTAGTTTGTGTGCTTCTGGTTCTCTGGGTCTCATCAAAAAAAGACAATTTGCCTTCCCATCAGGCCTACAAAAACAAAACTCTGTGTTAATGTTATTAAATGAGCCTGGAGATGTATTTGTATTTTGTTTGTTTAAAGTCTACCATAGCGTTGCCAGTTGTCGTTTCTTCTCAGAGATTCTCGCTCTGTCAGTGGACAAGCTTCTGTTTCACAAGAATGTTGATGTCACAGGGTATGCTGTGTCCCTGTCTTCACACAATCCCACAATATTCTGTCATCATGACGCACATGAATCGATTTGCTTTAGCTGAGCAAGACCACAGCAGAGTGTTACCAGTGTTTACCCTGTCAAACCTCCACCCTTCCTCCACCTCCGGTTGTCTTTTCATGTTTCACATGTCTCTTTGTGGTGGTTTCTTCCCCCCCGATGTATTACCTTTCCCGGAATCACTTTACTTGCCAAGTACAATACATGAATGTGTGTTATGGAACCCTATCATTCATACTTGCTACTTTGGATTCAATGCAACGGGAACACTGAACAACAATACAACCCACCGTACTCTGTTTATAGAGAGCCTCAGGTCTTCTCTAGACTGATTTCTAAAAAGAAAGAAAAAAAGAAACTAGCCGGCTACAGGCTCACAGTGTGTCGCGTTGCAAGGCATCGTGAGCTTAATAGATCAGCTATTTTCGTTTTATGAAACACAGCTGCGCAACTAAGTATACATTATTTAACATTGTAACTGTCTTTCTTTCCACAGGCTGTGCAGGCTGGGCTGCAGTGGGATGAGCCAGGTGAACTGTAGGGCTCTGGATGTTCCGCGTGGGCGGAAGAGGCTGCTGGTGGTGGCCATGAAGCTGCCCTGCTCCCTGTACTGCTCCCTGTGGTTCCTCCTGCTGTTGGGAGCCGGCTCCCTGCTCCTTCTGGTCCGCCTCCAGGACCTCTCTGAGATGGTCCAGCAGCAGACCCCAGGTCAGTGGCTGTCTATGCTCTGTGGAGTAACGCTTAATTTTATACTCTGTCACATGCCGGCATAGCTTGCTGAAAGCAACCGATATTCAAGCAGACAACACGTCGAAGATCAGTTGTTCTGAGTCTAAATTAGCCGTAAGCGCTTTCAACCTGGCTTCCCTATTTTGGGCTTGTAATTATAGCCGAACATTTTCAGACCTTGAAAGGTTTTCAAAATGTCACTTGTATTCTTCTTTAACAAATATCGAAAATAGCCAATCTACAAGCTCACAATGCATCGCAATGTGATGGTTTGTGAGCTTGTAGATCGGCTACTGTAAAACAAAGTATGAAATAGATTTGAGGTGATTAAGGTGGCAAATAGCCGGCATCGTATTAGAGTCAGCGAACGTTGCCTGATTTCTGTCAAGTGTATACTTTTTCATTTACTGTAGCCTACTTACAGTATTCTCTTGTGGTCAGTATTGCACAGACACAGTCAGTAGTTGTCCATGCTGTGTAGAACAGCATGGGAAATTATTACCACCAACCACCAGCCAAATGCTGGTAAATGTTGTGCTGTGGCTGGTGTGTTCGTATACGCTGCCAACCACTTTGGCAGGTGATCCACCATTAGCTGACAAATATATTGCCAAAATGCTATATTTCCATTGTGGAGAAAAGTCGGTTGGACAGTTCAGTTTTTCTATTTCTTTTTTGTTTTTGTTTTATCTTTTCAGATGTTCTTCCAATTTCTGAAAATTAATTACTTTTTTTTTTAAAAATCATTGTTTTATTGAGTTTTTCCTCTTCATCTCAAACTCACAAATTCTTAAAACAATCAACTGTCTGAGGAGCTAACATACATAGTAGTTCTTCTAGGTTTACCTAGTTATCCCTCTTATGCAAATATACTGTCTATACTGTATTATTTTAATGTCCTTTAACTTTTGTTGGTGTCATTCTGTTTTGTAAATGTAATCCATTTGCTCCATCTTTCCTCAAGCTGAGTTAGAGGTTGTTGTTGTTTTCCTTGTTCTTCTGCAGTGCCTTTATATTGTGTAATGGAGGCCTTGTTTTGTGGCTGACAGAGGATGACATTGCAGCATCTTGTTTTCAGGTGGTAACTGTGGCTCAGACTTGACTAGATAGATTACACTAGGAAAACACTAATTTGAACTGACGTGAAAAGGGAATAGTTGTGTTCGCTCATAGTGAATTGTAGTACATGAGACAATGTTGTGTTTCATGTCGGTCATATTCAGCAGTAAACGTATCTTTAGTAAACAAGTCCTGATACAAGTCCATTCCAATTCCATCAGTTTAGGGACCATCTTTCAACCAGCGAACCAAAAGTGGCTGCAGTTTGGCAGTAGGTGAACTTTGTTTTTCAGGGTTTGCAAAGAATGTGCCTGGTTTGTAACCATGGGGTGGATTCTGTAATTTCCACGTGAGTGTCCCCAGTGGTGACAGTCAATTTCCTGAGCAGAGCCATTTCCAGGGCCGGGTTATGCCACTTACTGTCTCATACACATGGGCAACATCAAACCCAGTGGCCTTTTGGGAATTGGTATTTTGATCTGCATTGTATATACACAGTGAGCTAGGGTTAGTCTCAATTATCCTCATACTTTGTAATTTGGTGGAGTTATTGAGAAAATGTAGATTCATTCCAACAGAATGGAAATGTGTGGGAGCATGTATATATATATATATTTTTGTAGTTAAGCACTCTTTCAGAAGCATGGGGTCGTTGCAGTGCCATACCTCATTTAAGGAAACAGAATAATAATGTGATGGGTATTGAAAGAAAGAAAGCAGTTAAAAGAAATTGGAAATGGTTGAGTTCGTAAATTACATTTCACAGATCAATATAACAATATAACAGCATAAAAGAATGAACACATCAGAGGCCATTTTTAAATTGCATCCCCTCCATGTTCCATCAGTGCAGAACGCACAATACCCTGAAATTGGTTTTGTGATGTCTCTATTCGCAATCGCCTCTGTTTCCTTTCTGAATCCCTCACTGACACCATAGATTAAACAGATGCAGATTTTCAATCACTTCACAGTGCTGCTTGAGGAACATCGACATGGAGGGTGTAATTGTCAGGGTGTTGAGCGCATTGTGCATCCGATAATAATGACTTTCACAGCTGTTATTAGCCCGTGCCTCTATAGCCTCTTGAAACACGGGGCCTGTCAACAAATCTAATGATGCCAACGTAAACATTCTGCACGGACGGAAACAAAGTTTTCAATCCCCTCAGCCTGCCCTGATGGTGACCCAACATTGTTCATTAGCATGCCATGAGTAAGCTCTTTGGTAGCGCTTTACTTAACCCATTTAGACCTGAGGCCGATTCTACAAATGCCTTCTAAATCAGTATGGTTCTCACACTTTCAAGACTTCAAGACTCAAAAATAGCAGATGCACGAGCTTTTAGATCTGCTATGGCCAATGCTAAAATGACACAGGTGCTTTCTTGGTTTTAAAGGGTTAAAGGTCGGGCCTATAATACATTATAAACACATTTATAATGCATTATTTTTATTTTAACATCATTTTTATTCACAGCTTACAGGATAAGGCTAAACGGTGATTAAAAGAAACCCTTCTAGTTTTCTGAAAGAAAACAAACAAACACAAACCCTCCCACCTAACCCTCTCCCAAAAAGGTACATTGACAGTAAATGAAAAGGCACATATAATGCATTATAATGCGCTTATAAGGCTTCATAACACTAGTTATAAATGTTTAAAAATTATAGGCAATTAGGCATAACAACTTATAACAAGGTTTATGAATTATTATAAGTGCGAACAGCACATTATCAGTAGCCTGGTAAACCCTCCCTCCGGAAATCTCATTTCCATTTGATTTCAGAAAGGAGTCTGGTCTGAAACGCCTTTCTCCAATAATCGCTCTGCTCGCCGAGCCGACGAGCCTATCAGCGTCGTCGCTCATTGTTCTGTGATTGACAGCGACAGTTGGCCAATCAGGTGGCGAGTTCGAGTGAGCCCGAATGAACCCGAGTGCAGCCTGAGAGCCGCCGACAAAAGACGAACGGCAGCCATTGTTGTTTGTGCGAGTGCCTTCACTTCTTACTTTCAGTTTTATAACGCTTTCAAACTTCTTTTTTGAGGCACGGAATTTACTTATAAGATATCGTTTGGATAGAATTTAGTTGTTTAACTTCATATATGTGGTCAATTAATCATGACAGAGCCTATTTAAAAATATAAATTTAGAGAACCGGCAGGGGCGGGGAGTGACACGCATGTATCCCAATAAGGCAACCTATTTTCGGCATGGCCGTCCCAAAAGTCCCGTTGCGTCACATAGTCTGGAGCTCGTCAAAATGAACTGCTCATTGGCTGAAGGGGAAAACGATCATTGGTTGAAGGGGTTGTCAGTCAACGGTATTACTCCCGCCCAACTCCAGCCCACAGCGATTATTGCAGAAAGGCGTTTCAGACCAGACTCCTTTCTGAAATCAAATGGAAATGAGATTTCCGGAGGGAGGGTTTACCAGGCTACATTATCAGTATGTTTACTTTATAACTTAGTCAGTTATAAAGTGTCTTTGTTATAAGTTATTATGCATAATTATAAACATGTATAACAAATGTTATGAAGCCGTATAAGTGCATTATAATGCATTATAAATGGGATTATAATGCATTATAGACACAATATTTAAGTAAAGCTCTTTTTTTGTCCTTGACCACTTAAGCCCTATATACTTCAACACAGTATAGGTTGCATTGCGATGCGTTGTGATCTTGTAGATCTTTTATTTCTACTCTTTATGAAAAAAATAAAACATGTTTGACTGTAATGACAAATAGGGATGCCAGGTTGAAAGTGGTTAAACAGAAAAGGAAAGGAAAAAAACAACATTTTAACTGATATATATACTGTACAAGCACCCAATGACCTCACACAACTATAATAAATATATCTACAGCTGGTGTATTATGACTGAAAAGGGAGTGATATCCTTGGACAGTGTAAAACCTGTGTTCCTGAACCACCTTGTAGTGTTCCTGGTGCTTGCTGACATGTTGGTTTTTGTGTATTTTTTATTTGTCAATGTTTCTGCCTGGCTCTTATTTTTTGACTATAACAATTTGTTAAGAGGTAACCTGGTGGCCACGGGGGGCTCAATGGCACGACCTCTGGTTACAGAGTAGTTTATATACTGCTGCCCTCACCATTCGTCAAACAGAGGAACCACTGGCAAAATGCGTGGCCTAACATTTTTACTTTTATTACTATACTTTTTAAAAGTGACACTGACAGCGCACGGACGCTGTGCTTTTGCATGTGAAGATTTTTTTACCGCTCTAGGCGGAAAAAAACCTATGTCCGCACATACATTGTATATAGGGGTGAGCAGAAGTCCCGGTTTGGCCGGGATTTGTGCGAACAGTCGCGCACACACCTGCATGCGCAATAAAGCATGGGTGCAGTAGTAGATCTAGAGATATTCAGAATGGGATTGATTTATGATATGTTTTTTTGCTTCCAAGTATAGGAGGCAGGACTTGGTCATATGGCTTAACCACATGAAGCCTAGCATCCCTAGCCTGGTTCCAGACGAATCTGCCTTTGCAAAATTGCATGCACTTTAGCCCTCGGCAGATTAGGTCTGGCCCCCCTCCATAGAGATTTCAATTCTCTCCCTCCGCAGTTGTGCGGAGCCAACCAGGGCCCAGTATCCAAATGTGGGCGGGCTTATCACCTTATTTGGAGCAATGACGTACAAGGAAGCACTGCTCTGATTGGTTCGTTCAAGGAAGCACTGCTCTGATTGGTTTAGGTCTAACCAATAGAGTCCGTTTGGATCTTTTTGTAACCGCCCCTTGGAAGAAAATCTACCGTTGATAGGGACCAGACTAATATCCACGCAGTGTGTCGTGTGATATTGTCTGGCTACGCGAGGCTATAGCATCCCTATTCTGGGCATGTTACAATAGGCAACGATTCTGCAAAGATAGGTGAACATTCGCTGAAAATAGCAGATCTACAAGCTGCAAGTGAGCATGTAGATAAGCTGTCTTCTGTGAATACATTTGGTGTAGAGGGCAAAAAGGAGATGGGCCAAGTATGGTGGTTAAGGATAACATCTTAGTATTCACCATATGATTTTCAGTCACAACCTTGCTCATAACTAAGCAGCTTTTATGTACTACACCAAGATGTGCACAGAATTCTAAATTAATCTGTCATCTGTCATTGCTCATATAAAACCATCCTCTCTGTGTGCGGGGTGGAGGAGACTGCTCTGGCTGTTGGCATCATCAGTGGTCTCTGCAACCAGGGGTGAAACCATTAATCAACTTATCGGTCAGCATGAAATTAATCACATAAAAATTTAGTAGGTTTAATCGTCCCATATCATCAGTTTAGTGATGTACTGTATCATGTAAAATAAGTCTTATATTTACCATTTACAACTTGACCACATTTTAATATTAAAAGTTCAGTTTTTTCTGCATGGCAAAAACATTATGAAGTAATTTCAAGATAGCCCAGTCACCTGAGAAGATAGTGGCTGATAATCCTCTAGTGTTGACACAGGCACACTATATCAATCAATACTAGTAGTAGGCACATACACATTATGCACATGATTAGATTCTCATGGTTTGATTTGAGATGTTACACATCAACTTCACACATCTTTTCTTTAGCTTACCTTTATTTTGTGTGTGTGTGTGTGTGTGTGTGTGTGTGTGTGTGTGTGTGTGTGTGTGTGTGTGTGTGTGTGTGTGTGTGTGTGTGTGTGTGTGTGTGTGTGTGTGTGTGTGTGTGTGTGTGTGTGTGTGTGTGTGTGTGTGTGTGTGTGTGTGTGTGTGTGTGTGTGTGTGTGTGCGTGCGTGCTTGCGTTTGTTTGTGTGTTTGGAGGGTAGGGGTGCCCCAAAACATCATCCTGAAACATCTCATCTAAATTTATGAGCATCTGCTTTGCTCCAGGTGCCCATATGGTTGTGAGAGCCACAGTGATGACAGGGTCCTGGGAAGGATCTATGCACTATTCAGCAAGTCGGGCCACTCTGCGTCCGACTTTATTAAATGGCTGTCTTGAATTTGCACGGCCAGCGTGCTGGAGTTAGCCCGTGGTCCTCTGCCTATTTGGTGTATAGGCCTGGATTTTACTGTGATTGATAAAGGTTATAGATTGATAGATTGTATTTAGTCTCATATGATGAAAAGAGCAATATACTGTATACTATATCCAGTGGCTCTGCAGTAGTAGTGATCCATTGGTGGGTCAAAATACATTCTAAGAGTGCTGTTGTGTGAAAACCTCATGACTTCCAGCTTCACAGATTTGTATTTTTCTGTCTTTGAATTTTAGGTGGCCTTTTATAGATAGACTTTTATAAACTGTCACAACCCTAATGCCCAAATTAATCCATTTCAAAAGAATTTTATGAGTCAATGAATTTGTTGAAAAGTTAGAATTTTGAATCAAGAATCAATCAAGATGGGTTTATTTGTCACTCACTCTTACAGGTACAAGCAGCAAAATGTTGGTATGTTCTGCAAAACTGTGCTAACAACTTCAATATAAATAGATACAAGCAAGATAATAATAGAGATAATGCTGTATTGTAATGAAAAAATACAATAAGTTAAAAATATAGTTAAAAATAAGGTTTTAAAAAAGGACAGATTAGACTCACTCTAACCATCTTTAAAAACCTCTTAGCAGCAATGGGTATCGTATACTGTCGTATACGTTGTGCAGGGACGGGGGGGAACGTCCTGTGGTGCACTCACCTTCCGCAGAACTCGCACTCTGAGAGCAGCTATTCCCATTACATACAGGGATGGCCCCCATCATGCTGCTCTGGGTGGTAGCAGAGTAGAAGGATTTCAGAGATCCAGAATTTTCTCAAGTGCCTGAGGTGGTGCAGGTGTTGTATTGCCATCTTTGCCACAGTCTCTGTGTGCATTCTCCAAGTCAGGTCCTTGGTGATGTGTACACAAAGGTATAGTACTTGAAACTGCTCACCATCTCCACTGGTGTATGTTGATTAGGAGGGGCATGTAAAGGCCAATTTACTCTTTGAACGTCAAGTGTCGAACAACACGTCGCACTACGTGTCTCACAACCTTCACAGATTTGAGCATTCTTACTGTCTGCGACTTGCCGACATCATCGCCATAAAACGCAAACAAGGAAGTGAATGTGGTCTCGCGCATAATGGAGATGACTTTGTCTTCCCAACCAATCAGAGTATGCAACATTTTATGACGTGTCTGTTAAGGTCCTCCGCGAAACATTTTCTTGTCGCTTTGACGTCACTTTTGTCACACAAAGCATAAACTGTCCTTAAGACCTTTGACCTCTGATTTTTATTGCTGACAATAGCACCAATAAGTGTACAACAATGACCATGCATTTTGTATGTTCCAGGAAATTTCCACTGTTACAGTGTAATAGCACTGTCCGGAATAGGAAAATGCCACATCACCATCGGCCTATAATTGGCTGTGTTGTTCTGTTTGGGTTGGTGGTGGGAGTCACGACTGAAATCCATCTGGTTCGGCTGGGTCTTTCTTATCATTGATTTTATAAAAAGGAATAAGTCATATTACATTTCTCATTGATTGAACTATGATGTTCCCACTCAGCTTGCCACCATACGCCTTGTAAAAGCTGCTACTAAAAATAGAATGGTTCTCCTCCATCATCGATTTAGCCTGTGTTAACTATAGTATCTGCTCCCTTGCTCGGTTAGTGGATGATTGGATGTCCCTAAAACCTGATTGATTAGCAAGTAATTGATTTCAGCGTGCTGCACTGGGAATCGCAGAAGTGCATAAGATTGCAAATAGCGATAAGTTGCAAGGCGTTTTGGATGGTTGTTTCTGCTTAATTGGATCAATGCTATTAAGTTCAGACCTGTGAAACCAAAGCTTACTTGTTTCCCATGTTGTGTAATCCTAGGAGCGTTTGAGTGCCGCTCTACTTCACCACCAACCGGATTGTAATTGCATTTCAAGATTCATCTCAATAGCTTTTCTTTCTACACAGTAGGTGCTATACAAATCATTTTGGAGGAAATTGAACTTTGCCTTTTCGTTATTATTCCCCTGACAGAACACTGTATTTACATTTTCAGTAGCTGCCTTGAGTTTGTACAAGAACTCGCTGTGCCGAGGTTGTAAACAGGAGGCGTGTCGGCGTTAAGCTGCGGTGAGGAAAAAGAGAATCACATTAGATTACATCAAAGCCTTCTCTGGGTTGGCCACTCTCCACCATGTGTTGCCGATTGAATTTCCTCCCTAAAGTGAGCTAATACAATTTGAAAGTTGGCTACTGGTGTGTGATGAGTGTGATGTAGGTCCTACTTCAGTCCAAACAAAAACATGTCGGAGCAAGACAAATTTGATTTGATTGTATGGGGGGGGCATAAAGCCACTCAGTGCTTTATTAAGCAATGACACTGGCTGCTTGGCTCTCTCTGTATGAGAAGTGTCTGTGTTTTAGGCCATTGAGTGACGTTTACATTATTTCACACCGGCGTCATAAATGTCGCAGTACATTATGGCATCTTTCAGCAGTCTCACATAAGGATGTCTGAAGAGCCTATATGCGTTAGAGGAACACTAAAATAGACACTCAGCTCAATCCATGGATTTGTTTACCCTCACAAAGGGGGAGTATTTTCAATCCACACGGTTCAAGGCTGAGGTTAAAAAGCAAATAGTTGCCTAGAAAGGTTCCATTCTTTAAGAAATGAACCTTCTCAGTGACCCACAGTGCTTCACTGAATTGTTATTTTCCAGTTCCACGTATTTCATTTTTTCTTTTGTTATATATGACAGGGAGGCTGTGTGGGAAATTATAAAAGAATACGGTGAAGGACTTTGACAGGAGCCTCTTGTTCTCTCATTTCTCTATTGTGTACGAGGGTGAAAACATCATGTCAACATCCATCAAGTGGAGGTTATTTCGATAAAATAAGAGTTTAATTTGAGCCTACTGGTTCAGACTGCTTTTCCCACCACATATTACAGTGGCTTTTGGTAGTTGAAGATGAAGAGGAATAATTAGTTTTAAATTAGGGCTCCTTTTTTGTATTGGCTGTATGCCGGAATAGGGAGTTGACTCTTAACAATATTTAAAGGATCTGGTCGTAAGTCATGTCCTCCATAGAGTGTCATGTGTATTTTCTGGTGAGGAAGGAATTAGAGCTGGGCAATATAACATAGATATTGTGCTATGAGACTAGATAGTGTCTGGTATTTTGGTTATAATTGTGATATAGCTTGTAAGAGCAATGCACCAAGTCATACAGTACTGGCCAATAAACAGATTCTTAATGGCTGCATTACAGTATTGATAGAATTATTTGAATTGAATACACTCTGTTCTAACAATGAATGCCTCTACCTGTTTGGTCATCACATCCACATTACTAATGATCTTTTGTCAAAATTGTCTTGTGAAGCACCAATAGTCATCTCGAGGTATTAGGTAAAAGATATTGGGATATTTGATTTTGTCAATATCTCCCAGAGAGAAAGCACTGCAAAGCAGAATGCCCGCAACACAACACAACACAAAGTCTCAAGGTGCATAGTCTCGCGTAGCCAGACCCCACAGAAAATGAAAAACAGCGACCTCTGCTTTTCTGATATTCTGTGGAGTCTGGCAGGAGTATAATGTTAGACTAGAGCGCAGGGAAACACCGGTTTCATGTCTGCCTATAGCGCATCACTTCCGGTTGGTGCGACCATGTTTTCATTCCCACTAACAATATTTCTACACGGAACACTAACACCACTTCTCCCAGAGAACATGGATGGTTTTGGTTATAAGCCCACTTGTTTCTATGATGAAAGAGTAATTTAAAATGTGAATATCTTTCCGTGGTTTTGTCCGCTCCGAGGACGCTATTGTTAAATTAGTTTCGGCTAGTTTCGAGGGGGGGGGTGGATCATGGTGGATGGACACGTGAATCCCGCCCACTACATTTGATTGGGTAAAGCGCGGCCCACTTCCTGATCTGAAGGCACGCCCACTTTTAGCCAATGCGCACTGGTTAGGACGAACCGCTCCGACAGATTCCACCGCAGGTCGGAATCTGTTCTTGAGAGATTACAAGGTGCATGGCTCAACAATATCATGAAACTGAGAAAACAGCCAGCACACAGTAAATGTCCTTTTCACTTTGTTTTATTTACCTCTCAATATCGCCCAGCCCTAAGGAATCAAACCAACAAATGTGTGCATTTATTATACATTCATGCAGCTTGGCAAGACCGAATGGTACAAACTCTGGTACAATAAACTGTCGTTTATATTAACATGCAGGCCTAGATCCAAATATGGGGCCACTTTTGCCCCAAAAAAGATCAGACAGATTGTTGGTCCGGTATGAATAATGCAGCTTGTTTCCTCTGGCCTTGTGATGTCACTGGTCAGCAGTGGTGTAAAGTAACTAAGTACATTTACTGTAGCCTACTTAAGTACACTTTTTAGGTATTTTCTTTACTTTACTGGGGTATTTCCAATTTTCTGTACATCTCAGAGGAAACATTTTGTACTTTTACTACACTACAATTATTTTAAAACTCTAGTTACTTTGTAGATTTTGTTCTTTTACTCATGTACATTTTGAATTCCTGACTTTTACATGTAACAGGGTATTTCTACATTGCAGTATTGATACTTTTACTTAAGTAAAAACATTTGAGTGACCACTGCTGGTCAGACTGTTAGCTGCATTACTAAAACCCTACTTATGGGACGCTCCGGGCTCAGCCCTCTGTAGCAGTTCTTGTATTTGCAGGGTGACTTCACTGGTATATTAATAGCGTTGGGCAGACAATGAGCGTCACCATGTCACATGGACAGCCCTGCTGCTCCTGTACATAAGGTTAGCAGGGTCACTCCTTTCCCCAAGGTACATGCCAGGGGCGCAGACAAAATCATTGCCTCGCTGAACAGCCTCCCATAATGGAAGAACAAAGAAACCTACGCATTTCACAATCCTCAGTCGACTATTAACACGGAGGCCATTTTGCTCTTACGTCATACTCGGGGATGGGGAAACCTATTACTATTCTCAAGCAATTTTTTTATTATTCACATGGTGGCCATTTTGTTCTTATGTTATACTCGGGGATTAGGGTCGACGTGTATAATCTAAGTGCAAAATGGTCGCTGTGTGTGTATCTCAATGCTTCCCATGATGGCTCATATAGCTGAGATTATCACGGTGACACTTGACAGTGCTTTTTGTGGCGTCTCAATAAAAGCAATAGTCCTACAGTATAATATGGCTGTTGGCGCCTGTATTACATCTGTACCAGGAACTCACTCTCAAAATCCTTGAAATGGATCTCTATTTCCTACATGTCAATATCCAGGGTTTCATTTTAGGGAGGAGAGGACAGTGTTATATATTAGGCATATCAATAATTTTTTTTCTTACTTAAAAAGAGCCCAGGTCACGTAACGGTAATGTACGTCTCCGTGCACAGCTCCCCTCGCCTTGCCTTATGTGTGGATATGCTGACAGCAGCCACAGTAGCTACACACCACGTACCACTAGGGACTGAGTCAGCGCTAACACAAGGTCAAGGTCTCCTCAGAATGTAAGCCTTTATGAAGACAGCAGTGGCCCCCTGAGCCTCCCCCTGCTGTGACCTTCCTCCCTAAAACAGCTCATTGGTAATCAGAAAGTACTAGCGTTCGATATCATCTGTGACGTGAGTTTCTTTCTTTCCACGAACCACACAAGGTCACACCCATACCAGTGTTGATTTGAGGTCTCCGGGGTCCTTGGCCAGTCGCGTAGGCAATGTAAATTTTGCATGAGAAGAAGACTGCATCAGACATCGGCGGACTGTGGAGGGAGGCAGGCTACAATGTGAGAATGAGGAATCATATGCTAATACGTCTTATCTTGACCTTAATGGAAGTAAAGAAGTGATGATTTGAAAATTATACTAGATAAGTACAGACACAGAGACTCCTTTAACTGCACACACCCCCCCCCCCCCCCCACCTCCTCGTCCTCGGTCCTACGACTTCCTCTGAATATGATCATGATCTCATGTCCACAGGCTCTCTCACTCCATATTACATAGCATTAGCATTGTCCGCAAGAAGCCACCCACAGACGAGGGGGAAGAACAGAACGGAGCATTGAGATGCCAACAGGCAAACAGTCTCGAGGAGTCATCTCTCTCTGCTGCCCACACTTTGGTTTCTACAGCTGGGGGAAGGGAGCTCTACATCAAGCTGTCTCGTCGTACTTCCTTCAGTAGCTACACTGCGTGCAAACTAATTGGCCGGACAATAGCTGTCACTGTGTTGACCTCGCTGCTGGTAGATCTCTGAGCCACTCAAATCCTCAGTGTATAAATTAACTCTGAGAGTGGTTACATATTACTTTTGGTTACAAATGGATAAATGAACACTGAGGATTTTACGCTGTTCCCAGCTATCTCTAAATGTTAAGATGTCTCATAGAGATGTTTCATGAAGTTACTTAGATTTGTATTTATCTTAGGGAAGATATTTTCTCGCTTCTATAGAGGCAGGTAAAGTTTCAAGAAATGTAAATCTTCCGTGTGACATCTGAAGGTATTTCGAGACGTTGATGGCGGATTGGTGTGATGTATTATCTATTTATACTTAGTTTCTGAATTGGTCCACTGCCCTTTGCAACGTGGTGGGAAATGATAAGTCTTAAGTTTGTTTTGTATGCTGCACACTGCATCCTTGTTTGTTTCCTCATCACGGATGAACATCAATAAAAGATCTTCATCTCCCATGTCTGAAACGAGGAAGCATCTGTTGTGGTTTGGAAAAAGGGGAGGGTATATGCCAGTCGTCTAAATCAAATGCGATGCCAAATGCGCTTACAGGGCGAGACGGCGTGCCAGAGTTGTTTTTAAGCTCACGTTCCCCTCTCTCTTGCAGAGGCGACACAGATCTCGGCCTAATTCATATTCTCAGATCACGTAGCACGCAGAGTAGTACAGGCACTTAGAGAGACAGGCTGGCTGGATGCAGTGTGAGTGAGGCTTTAATGGAGCAAAACAAAACCTTGGGATACACTGTGGGCTGATGAATACCAGGGAAAACCCTGGTTCCTGTGATGTACGTGCGTGCGTGCGTGTTTGTATTTATTAGCCTCAATAAAGGTGCATACCAGGATTGGGCCTCTAAAGCACGGGCATCAATACTTTTTAAGACTCATGAAGACTTTAAAAGTATGACATTTTGGAAAAAGATAATATACTCGAACCCAGATGGCACTCGCTAATCATAATGATCATTGACTAATGACTTGCTCCAAGTCTATGAATAGACATTTACATTTTGTCTCTAAAGCTGTAAGATTGGAGCTATTAATATTTTTGTCAAAAGGGGCATTAACTTTGTGGGCATAAAAAAAATAAAAAAATCCATGGTCATTAGATAAAAGGTGGGTATTAAAGGAAGATTTCACCTTTTTTCTGTCAGGTGATAGGTGATAGATAGTTGATAGTTAAAAATATAGCCTAATAATGACATCATCGATCAAACAAGATTTCAAACGTTCAGAATGCTAACTAACTGTGATTGAAGGGGTTCAATCACATAGGTTGGTGGGAGGAAGCTAATGCTTAAACTTATACTCCTTTGTAAGACGATGTTGTGCACTGAAAACAATTAGGTGCTTTGTACCTAAATGCCTATTTTCCATATGATGAAGTATAATCTGGCCTCGACCTGCCCAAAGTGTGCACCCCACAGAACTTCAAATAAGTGCCCGTCCAAACCTGCCTACCGATGATGTCACTGGTAGGCAGGTTTCTGAATTGTCTGCAATCCTCCTGTGAGACACAGACCAAGTAGAGAGAAATGGTACCATTTTATAATGAGCATTAGTGAGGACCAATTACTGTCCATGAAAATGAATGGGTGAAGTGGTCTTTTAAGTGGTTGTATAAAATAAAGTTCATTTTTGTGTTGTGTCAAGTTTGTATTTATTTTCGATCTAATTTTGCTTATAAGTTAAATGTCCTCAAATATAAATTTAAATTTAATTTGATTTGAAAATGATTGGTTGTTGAAACTCTAAACATCTGTGGTGGTGGTGTAGGACTCAAAACTCAGTTGGGCTCTACTTCAAATAATGTCCCCATGTCCATCGTGTCCAATAAACATGATAAGATGACCTGCCTCTGTAGGACATGATTCATTCCACTGCTCCGACAGACAAGTGGAAGATGACGGGTGCATCCACTTCAGTAATGTAAAGACCTATTGTGTGCGGTGTGGTCGTGCAGGGGTTGTAAATCACTATACTGGAGCTTTGGCTGGCACTAAAAACATTGCCGTGGCATTGTCGTAATGAATGTTCAATGCCACTGAGGCTTGGCGAGTGCGCAGAGACAGTCCAGGCTATCTGTCTGACACTGACGTTGGGTGCCGTGATTGCCTCTGAAGTATGGTACGATATGTGTAGGAGTTTGTCATTGATGAGTGAGGAAACTTGTCAGGTGAAATAATTGAGTGTATCACCCAGTTTGGCTGTGGCTCAAATGTACACAGTAAAAGGCACAGTGTAAAAATGTACTCTGACGGGTCCATTTGAGTTCAATTCACACTCAGGCAACTCACTTGGCAGCAGGAACCACATGGTTGAGCTCAGAGCAAAAACGCTAATTTGATTGAGTAGGTACTAGGTAGTGATGCAACACATTTTAACTAAGCCCATAAGCAGGCCTTTCTGTAGCCAGAAAAAAAATGGTAAAGAAACGATAATGAGATAATACACTGAAACACCTGGCCTTGTTAATGCTGAGCTGTGATTTGTGTATTTTGCACATTAGTTGGGTTAGAGTTATTTTGGATATGTTTGGGATTATTTGGGTTAGAGTTCGTTGGGATAGGGTTAGGATTAGTTGGGTTAGAGTTAGTTGAGATAGGGTTAGGATTATTTAGGTTAGAGTTAGTTGTGATAGGGTTAGGATTAGTTGGGTTAGAGTTAGTTGGATAGCCAGTTTATCTATACTGCTCTCCAGCTAGTGATGTAAACACTTGATGTCCAAACAGCAAATACTTGTCTTCACAGGCTCTGCTCATCTGTTCACTTTTCATGGAACGCTAGCCAGATGGCATATTTCATAACAGCTTTTCAGCTATTGCTGTAGCACAGCTTTTGAATTAAGCCCTCGCTTATTAAAACTCAGGTGAGACGTTGTGCTGAAGATGACTTAATCACCCACTGTCAACCTGCATAGCAACTTGCATAAAAATAGACATTTTCACAGCTTAATTTTTTAGTGTCATCTCAGTGAAAGATTGGACAGGCCTCCATATGGAGGGAGAAGCTGATGCAATGTACAATCCTCTGCCCAGGAAGTAAGTAAGTGTGTGTGTGTGTGTGTGTGTGTGTGTGTGTGTGTGTGTGTGTGCCGCACGGCGCGGCATAGCAATGGCTCATTATCTCAGGTTTGTTTGTCCCTCTGAGAGAAAAGTTCTGGAGCTGTGTGGTGAGAATACTCAGTTAATACTTCTCACTTACCATCTCACTTATATAGATAGGGTTGCACACTACATTTTGGTGCACTATAGTAGACAAGATGCAAATATCCTTATTGTATTATATTGAAAAACAAAGATAGTATTCTTTAAAAAAAAAGAAGCTACGCAGCATACTGTATACAGGATAGTCGCAAAGAGCTATGTCCTTGTACAATTATAGTCTATACATGATAGCTAAAGACAAAAATGCTTCAAATCATGAACGCAGCGTCCGATTGCTGTGATACTTTGCACGCACATTTCCACTACGTTGAGGAACAAATGCCACCCTTCTCACATTGCCCTATTATAGCGCCACCAGGAGGCCGATTTTTGCAAAACATATTATTTTATATTGGTCCTACAGATTTTGTTCAAACATCACGCAAATCAGTACACATTATCTCTATGGTCATGTGATCAAGACAGATCTAACCTGGCGGAGATCTGTGCTCCGAGGAGCACTTTTTCTAGATTTTGACTAGAAGATACTTCTGAGAACAGTATTTTTGTATTTTCCAAATACACAAAACATAAAAAAAAAAAACAGTATATGACAGTTAACATTTCCCCCAAAGAGCTTTGCAGCAAGCAATAGCATTTAGTTGATGTTGGTCATTTAAATTTGAATTGAATAAAATGGGAGGTCTGTATCGTTGTGGCACATCATGCATTTTCCCTGAGGAAGTTCATTGAAATAAATAGGAAGCCTGTATCTTTGTGGCACGTCCTGCTTGTTCCCCGAGGATGTTCATAGAATTAAATAGGAAGTCAGTATCTTTGAGGCACGTCTTGGTTGTTCTCAGAGGAAGTTCCAGACTACTTATAAAATCCACAGTTCATATTGCCTGCCAAGAGTTTGTCATCCATTGCTGCCTGTGTGTGTGTGCGTGTGCGTGTGCGTGTGCGTGAGCGTGTGCGTGCGTGTGCATACGCGGCGTCCCTGCCAGAACGCCAAGAACCTCAATTCCCAAATATTTTTCAAATCACTCAACAACTATGTTACTATGTAATGTAACTATGAATCAATAACCTCAGACCCACCCTTACCCTCCAAGCTATGGAATATATATCCGCGAGGCTATGGAGTCTGGTGTATGGGATCTGCACACTACTTGCCAATTCACTGCTGTCTCTCTGGCTGCAGGCCAAGTGGGAAGCTTCCAGCCTGAAAAATGAAGCCAATGTGGAAGTGTCTTAAACTGGCATTCCATCAAACGCAACCAGGGGGCGACTCTACTGGTTGCAGTTGCTATCATAGACTACCACGGCGATCAGGATAGAGGCGGAGCAAATTGTCACCTTTTCATCCAAATATGGTCACGTCAGGTTGCAAAGAGCCATGATGGCAGCGTCTTACATAATTATCCAACATGGCGACGGTCAATTTGCTTAACTCAAGGCTTCAAATTAAGAAGACAAATTAAGAAGACATGACGGCTGGCTCAGTCCACTTTTTACCGCATGGTGCCTAGAAGAGCATTCGTGTGTCCTTGTGTGTCCTTGTGTCCACAGGCAGACGCCTCTGCTTGTGTCCATCCATCTGCCCGTCCTGCCATGCCTCCATATTTGGGCAAGAATGATGTCATCAACAAGACATCAGGAATCCACAGGGAAGCTATGCTGTTATTAGACCCCGTCTTGTTTTTTACACTCTATGCTGAAGGCGTGCGTGTATTGCATCGTTGTTGATGATTTATGATTTATGTAGGGCTAGGCAATATATCAATATTATATCCTGACATAAGACTGCGATTGTGGATGTTATGGATATCATAATATCATCATATGGCAAGTGTTGTCCTTTCCTGGTTATAATCACTTAAACCCCATATTATACTTAAAATGTATTTGTCGAAAATCGCGAAATTAACCAAGCTCACAACGCGTCACATTTCCAAAATTAAAAAAAAAAATGTACCAGTTGTCAGACTACTTAGTGCAGTACCCATTACCATAAGTACTTGGAGGCCAGTTCATGTCGTTATTACTATGATGTCATATTGATGACATAGGGGTCTCCATATACAGTATGGTCATAAAAGGGACACACACATACAGACAGACACAGAGACAGACTGATATTCTTGGATTTTTGGTTCTGGACAACCGCTGATCCGTCCGACTTCCCAATCGTTACAGCACACCCTCGGGTCCTCTGTGATGAACACGCCAGGCTTGAAGTCGATCGGTTGGATGGTCCTCGACCTATGCAGGTCTTGTGACACAGAAACAGATTTACTAGATTTGCAGGCCGCTCAGCCGTTGTGAATCACAGAGAATGATGGACAGTGGTTGGCAATCCTCTATGTCAAAGGTTCTCAAACCTTTTCATGTCAAGGACCCCAAAATTGATGAATATTAGGCTGCAGACCCCCATTTTAATAAGATATGCCAGGGAGGGACCCCCATAAGATTGTTTTCCCCCTTCCCTAGGACCCCCCGTTTTGATATGCATTAGACCACTGATGTCCATTTGATGCCATTATTATTTCTTGGACCCCAATTTACACTGTCAAATCCTCAGTGTTAATTTAACTCTTTTTTAACTGAGAGTGAACTAATGGAACCATTAGTACACTCTCTGAATCCATAAGGGTCCATTTGGTTCCTAACTATCACTAGTTTTTGCTGGGGACCCCTAGAACCCCCTCAAGGACCCTTGGGGGGTCCCACTTTGAGAACCACTGCTCTGTGTCATAGAACTACAACATGTCAAATAAAATAAAGTATATAAAATACTATAGTCTGTCCCTCTTTTTTTAAAGAAAGGTTACATTGAATCAGAAGGGGTCAGTTTTTTTTACCCTAATACATTTTAATGGCAGGAATAATTTTGTCACCACAGGTGTCACTTCTTTTTTAAGTGGTACAGTAGATAGCTTTGGAATAAAAGTCAGTTTAATTCCTGGCATCTGAGCACTATATACAACAATATGTGCTGATGAGATAATTCCGAAGTCTTCATAACCTCATAACCGATCTCCCAGTGATTCATTGGACATAATCCATTAGTCTTGCTTTTAGCTGGGCCACAGCACATTATCTCATGCTGCTAGCCTACCCCAATAAAATATTTCCTGTTGCCGTAATTGTCTTTTTCACCTCTGAGACACAGAGCTTGAACTCAGTTTATGAGTTGATATGTCATGTTTAGAAAAAGTCAGGTGGTGTATAGTGTTGAGTCTGGACACTATGTGAACTTGTTTGTAGTGTATAAGGGACAGCTGTTGAGATTGAACAAATTAACTAACTTAAAAAATTGTTCAATACTTTGTCATCACCTTGTCAAAGATGATTGGGGATCAGAATGTTTTTCTAGGGTATAAATCAGTCATATTTTATGTACTGTAAGAGGCTTCTCATGTTGCTCTGCTACATTTTTCTATTCTGCTATTGTTAAGTCAGTAGAAAATATTATGTGAGTTTTACTTATAGACCCAAGTCATACGGAACAGTTCTCAAGTAAAGCAACACAAGTTATAGGCTATTGCAGACACTCCAGTCCAGACTGTCCCTCTGCTGTGAATATTTGCTTTGTTCTCACATTCCATTGTGGCTTCTCCTGCATACAGTAGAGCTTATTCTACATGCTGCCCAGTCCCTAATGTGGTATGGTACTGTAGTACACACTTGTGCTGTAACTGAAAAACTTGCCAAGGGAATCCCTTGGCCTCAGCTGAAAATATGAATTTTCTTCCAACTCTTATTATTCTTTTAAGGAGAAGCAATACTTCAGCAGAAGCAGTGTTGTGCATTCATTAAAAAAAGGAGAACTTCATCTTCATGGTTACATTTGTTACTTTGTCAACAAGTTTAAATCTTGTCTCCTCAAAAAGTCTCCTCTGTGCACTGAAAAGTCCTCAGTGTTAAAAGGATCCTTGGCTAATACGCCTTATACTGTATGCCTTAATACATTATAATTGCCCTCTATAACAAAATGTTTAAATTTAAAACACCTTAAATATTTTATTTATTTTAGAAATAGTTCATCTTTCCGTTGCAATTCAATGCTGTCATTTGTCCATGTGTGGTCCAGCCTTTTGGAATGTATGGAATGCATGTGCTAATAAAAAGTATTTAAAATATTTCTTTGACGGTCATTAACCGTGGGAAGAATTTAGAATTTATTTATTTATTTTTTGTTTTTAGTTAGCACATGCATTCCATAGGGCTGGACCACACATGGACATATGACATCATCAACTTGTTGTGATTTCTAAAATAAATACAATGTTTAAGGTGTTTTTAATTTCAAATGTTAGTTATATAGGGCAATTATAATGTACTATTAAGGCATATAATGCTTATTAGCCAGGGATCCGTTTAATTCAACCGTTTAATTAAACTAGCACTGATTATTTTGCTGTGCTGCCCTCTCCCTCTCAGCCATTTTTATCTCAATTAAAACACATATAAAGGAGGTACAGTAGGACTCCCCATTCTCCTTAATAGAGAGAAAACAAACTCCTGAGCGATTGCTGGATTTGTTGAGCCCACAGTGGGTTTGGAGTCCGGCAAGGCAATGCACAGACAGAGCGACTAGACCTTAGTCTCTTGATTCACTTTACATTTCTCACTGTGTTACTGCAGGCCAACAATCTTTTGTGTGGCATGCCGCAGCGTCTCACAGCAATCATCTACTGGTTTACCTAAACAGATGAATTCTCTCCCGCTGTTTTATTCATCAGATTGTGCTCTCAAACAGCTGGGCCCTGCTTTTTTTCTTTTTTTTTTGTATCATATCGCTTGTCGTCGTTGCTTTGAATTGATGCAGACTCAACCACAACCCTATGAATAACACAAAGCGTGATGAATAAAACAATAGAAAGAATGGTGTGTGTGTGTGTGTGTGTGTGTGTGTGTGTGTGTGTGTGTGTGTGTGTGTGTGTGTGTGTGTGTGTGTGTGTGTGTGTGTGTGTGTGTGTGTGTGTGTGTGTGTGTGTGTGTGTGTGTGTGTGTGTGTGTGTGTGTGTGTGTGTGTGTGTGTGTGTGCGCGTGTGGGTGGTTGAGTGGAACCAAGCCACGTTTACTATCTTGACACATTCACCACCATCACCAACGTTGGTGAGTGCAAATAAACAGTCAAAATGCCCAGCCTTTATATACAGTACCCTCAGCTCTCCAGAACAGTAAATATACAACCAACAGGATGCTGAACTCTGACAAGGCCATGGAATATATAACACTGTGCTACTTACTGTATGTCAAAACGATGGATTGGATGTCCACAACGTTTTGAAAAGGTAAATATTTTCTGAGCCAGTCAACTGTAATCTTACATTACATCTCATTGAATGAAGTTCAATACTTTTTCCCCCAAAAGATATTTCTACCCAGAGGCCAGGCACATTCACATTCTGATACTGAGCAAAACAATTTAATATTTGAACAGTGATAAATATTCATTGTGAAAACTGATAATGGTGGCAAGGTTGTCTAGTGTCTAGTGTGAGAAACAGTTATAGGTCCCAAAAGAGCGAATAATGAGTGTCCATCACGTGCTGATGCTTTTAAGGGCCGACCACACCAAGCATTATCATTGTAACCATATCGATATCCTTCACCACTGCCGCCATTATAGTTGTGGTGTGGAGTCTGCCATCTACTTGAGTTTTTATTTTTTTCAATATCTTTATCTATAATATCTGTACTATACAGTCATTCACAGAGTGTGTGTGTTTCTGTCTGTCTGTCTGTCTGTCTGTCTGTCTGTCTGTCACACAAAATTTGTCCCTGTCATAACTAGACAGCGTCCAACCGTTTGGTCTCAAACTTGGCGTGTGTCTCATATGACCCGAGAGGTGCAGAGCCGAATGGCAATTCGGACGGACCAACGGTTTCCGAGAGAAAAAGAAATTAAGAATATATCAGTTGGCCTGAGAAAGAGGGAGAAATTCTCTGTGTGTTCGGGAGATTGCATGCAGGCTTCCCTGATTGGCCAACCCAAACCATACCATACCAACCAACCATAGCTTCATGGATTGAGCGTCACGTCGCGTTTGTACCGCTAAGCCAGTATAAAGTCCCTGATTGGCTAACCCGACCCGTCTGCTTAACTGATTGGCTGAGGTTCGCATAACGCTTGTGCCGCATAGCAGTGTAAATGTTCCTGACATGCATGGCCCCAATTGGTAGTATTATATTTATAATTATAGTTAGTGCTGGGATATGGGCATAAAAGGGACACAGACAGATAGACAGGTAAACAGGTAATCTGGGTATTGCACAACCGGGTGGGGTATGCATTCCCAACTTGCAAGGTTACCCTGTTTAAAAATCAATTATCAATGCCTTTCAGTTTAAAACAGCTGCATTTATACCCAGATTAAAATCTGTGAGTAGAAACGAAATGAAAATCTCACTCCATGGAGTTGAGAGAAGGGAGCAGTGAGGGTGAGGAGGATGGAGGTGTGCTGGGGTGTGAGCAGCGTAGGTGGGAATCAGACAAAGAACCATGTGTTGATGAGCTCTGGCACAAATGTGCTCCAGCTGAGAAGACAGTGTAATTTGACGACAGCTTGAAGTGATGCGGCACGAAGCTTCAGCACTTTGTCACGACACAGGCACTTGTGATTTCCACAAGGTTCCGGGAGGTTCGGATTACTTCGGAAAGGTGTGAGAAGTGAATTTGCTCATTTCTAAACCCTGAAATTGTACAGTTCCGCAAATAGACTGGCAGCGAACGGGTGATTGTTATTCTGCACTGATACTGTACATCTATGATGTCATGTTTTATGCAGCCGTAGACCCCACTATTCACATATTGTGATATTTGTTGTTGAGAAGAATTATCTACACCTGTAATCGTATACAGTTCACAGTCATATTCCTCTGCCATATTGTATTATCCCCCATATTGAATTAGAACACTGAAGTGTTGTTACACAATGCCAAGGACAGGCCTGTTTGTCTGTCCCAAGTCTCCATGGATCTTATCCAGAAAAGTGTTGTAAATGAATGACACAGAATACAATTCAATGGGCAAGTAAAATGAATGGCAACAGACAATACTAGCCACTGTAGTTCTGTAACACCCGACACTGCCTTATATAGGCCAAAAAGACTCACAGAGTACATCAACATTCAATGTATTCATTTCAACTGAACAGTAACAATAACAATGGCTGTAAATATTAACAGTAACACTGGCAGCACAGAAAAAAATGAAAATATTATTATACAAAAAGTAATACAATTATGAGATATAATAAAGACATTATGAACGAGACGGGGAAGGGGCGGTGGGGCTGGGTTTATGAAGATGTAAGTGATGGAACACCTTGATTGAAGTACTCCATGTCTCACACAAACAGGGAGAGCAGGCCATTTGATAAAAGGCAAGTATGAGCCTCCAACAGATTGCTAAAAAGACATCTCTCAAGATGGATAGAGGGAGGGTTGGATGCTGTTTGAGGTGGGATTTGTTTCTGGCTGGGGAAATTCTCTTGAGTGGTGGGAAAGTTGGGTCAATAAGACAGAACGGAGCTTTTACTGCCTCACCGACCTAACTTGGTGAGTCTATCTCCATTCCGCCTCTCTGCTCACTCCTTTGTAACTTCACCAAAGGGTATATTTTATTGATAGGAGGGTTATGAATATTTTAAGCTGGTTTCAGCGTAACTTAAAAGGGAGCTGGTTGAGAGAAGTCATTCTGTCACTGGGTTCGATGCTCAGCACAGAGGCAATGAGTTAAGGCACTTAGCTGGAATGGAAGACCAGAGGAAGACTGCCTCTGGGTCAACACAGCACAGATCATATTCAGGGTATCAGATTTAAAGATACAGTTGAATTTACTGTGTTCTAGAAGATCTTGACTCGGGAATGGAAATGCTCTGTATTTTATTTGTCTTAAACCCATCGTAACTCATAATGCAAAGTTGTTTTATTCCTTATTATATTATAAATAATAAATGCAATGAAATTAAATTTGATGAATTAAAAATGTAGGTAAATAGAAGTAAGGCAAGTTTATTTGTATTGCACAGTTCATACAGAAAGGCAAATCAAGGTGCTTTATATAAGGAAGGTAAGCATAACATACAGAGAGAAGGAATTAAACAAAGAAAGAAAAATAGAAAGAAAGAAGGAAAGAAGGAATGAAAGAAAAAAAGAAATTAAAAAGATACAAAAGAAACGGGGTAAACTGTAAGCTAAATGTTTTCTTCTTAGTAAAAAGCAGTGGAGAACAAAGGTTATTACCCTTGATTTAAAAGTAGGCAACCTACCTCACCATGTTTATTTATTCACTCTGGGTGGAGTAAATAGTTAAAACTCTAGCATCTGAGCTGTAGTGTTTTGGGGAGACCTGAGAGAAGACCATTACAGTAGTCCAACCTCTTGGAGGTAAAATCATGTGTGTGTGTGTGTGTGTGTGTGAATGAACTACAAGATCATGAACAATCAGGTCAAATTCAAGGCACAGAACCAATACAAGAGGAAGGTAGTGTACATCCGTGGCCCAGGTGCAAGACAAGCAGAAGTATCACAAAATAAAATAAAGTGTGCACACTGGTGATGCTGAAAAAGCTCCACTGTATTTTTATTGCGCAGTAAAAATACAGCGGAGCTTTTTCAGCATCACCAGTGTGCAGACTCTATTTTCTTTTGTGACAGAACCAATACAAACCACAAAAAAACCCACACACTTATAAGTACCCACCCACTCACATACACACAGATGCTCTTGAATCCTCATTGAGCCCATCTCAGACATACACGCAATAATTCCACTCAGATATTAGCAGGTAATAAAAATGTTAGATATTTATTATCACAACTGTAATCTATGATGAACGTGAAGTGAAAATGACCATCTCAATGGGAGTCAGCTCAAGAGAAAACGATGTCTTAAATGTCTCCTGTCCTCACAGTGTGATGATGCACACAGCTGTTTAGCAAGGTATTGAAAACCTATTAGAGGAATTGTTTGTATGGTGCAGTCTCACTGAGGAGCCCTGTATAGTCTCACCATGATGCAAAAGCCTCCAAGCGATAATGCCTAACTCAGCAAAACTGCACCCAATGGACCATATTAGAGCACATTAAAAAGTGTGTCAATGTTTGGTGCACCTTTCAGCGGGGGCAGTTGTTCCCCGCACCGTGCTACCTAAGATACAAATATCTGGCAAGCATCTGCAAGATTTGTGTTTGGTTGATGGATTAACTCTTGAAACATCACGGATGCGACGACTTCGCCAGGTACTGTACAGTACTGTATGTTAATCCCTGTGAAATTACAGTAAGCAGCTGCCGAAGATTGTCTGGCAGTGTTGGTTGGCACCTTTTCTCAGCTTTGGATGTTGAAACAAGCTGTATTTCTTTTCTGACTTGGCACAAAATGTATTACATGGATGCCATCCTGGCATCCTGGCTCAAATGTCCTTGGAGCAAGATACTGAGCTCCTACAGTAACTGCTCCCCGAGCACTGCTTAGTAGCTGCCCACTGCTCTCAATCGTTAGGGTTGCTTAACCACTTTAACCCTGGTGTCCCTATTTTCGGCATATTACTACAAGTGAACATAAAAAAGTTAAATGTAAAAACCCCAAATAATAACATAAAATATATATTTTCAAACGTTTCAAATATAGTTAAAAAATAGCAGAACTACAAGCTCAGGACCCATTGCGATGCAATGTGAGCTTTTAGATATTTTCACTATGAGTCGTACAATGAACTAGTATATAAGGTGGTTAAAAGGACAAATTCCGGGTATGTGCTCATGCATTTAGCTAATGAAACTGTCCTCCTGATACATAATACACCTTTTCATTTTCAATCTCACTGTATTTTCCGTAATTTTACACACAATGGTACTTGATGGGTAATATAAAATGTAAAGTGGGTTGGTATAGCCCCACCATGAGGGTGACTTGGGGTAGGGCATTAACATAATAATCGAATATTCGAATATTCGACTATCAAACCGACTATTCGACTATCAAACCACTATTCGATTATTCTATTAAAAAAAAAAGCAGACCAGCAGCAGACACGCAGCTGTGAGCTCTGGTGTGACGTCAACTCGCATTCCTTGAGTCCAGTCATCAATGCCATTGAAAAAAAAAAAAAGCCTTTTTTTTTTGTCCGTATGCACGCACGCACGCACGCACGCACGCGCGCACACACACACACACACACACACACACACACACACACACACACACAGACGGGGTGAAAACATAATCTCTGCCCCTTGCCCCTTGGCCTGGCGGAGATAATGAAAATCTTGATTCTATTTTAGTGTAGCTATATAGAGAATTAAAGAAACACTGCAAGTGAAAAACCTGGACCCGCTGCAGCTCCTATTTATTGCAGCAATGTGGGCTGTACAAACAAGCCAACCTGTTGTGCAACAGTAACACTGAGTAGTCATTTCCGTTATCAATAAAAGCTGATGATTAAAAATAGCACAACTTAAATGTCACACCATATGAAGAACTGGAATGCTTTTGTTATGAATCATGATTGAAGTGGGTGTTGTGATATTTCTGAACCGGAAGTCCTGGGTTTCTAATTAATTTAGCTTTAAAGGAGCTGGTCAGTTCTTTCGACCCTGTTTTCAGGAATGGTTGGGTGATCTTAGTTGCACGCTGTTGTCATGCACCAAAAATATCTAATCTACAAGCTCCTGACGCATTGTGTTATGAGCTTGTAGATCAGCTATTTTCGGTGCCTGACACTGGTGTGTAATTAAGTATAAATTGCCCTTTCTGGCGTTCCACATAGTGAGACACAAAGTACAACTCTGGGTGCGTATAATACTGTATTACATTACATGATTAGTAACTGCGTTTCTCAATCAGTGGGTCACACCACAAGGTGATGTTCCTACAAGGAGCATAGACATGGACCACGGAGTACTAGTATGCTACTTACATTGCCATGTTCAAAGCCATGTGAGTGGTGGTGGGTACTGTAGTATTTAGTTAAAAAACAGCTCACATATCCATCCACTGGACTCTGACTGCAGTAAGAATAAGTATTATTCCAAGTGGCACCTTTTTATGCACTTTATCACTTTTTATTCATAGGATTACTTGCTTTTCAGTAGTATCTTTTATGAATTTAAGTATCTGTTTTGTGCTTTAAACCTAAGGCAGGCGGCATCCTTTTGTTGCTTTGTTTGTATGACTGCCTGTGCGAGCTATGGGATGCCTGAATTATGAATAGGATGAATGAGAGGATAAATAAAATATCTGTCTGTCTGTCTGTCTGTCCATCTGTCCATCCATTTGTCCGTCCGTCCGTCCGTCCGTCTGTCTATCAGGGATACTCGTCACCCAGCAGTCGCGCTGAAAAACTCGTACTACATGCCTGTCAGAAACTGCAAGGTTCATTTCCCCTCCGCTCCACAAGGAGACACCACAATGGGATTCAGACTGGTACCTGTGGTGGTGACCGCACTTCCTCCCACTATAAAAGCAGGACTGGATTCCCATTTCCCCCCTTGTCCTTTGTTTCCAAACACATGCAGCCGGCCTGTGTTTGCCGTGTGCTGCTGATGTACCACTGATGTTTGCCATGCGTCTGTTAAACCTGGTATAATGTAAGTTCCAGTGTTTTACTTCTAGTGATGTGGATTATATGATTATTATTTAAGAATTGATGAACTTGAGTTATATGGATATTTAGATGTTTAATATTATGAAGTAAATACTTGGCCTATTATTATTTTGATGATATACCTTAATGTATAATATAATTTAAAGGCCATATTTATGTTTGATATTATAATTTGCATGATATTATAATTTGTTTCTTTGTCTTTGTTTAGAACCATGGCATCATCATGAAACCTAATGTCAACCCTATTCTTCATTATCCGGCTAAAATAAACTGGATATTTGATTGCAACCTTTGTTTCCTGGTGGTTTGTGGCTCCAGTATGAACTTTAAATCCTAACAATGCCTAACCATAGTCCACATCCTTGCACTGTCTCTTTATGCTCCATATGAGGGCCTGTTGTCCTGAGGGGGTCAGAATGTAGCTACTACTGAAACACTTTGCCAGTACCACTTTGCAAGATTTTCACTAAGACAATGTTTGGTCCATTAATTTTATTGAATCTGAGCTAGAATCAGCACAGTACTTCCTGATGCCTTTGTATCAACATCAGAACATACACCTCTGAGCGTAGAGGTGTAACTGCATACACAGTAAAATGCTGAGTGTTCATTTAATAGCTTTCAGAGCCATTTGTGCACTCTGTGTAAAATGAACACTCAGTATTTTACAGTGTATGGCCTTAAATACTCCTCTCTACCCTGTATGCTTCCTGCACATGGCTTTCATTATGGCCTCCACATGAGTTTACAACCCACTAAGCAATAATAATAAATAACAATAATTATAAAGTACTTGTACGGCGCCCTACACACATAAATTGCAGCTCAAGATGCTATACAGTAGCCTGGTAAACCATCCCGGTCGCGTGAATTCACATTATCATGCGTCTTCTACAGAAGACACATGATAGTTTATATACAAAGAGAACCTAGGCTAGGTAGGTTTGAGTAATTGTCTGGAGGACCCCAGGCTACATTGATATCCGCTCTAGTTTCTGCCACCTGGTGACACAAGGTTATATTCTCTCTAGATAACTGCAAAACGAGTTGATCCCAGTATAATCCAACACAAGTTAAACGAACTACGCTGTCTACAACCCGCAAGACAATATGGGAAATTGATGCCATGTGTTAACTAATGCTTCTGACGCAGATGTGTGACCATACCCCTAACCACTTAAAGGAATAGTTCACCCAAAAAAGTACTTATTTTCTATCAATTAAACACCCCATGACCGGCGGAGTCTAAATGCTGGTCAATTGAGTAGACTCCACCGGTCATCAAATACTACTTTAAGCCCTCTATTCTTGATAAAACAGACCAGTTACAACTACTGTATACTTGGACCGCTTTTTTCCCTCTACACCAATTTTGGTGTAGCAACACGTTGTGAGCTTGTAGATCTGATATTTTTGGCAAATGTTCCCCCCAGATTACTGATGCTGGGCTTCAAGTGGTTAATGAAATAGGAGGACACTGTGTTAATATTTGGTTGTTGCATTTGATTTAGCTCAGTAAACTGGTTTGTCTGTATGGTAGACTGTGTGCTGATATGTTGTCTTTTTATTAATAATAAACTAAGTCTGCAAATCAAATTCCCCTCATTTATCAAATTTCCTTAGGTAGAGTTGTCAGATTAATTGAATCAGTAAATATATTATTTTGTTGTTGCAAAATGAAAAACCTGGCAGGGGCTTACCATTGTTTGTGGTTGTCAGTGTGCTGTAGAGAGTGTTGAATTTTGATTTGCATATTATAGTGTTGGCAGGCCACTGCTAAGCTCTATAAAATTGCATTTGGTTATTATTATGGTGAGGTACCGTATACTGTTGTTACATCCGTTTTTGATAGGATTTAAAGCTAAGCTTAAAGAGAAATACCACTGAAATGTGTCTGAGAAATACAGCATGTTGCTCCTATGCCCTAGGAGAGTTCACTCTATGAGTAAACATTCTCTGCTGTCTTCCTGGAATAAAAGGAGGGAACAGCTTGTCATGCATCTTTATTCTAAGATGTCTCACCCCACACACACGACTCCATAGAGGATGACAATGAAAAATATGCTAGAGGAGGACTGTGACGGAAGCCAGAATGACTGCCAGGGGATCAGGGTGCACTGACAATTGGAGCGGTGAAGTTTAGCAACAGTACTAGAAGCTCAGGGATATTGTTGTTTATGCTGTGTTTCATAGTCACATTCAGTCAATCGTTTGTTTTAAATGAGCTGTACTGTACCTTGATCTGTATGATACAGTTGGGGGAGGTATGTTCATGTTCATTAAACAAATTGGTCAAGAACATAGCTGTAGCCAAATAGCAATCATGAGTCGTTAAATTGTGCATTGTTGTATTATAGTATTAGTCGTTAAATATCAAAAATAGACCTTTTTCACAGCAACCATATAGACCAATTAATTGTTTACTAACATTGAGACTGGATGCACAGGTGATTGTTTCACGCAATCAATTTCCAACCTGTTGTTTCGGGGTGCGCTAGTTTCAGCACATCCCAACCCCCTCTTGTGTGTTGGCTAGTGAGGCGCGTCCTAGCGAGACCTGATAGAATGGGTTTCTTTTAGCGCATACTGGTTGCACGCATACTGGTTCTTATCAGTGTGACGTCGTCTGTTAAGGGGTCTATTGGCATGAAACAATTTAGTAGGGTAAACACAGGTGCTACAAATTCTACATAAAAATATTGGGATGTGTTCCATTCAGGTCAAACGGAGTCGGGGTGCTCACTGGAAATGCTACACTAAATGGAACAAAACCTTAATTAGTATGATTGGTAACACCTGTGTTTACCCTACTATTTAATGTCAATATGGTTGCCGTGGAAAAAGGTCTATTCAGCATTTCCTGTATTTATGGCTATGTTGCTCAGTATTTTAGCTGAATGTGTAGAGAGGCCGCCTGGGAAACAGAAGGTCTCAGGTTCGAGGCTCGGCTATGTGTTGAGGTGTCAATGAGCAAGACACTTAACCCCTAACTGCCCCTCCCCCGAGCGCTCAATATGACCGTTTGAGAAGCCATCAGCTGGGTGAAGCTGAAACTTGAATATCCCCTGCAGGATTAATACGGTCTGCATTCATTAGTATGCATATACTGTACAGTTGCATGGGCATGTAATGCGATACGTTGTGTTTATGCGTTTAGTCTGTTTACTGTACATAAGTGTAAGCACACATTCGCGCGCATGCATGTTTGCAGGTGCAGTGTGCTGTGCATATGTATGTCCATACGGTATATGCACACGTACATGTGTGTTCACACGCACAGGTGTGATACGCTGTGCTCTCATGGTATCATTAGTGGGCTCACTTCAGTCCCAGCCCACTTACCACTGTTGTGGCCCTACCAAGCTCCAATGGGATTGGCTGGAGCAGGTGCAGAGCGGGGCATGCATGACATGCGGTTGTGTAATTAATTAGCCTCCTGTGGGAGGGAGCACTACTGACGCGGGTCAGGAGTCCGTAAATACGCCCATGCCGGACCCCGAGATTTCTGCTTTGTCTTTACTTCCATGCTGTTTAGCCATAGTTTGCACTTCTTAGAGTTGGTGGACATGTCAGCAGTGCAGTTTTGTTGACTAACCTAGGTGGAGCAAAAAGAGAGTACATCAGAAATACAATAATAGGAGAGAGAGAGATGGTAGTTTGGGATTCTAGAATTGTGTTAAAACCCATTGAGACCTGAAGCCGTCTCCTAAATCCCAACAGTTTTCTGAAAAACGTATGTTTCTATATCAGTGGTGCTCAATCTTTTTCATGTCAAGGACCCCCAAAATTATATGTATTTGGCTGCGGACCCCCATCAAAATATTTTGTTCCAGGGACCCCCTGAAGCAAAGATTTGAGTTAAAAATGTTCGCTTTAAAAATATATTCAAAGATTTGCACACATTTTCACAAATTTTCAAAAATAGCAGATCTACAAGCTCGTAGCGTGGCACTCGGTGCCGCGCTATGAGCTTGTATATCTGCTATTTTTGAATAGCCCAAAGTGTAAAATAATGCTTTCTTAGCTCAAATCTAAAAATGACACAGTTCCAAGTCTTAATGGGTTAATCGCTGAGTAGAATAATGTACCATCACCACAATACCAGATCCCGGATCTGGTATTGTGGTGGTACTGGTGCCACTGTTGACATATTGGCAGCCTGCAGAGCTGCACAGTACATGCTGACACACATTTGGCACAGCTGGGCCACGGGGACGCCAGGGCTCTGCGTACAGTGCCTCTCACTGGTTTGCTTTCCAAGTAAACAACCCAGTCAAAAAAATGTAGAAACATTTAAATAGAGACATTGCATACTAAAACACAATAGAGAACATCATCACAATAAGAAAAGTAATTATTAAGGAATTTGCTTTAGTTCATGAAGTGATAATGCAACATTCATCAGTGAAAACAGGACCATTGACTCATGTAAAAGCATGTAGTGCAACAAGCACACTGCACAACAAACATTCAGACAGAATAGACTATACATCTAGACTTTTAGATTTCATACAGATTCATAATAATCATAGTCAATAATAAATGAAATGGTGAACCTCTTTTTCCTCCTCTCAGCTAATACAAGGACTGTGTGACTGTCCATAATACTATGTCAACTGTTCCCGGCCCCAGCATTGCCATCTGTGATGGTGTCGGGAACGTCACCGTCGGAGCTCACCAGCTGAGCTGCCGCATGGCGGACGGGGCTTTTCCTCTCGAGATTAGCAATTATATCCGTCCATTCGACCGTATATTTAAAATCCAACACATTGGGAGATAACTGCGGGACAGACAGAGCAGAAAGTCAGAGTTGTGTTAGGATGTAATGAAGTCCACAACTAGGCTGACAGCCGAGCGATGCCTGGCTATGTCCACCACCCGGCTGGTGAATAATTGGTTGTTTGTGCACGCACGCACGCACATTTTCGTTACTATACCTCAAATATCATATACACCAATTGTTCTCAACCTTTTCAGGCCGTGACCCCCCAAAATAATCATATTTGAACTGGGACACCCCCCCCCCCCCCCTGACAAGCACTTGGAATGTAGGAGTTGAGGCATTAAATATTGTTTGACTCGGTTCCACAGATAAATATCGAGAATATAGCCGATCTGAATCTTGTAGATCGGCCATTTTCTTATATTATTTGACAATTTGACCAATATTTGACCAGTTCTTATATAATAGTTTGTTGATTACTTTTGATGCAGTAATGGTCTTTTTTTATAGGTATTAAAAAGGTCTTAAAAGTCCTTAAATTGTCACTTCACTGTCATCTGGGACCCCCCAAAATCATGTGGGGATCCCCCTGGGGGTTTCGATCCACTTTCGAACAACTACAAATGCGCACATACCTGTAGACACGCACACCAAATGTAGGAATGCAGGAACGCACTGCCCATCATCAGCTTGACTTAGTGTCTGTCTTCATGTCCGTCTGCCTCGAGCGCCAGGGTTTGGCATGTAATTGATGGAAGAGGGCGTTGCCTGTGTAGGTCAGAGATTGACAGCTCTGTCACACGGCTGTCAGCCTGGGCAGATCCCCTGCCCACCGCCACCTCCATCACCACCCAGCATTGACTTCTCCGTCTGCATACAAAGACATTAACCACATGAACCCTAGCTTGTAGCTTCCCTCTTCTGGGCATGTCATAATAAGAGAACATTCGGTGAAAATAGGCAAACATTCAGCAAAAATAGCGTTGCGTTGCGGCACGTTATGGACTTGTAGATCGGCTGTTTTCGGCAAAGAGATTTGTTGTAGTGAGAAGGAAGAAGAGGATCAAGTATAGATATAGGGACTCCGGTCAACCAAGTACAGTAAGTGGTTAAACACAGTGTTATGTATGATTAAATAAGGTATGCTGTGAGTTCACTACAAATCGGTAATAGATATGAGATCCAGTTGATGATGTGATATACTTTACACATAACGGGAGGAATAAAGAGCAGTTGAAACTGATCTGTGTATGTGTGTCACAGTCGTTTCATACACAACACGCAGTTCTTTATCATTTTTTTCAAATACATTATTTTCCATAATCGATTAAATCGATTAGTTTGATTAACTGTTGCACCTCTAGAGGACAGTGAGGAAGAAATATTCCTTCTGTCACCTCCCTCAGCAACGACTGCCGACGTGCCCTGGAGCAATGCTAAAAATTGCTTAGTGGTCAATCCAGGGTGGCCAGCAACTGATTTTTTTATTTTTTTTATCCCTCGATTTTGTAACCCTTTTTTTCACCCGGTGCCAATTTGCTAAGTGATCCTGGGCACTACACTCCCCCCACCAGCCTAGGGAGGCCAGGGCCGAGCTCATGCCTCCTTCAATGCATGAGAGCCAACTGACCTTCTTGTCACCCGACAGGGGGGAGTTTCCCTGGTTGGACGTAGCGCGTGGAAGGAACACGTTATTCCAACCAGTTCCCTTCCCCTCCATCAGGCGCCCCGGCGGACCAGGGGGAGGCAGTATAGTGACCAGGATTACTACATGTTTTTGTGAGGGTATTAATTAACTACCCTAGGAGACACGGGGAGAACATGCAAACTCCACACAGAGTAGGCCCTTTCGCTAACCCCACCTAGGGTATGGGCACTGGTGACGCGGAGGAGAAGACACGCCCCCCAGCGCTTGAAGCCTTTGATTGTATAGGGCAGCTACCAGGTCTGTTTGTGTGTAAACTGCATAGCTGGCTGATGTTGTGAAAGGCCATTCATACTCCATCCATTTAGGACTACCCCTACAAAGTAGAAGCCCCCTGGTGCAACCCGATATCCGAGTGGTTAGGACATGTACCACATGGGCTCTAATGCCTGACAGCAAGTCCCCGGTTCGATTCTCGGCCAGCCGGACCATTTGCTGCATGTCACTTGATTCAATCAATAAAATGTATATAATGTGTTTTTAGAGCAACGTTTCGGTCAAGGAACAAATTTCTCAACACTACTGCATTGAGAAATGCTTTCTTGTGTATTTGACTTTGGATTGGGGTTACTAACAACTCATGTGTTGAATATAATGATGTCTGTATCATTTGTCAGTATGCCTGAAGAATGTCCTTGACTGAAACATTGCTAGTTAATAACTATAAATATTTCCTATATTGAGTAAATGAAGAGTGTGCAGTTTTTTTTATTCTTTATTCTTGTGCACTCAATCATATAAGTTACAATCATATAAATTAACACGAAAGATTTTACTGTGTATCAACACTCCAATGCAGGCTGTTGCATGGTCGAATACTGTTTTTATTCAAAAAAAAATTGCTGTCTGGATTCGTACAAGCTCTGAGTGGGGATTTTTCTGAAGTTGCCTCTCGGATGTGAATTGGGTGGGAAGGGGCGGAGGTGCTGGGAGGTGCTGCGGAGCACAGTTAAAAGGCAGGTGAAGATTTGGAACTCCTGACTCAGTGGCTGTTCTTTGAAGAGAGATGTGCTTAGTGGGGTTGCCTTTTATCTGCTGTGTGTGTGTGTGTGTGTGTGTGTGTGTGTGTGTGTGTGTGTGTGTGTGTGTGTGTGTGTGAGAGTGTGTGTGCGTGTGCGTGTGTGTGTGTGTGTGTGGGGGGGGGGGGGGGGGGGTAGGGGAGCAGGTGCAAGCTTTGCATATACCCTAAATAGATAGGTAAACGGGCCTGTCACAGCCTGTGCGACAACTGTGTTTACACAGCCATGGCAGATGATACCATTTCAAGCAAGATTTAGATCCACAGATTGGCATGGCTTGCTGCTACTTGTTATTCTCCTCACACTTTTCTTCAGGGTGCAGTGATGTCGCATTAAATAGAGAGATTTGTCAATTATGAGATGTGGATGAATGCCATAACACATATATGACCACTAATACAATGGGAATTATTATACTTAAACACAATCTTTTCTTACTTTATATGAAATTGATGTGGGCTGTTGTTGCAGAAAAGACCATCTGTTTTACATAACCTGCATCCATCTGAGAGTACTTTAATGCTACAGTGGTTTTGAATCTTCTAAGTAGTCTAGGTAACAATTTTGTAATAGCTTTAGAAGGTGAGGAACCTCTAGTTTACAAATAAATTAAGCAATTAAGCCTTAAGTTTAGCTGGGTAAGCCCTAGACTACAGCACTGTGTGTACGGGATCTTAAAATAGGTCTTCCACTATATAGGCTTCTGACTTTGCCTGAGAATGCAGCTGCCCTGCACCCAGCCACCCACCCACTTATTGTACCACAGACACACACACACACACACACACACACACACACACACACACACACACACACACACACACACACACACACACACACACACACACACACACACACACACACACACACACAGATAAACATAGACACACACACAAACACACAGATAAACATAGATACGCCCAGATATACAGAGATACCCACAGATAAACACACATACACATACACCCAGATAAACACAGATACACACAGATTCACACAGATACACACAAACAATGTGCCTGCTGTCTATGTGAAGTATAACAGGGCAATTTATACTTAGTTGCACACTGGTGTCACACACCGCAAATAGCTGATCTATAAGCTCACAACACGATGCAGTGCAACAAAGTATACCAAGCCCTTACTGAAGAGGTGAAATCAGGAGAAAGAAAAATCACCTTATGGGCATATTGTTGTTACTATTATTACAATTATTATTATTGACCCCGGAATGCTTGGCACCAGATTCGCTAGAGAGGTCATCATAATAGAATTGAGAACCAGAAATAATATTCAGAGCTACATTGCAATATGATAGCCACCCTCTCCATGGTGTTTTTAATAGCCTTAGAAGCACCTTTAATGATCGGCTGCTTATGCCAAGGTGTTCCACTGAACTTTAACAAAAGACTTTTATGCCTGCAGCTGTTACGTTATTATGCTGTGGCTCTGTAGGAGACGAGCCGTCTAGAAGAGCTGGCTGTGTGCGTGCACGTGTGTTTATGTCACCGTCCATCTGTCCGTATGTCCGTCCGGGGCTAATCTCACAGTTCTTGTGCATGCTGCCAGTAGGCCATGGCAGTTTCTTTTTCACATTATTGTGGATATTATTTTTACTTTTTACAACTAAAATGTTATGCTTTCAATCATTTCTTCAACTTTATATACATTTTAAGTCAATGGAAGTCGGAGTAGGTTGAATTGTTTCCGAAATATTGATATTACTGATGTCATAGTAATGCCGTCATAGACTGGCCACATGATGTCCGAGATCCAACATTTCCAGTTGAACAGAATTTCCAGTGTTCTCTTGTTGTATTGGGTAGTACTGATTGCAGTGCCTGTGTGTAATTAATGTGGTGGTACTGTATATGTGTTCTGTTGTGACTACTGTCAATAATGTATATATCTTAATTATGGTATTATGGTTGTTGCATGCAGTCAGTAGCTAATGAAGTTTCCCTCTTGGGGATTAATAAAGTAATGAAATCAAATTACAGATGGCAATAATACTCATAATTATGATCATTACAAAGTAATTTACACAGTAAATGAATTAGACTAGATGGAAAATGTACAAAGTAAAACGCTAACAGCCAATGAAATTGTGTTGAACAAAAACAAGAGACAGGGAAGACGTGGACATCATTTTAGATGCTGCTTATATATTTCCCAGCCTCTGTAGCAGATAGACACATGAAATAAATAAACATGAAGCTTGAACATTTGGCTATTAGGCTACTGGAAATTACTTTCATTTGTGCTAATGTTCATTTTAAAAACAATCTATAAAGAAAGAAAAATCTATAATCAATTCCACAAATCTCTGTATGTCTGTCTTTGCTTTTTTATTGATATTCTTTTAATGAAAATTAGGGCAAATGAAAGTCATTTTCAGTAAAAGCCAAAGGTTTAAGCTCTCAAATGTTTCTGTTTTTGTTTCATGTTTCTATCTGCTACAGAGTCTGAGAAATATATTTTTCAGTGAAGTGAAATTGTTTCAGAAAACTGTTTTTAGGAGGTCATTTACAGAAACGCCTTAAGGCGTGTTTAGACTCGGCCTCAGGTCTAAATGGGTTAAGACGTGCTTTAAAGCTTGTGGCAATCCAAAGCCTGGGAGTCCTGACTGCAAATGCCCGGTCACCTTTTGTAATAAATGTAATGCCCTTGGGACGACTCAAAGGACCCTGGCCAGACGACTTCAGGCTGTGATCGGGCTCATACATTCATTTGAGGCATGAAGGAGGGCTGTAGGGGGCAAGGGTAGGTGGGCAGGATACCATAATGGATTATATAAAGTACCTTGTAGCCGAATGATTGCAAGTTTGGTGCTTTAGCAATCAGCCAGGTGTGTTGAAATGTCACTAAGAAAGCCATCGGACTGACTGCTCTAAACCACTGTATTTATGACTTCACTTTAAATGTCAACGAGAGAGACGATAGGAGATGATAGGCGATAACTGAAGAGACCTTTAAGGATTGACTTAAGCACTAACACTACAAAAGAGGTTTCGAAGACCGAGTATTAGAAATGTGCCCCCAAAATCTTCTGCATTGAATAACTGTGAAGCCTCAAAATAACGCACGCACGCACACACACGCACACGCACGCACACACACACACACACACACACACACACACACACACACACACACACACACACACACACACACACACACACACACACACACACACACACACACACACACACACACACACACACACACACACACACACACTGTTGACACGGCGGCCCAGGATGCTGATAACCTTGGGTGTCAGGTTGATGGTGGAGCTGGCACTGTGAAGCCATCTGGATCTCCCATTACCTCTGGCACATAAAACATGAGCAGGACCACACTGCAGGAGCCTGCCTCCCTGCTTGTGCGTGTGTGTGTGTGTGTGTGTGTGTGTGTGTGTGTGTGTGTGTGCGTGTGCGTGTGCGTGTGCG
Source organism: Gymnoscopelus microlampas (assembly GCF_963454915.1). Classification (NCBI taxonomy): domain Eukaryota; kingdom Metazoa; phylum Chordata; class Actinopteri; order Myctophiformes; family Myctophidae; genus Gymnoscopelus; species Gymnoscopelus microlampas. The sequence continues at coordinate 21,009,250 of NC_139943.1, forward strand.
TGTGCACGTGCGCGTTTATGTGTATGTACTGTATGTGAGAGAGAGAAAGAAAATTACTATTGATGCATATGTGTAAATACTGTATGTATATGTGTGTACTGTATATGAGTAGGCTATATAGTATACTGTATACAATATTTACAGTATATATATACATAGTATATATATATAATATATACTGTATGTATGCGATTTCTCTGTGTATGCGCGTGTGTGTGTGTGTGCATATACAGTTTGTGCACACTCTATTTAGGATTCTGCAATGCTGCCAGAGTTATCTGGACTATGACTTGCCTCCTGTTGATTGCTGTCAAGCATTGCTGGCTTTGTCTGGACTCTGTTGTGTCCGTGAGGAGGCCAATAACTCCCATCAGCCAAGAGTTTTTCTATGGTAAATGAGTGGGCCTTTCACAAACAAATTACAACTGCTCATTTTACGTTATGTGCTGACTCGATGTTTGACTGCAATGGATAAGTCCTTTCCTCTGAGTTGTTCTGAATTGTTTCCACCGTGCCGGTCAGTTGTGTAGATCTACTGTTGTCACGATGCAACACATTGTGAGCTTGTGGATCAGCTATTACAGCTATTCGCCATTTCGTCGTACATCATAGTATATAGGGCGTAAGTGGTTAAACATTTTTTTATGCTTTATATGTATTTATCACACAGAATTGGAATAACGATCAATCATTTCATTTTATATAATGGTCAAATAAAAAGAATACAAAATAAAATGAGATAGAAAGGTAAAATGGTAGTGGTAATAAGTGTTGTTTTGAAAGGTTTCACTTCATGATGTTTGTCTGTTGGATTGTAGTTGACAGCTGAACCACAATTTGAAACAACTGGGAAAATAGGAACTGCATTGAAAAGAAAATGGACTTATCCTGTATAGCAGTGTGCAAGACCAGCTTTGACAAGGTCATGCTGAAGCTATGCAGTCAAGGTGTATCACATACCAGCTTTGAGTTATGACTTACTACACTCTCTGTCACATCCCACGTTTATAAACACATCAGTGAAGCTGCCCTTGAAATGACTAGCAAATATCAAATGGTCTGTAAGCAATAATATACGAGTTAGTAGACACGGCAAACTGTGAGAACTTGGCCCTGTAGTGTTGTGTGGCTGTAGGCATGAGGGGAGGGATAGACATTAGTTATCAGATAATACTGATAATGCAAAGCTTTGGCTGCACAGAATAAGCGTAAACTAATCGAAGCTTCTAGATGTTCATTTGTTGTTACCTTTGGCTAGGGCTGGGCAATTAACCGAAAATATATTGAAACCGGTATTTAGAACCAATAACCAACTTATAACTTTTTGATATTTTTTGTTTTCTTATAGGCCTACTGTATATCAAAGAATTGCCAGGAAAACATGTGAATAGATATTTTTTCTCGTTAAATATCTCTATATTCTGATAGTACTCATTGCTATAGAGTGTTTGTTCAGTATTAGGAGTCTCCTCGTCTCTCCACCTCTTTATAAAACAGAAAATGCATTTTCGTTTCAGTTTCAGTTTCATTTCCAATTTTATCCAACCAGGACAGAGAACTCAATCAGGATACAGATTAAACAAGTGAAATTGGAAGTGATGACACTAAGAAATGAGCGTGCAAAATTGGAACTGGAACACTATACAAATTAAGCTTAAAAATTGGTACTTTCTCCTGATTGGCTGAGATTTTTACACCTACCGAAAAATGTATTTTCTGTTTATTAAAGAGCTGGAGAGACGGGGAGACTCCTGTTACTGAACAAACACTCTATAGCAATGATTACTATCAGAATATAGTATTTTAACCTTTTAACAAAATACTTTTTGTTTTAACCAAAAAATATCACTTACCCTACCTTTAATGATATGAATGGGTTGTCAAATTTTGGCTCAGAAACCATTGGAACCATTCATAGTTTTGTCAAAAGAGGGGCATTAACTTTCTGGACATTAAAAAGGGTGCATCAAAAATCTGGTCATTAGAATAAAGGGGAGCATTAAGTAATTCAGCATAAAAAACATAGACATCTGTGTCTCAGCATTCAGTACATCTACATCAACATAGAAACCCCAGGGTTTTCATGTTTCCCTTCATCCCTTTTTTCAGAAATCAACTATTCAAACTAAATTTACATGCAGCTGCTGAGTGTCGCAATTAATCATGTTGAGGGTTTGACTGATAACGCAATTCAGCCACGAATGAAGAGGGACTGTGAAATGGACTGAACAGAGTGTAGATCAGAGGGTAGATTGTAGTGTAGATTTGGCTGATGCAGCGCTTATGGATATTTCTGCTCTATAATGATTGCTGTCCTTGTTTTTGCATTGTCATCTAATTTTTACTTTATTTTTCAAGAACAATCCCACATGGAATTTCTTGGCATCAAAAATAGCAGCAGTCATTCTCAATTATTTACTATGGTACAGTAGACACAAAGCGATTAAAGCATTCAGATTTTCTGTATTTACCTGACACGCTCATCTGGAGTTATTTAGAGTTATTTGGAACGGGTGCACCAAATGAGGCTTATGGTTTATGTGCTGGGTATGGTACCAGAGTCATGGGAAAGGGTACTGGCCATGTAGGAAAACCATTATATCACAGGATGTGTCATTTATTAACCCACTGGACTCCACATGATCATTCTCTATCCCCTATCCCCTATTCTCTCTCTCTCTCTCTCTCTCTCTCTCTCTCTCTCTCTCTCTCTCTCTCTGCTGTCACACTCACACACACACACACACACACACACACACACACACACACACACACACACACACACACACACACACACACACACACACACACCTGGCCTCTCTATCAAAACCTAATCTTGAGCCCTCTCTTGGCAACTCCATCTGTAATGCACACCATCTCTCCTCCAGCCTTTGGGGCGGGTTGCCTCACCAGAATATTTTCAGCCTGGCTGGACAAAGTTGTTTTCCTCCCACTCCGGACTTTATGCAGTGAACAGTGGCGCCATTACATCTGCTGTGCAGATAAATGTCAATGGCAGCGGATAATTCGTAAAATAATCACGTGACCTTTCGGGGGTAGTTCACACAGCAGCTGTGGAAGTTGAGAAGGTTACTGTTAAAGAGTTTCCTTCCAGCAGGAGATATCCATCATTTGAAAACAAAAACAAAAAAGACAAACACTTATTCTTAGAATATTGACTGATTGATTTTGATGTCACAGGATCAGAGCAAGTTATGGCACGTTTGTGGAGACAAAAACGATTACTCTTTTTCCAAGAGATATCTTTGAAGATATTGATCGATGAACTTAAGATCATGTTTTTTGGTTAGTCCAGCATCATGAATCATATGTTTTTATTAGAGCTGTGTTCTGCTGTGGAGGTGGATACAGCCTGACCCAAATGTCCAGGTTGTGTGTCAGTGGTATTAAGGTTGAGCGGGTACAGTAAGCTCTTATATTCAGCGTGTGTGTGTGTGTGTGTGTGTGTGTGTGTGTGTGTGTGTGTGTGTGTGTGTGTGTGTGTGTGTGTGTGTGTGTGTGTGTGTGTGTGTGTGTGTGTGTGTGTGTGTGTGCGTGCGTCCAGCTAATCTCGTATGCTAGCAGGCCAAGGACCTCAATTCCTGAATATAATTTGTAGAGAAAGAGGTTGATAGTTTAATCCAAAGACCCTCATTTAATATATATATAAAGTCTTAATTAATTAATGCTTTGGTGAAAAAAGTTCTGCATTATGTCGCTCGACAAGAAAGACTTTTTCAGCTGAAAAGAATGTAGGTGTGATTCACATAATGTTTTATCTTGACTTCTGACATCATTCCTTTTTCACAGACTATTTCACATTTGCTTTAATACTGTTTATCTCCTTTGAAGAAATATCTCAACAGCTATTTTTATTCTATTTGCCCTCCAGGAGCCAAGTTCATGGTGGGTCCACGGTGGCCAATTCAAAAGGTAAGAAAAACCGATGCCTTCCACGCGTGTGTGTATGCGCATGTGTGTGTGCGTGCATGCGTAAATTCATGTGTGTGTGCATGCTTCTATGTGTGCATGCTTGTACGTGTGCATGTGTATGTGTGCATGTGATTGTTGTCAGTCTGAGTTTACCTTTGAGCTGGCATGAGAAGCTTTTCCATCATGTAAAATAAAGATCTAGTGCCATCTTGTGGAATGTTTAGTATATTGCACTTGATTCCACTCAAAGCTGTACACTGCAATGTGTGATTTGGGCTTATTGATCGGCAATAACTAGAAACCAAAGAACCAGTAACTATCTGTGCTGTTTGGGAATAGTGGCCCATATACTGTGTGCGTAGGCTATGCACACAGTATAAAAAAAACAGGCAAGAAAAGATCTTAGTGTTTTTAATCTGTAATGTTACCAAGACCCTTACAGAGATGTTTCTTGGACAGTAGATAAGAGTGGTGTTTCTGGCCATCCCGCCACCCTAGGCGAGATGGCTATGCACACAGTATTAAAAAACAGGCAAGAAAAGATCGTAGTGTTTTTAATCTGTAATGTTACCAAGACCCTTACAGAGATGTTTCTTGGACAGTAGATAAGAGTGGTGTTTCTGGCCATCCCGCCACCCTAGGTGAGATCATCAAAAAAGTTTTTAGAATTATAAGCAAAAGCAGGTGTGCAACCCTTTTTCTAGACAGTAACATGTCAGTATCATCTCAATGTCATGGTAAGTATCATGTCAGTATCAAGGCAGTATCATGGTCAGTATCATGCCAGTGAAATATTGTATATTTATATTTTTTACAGCAATATATAATTGCTGTGGTTAAAGAATTGCTACCACCCCCCCCCCCCCCCAAGAAAATAAGGGGGAAAAAAAAATGATATTTGCTAATATAATAATGGCCAATAAAGGCCAAACTGGAGTTATTCCGGGCCACAATTAAATTGATGGTAAAATGGTAATTTACCATTTCAATTGATTATTAAACTGCCTAAGATCACATGAATAACACATTTGTTTCAATGCAGTACTTGTTTTTACATTTTAGCCTTTGAAAAATTAACTGTATGAAGGTGGAAAGTAATTGCTTTTGCTGTAATTGTCTTAATCTCCCATCGTGTTTAATACAGTGTATTAAAGTGTATACTGTGCCCTGCCAGGAGATGTATGCATTCGCCTGTGTGTGTGTGTGTGTGTGTGTGTGTGTGTGTGTGTGTGTGTGTGTGTGTGTGTGTGTGTGTGTGTGTGTGTGTGTGTGTGTGTGTGTGTGTGTGTGTGTGTGTGTGTGTGTGTGTGTGTGTGTGTGTGTGTGTGTGTGTGTGCGCGCGCGCTTGTGCGTGTGTGCGTGGCTGTCTGTCTGTCTGTCTGTCAGTTTCTGCGTGTCTGTCCGTAACTAATCTTGTATACTTCTAGGATGATCAGCGTCATATTTATTGTGCTCAGTGATAGCAGGCCAAGGACCTCAATTCCCAAATATATTTTCTAATCGGTCAATTACAAATATGTATGCCCTTTTTGTGAATTAATAATTCCAGTGCAATCATCCCTCCAGGCTATGGGATATGTGGGCACCTGCCCCTCCAGCTTATCGGATCTATAATACTACCTAGCCAATTTCAATGCAATTCATCAACCTGACCACATACCTCAAAACCCCCAATCACAAGTCTTAATGTCCGTGGACATTCAACTCAGTCCGAGCTGTTTAGAGAGTTTAGAGTGCTGACACTCGGCAAAGCTTGCGCCAAAACTAATTTAGCCTAATACAGTGCCATCCTGAAAGCACAGATATGTACAGTTGCTGAACAGGCATGCTGAATTTGAACATAACATGTTTTGGGCGATATGATCAGGAGGACATCCCTTCTGAATTTAACATTAAATATGCAGGTGTATGGGTTGAGATGCCAATCTGTCTCTTTTCTCTCTCTCTATTTCCATCTCATGCAGAGTGTCACACACAAACACAGGTCTGAGGTCTCACTCCTGAGACTATGGTAAAATGGTCTGCCACCTTTTAGATATCTCTAATCCTAAATGCCATTACTTTTCAGTGTAATGTACAATTGACTGTCACCTTGTATATCCCCCATTACAGTGCTTACTTCCTCCCGCGAAGGACTTGCAAAGTGACGTGTCGTGGGCCTTTGAAAATCAAGCACTTGTCAAATCACAACCTTTGTTTGACTGCTGATACAAACAAAATGTACACATAGCATTAGCATTAATAATAATCAGGACTTTGCACTTAACAGAGAAATTTGAATGACAGCAATTGGACAGACAGATGGCTAGAAGTAGACAATTTGTGTGAGAGAGCGAGTGGAAGACAGTAGGGACGATGTACAACTGGTAATGATATGCCACGCTTCTGTTTCATGGCTCTGCATAGTAATTTCATTGGCTTTGCATATACATTATTATTTTTATTATTATAGGGCATGCCTCCTGGGAGAGATTTGTGCTCTACTGAGACTCGTGCTCTACTCTACTGAGATTTGAAATAACGTTATAGTTATTAAGTTATTGTTTTGTTTAATCAAACACAGTTTATTTAATAACTGACTTCAAGTACTCTTGTTGGGTTTTAGGACACAGGTAATGCAGCAGTGGAGGACCTCAGTCCAGGTCAAGCTGAAGGCAGTCTAAAACAAGAGAACCCAGTCTCCAACCACGGCCTCCATCAAACTTCTTACTACTCTCCTCCACCCTCTGAAGACCAAGCCGTCAGCCCCAAACAGCCGGTCACCAAACGCCACAGGAAACTGCTACTGAAGACCAACTCTGCAACCTCTACTGCCCCTGCTGGTGAGGAGGAGCAACGGCAGCAGCGTTTGTCCAATACACAGGAGTCCCGTCGTCAGCTGCTAAGGGAGGTCTGTGCCAAGTACCAGCCTGGCGTGACCGAGCAGAGCGTCTCACGCCGGCAGGTGTCTCGGATCTATGTGGAGGACCACTCCAGGTTGCTGTACTGCGAGGTGCCAAAGGCTGGATGCTCCAACTGGAAGAGGGTGCTCATGGTGCTGGGTGGGAGTGCCGTCTCCACGCGGGGCATCCCTCATGACGCAGCCCACTATGCCAACCACCTCAGCCGCCTGGAGGGCTATGATAGCTCAGGCATTGCAGAGAGGCTCCAATCTTACACCAAGGTGCTGTTCGTGCGGGAGCCCTTTGAGCGGCTGGTGTCTGCATTCCGCGACAAGTTTGAGAGCCCCAACTCCTACTACCACCCTGTGTTTGGACGGCCGATCATTTCAAGATACCGCGCCAACGCCACACAGACTGCCTTGCGCACAGGCACCGGAGTCACATTTCGGGAGTTTGTCCAGTACCTGCTAGATGTGCGTCGACCCGTGGGGATGGACATACACTGGGAGCCAGTCAGCCAGCTCTGTAACCCATGCCTCCTTCGCTACAACTTCATTGGAAAGTTTGAGAACCTTGAGGAAGAGGCCAACTTTCTGCTTCGGAAGATCGGAGCGCCGAGCAACCTCACCTTCCCCGACTTCAAGGACAGGAACCCACATGCGGAAAGGACTTCCTCCAAAATCACCCAGAGGTACTTTGCACAGTTGAACTCCACAGAGCGGCAGAAGGCTTATGATTTTTATTACATGGACTATCTGATGTTTAATTACCCCAAGCCCTTCAAGGACCTTTATTAAAATGACGTGGGTCTGCCAGGTCAAGATTCCCTCACTTTATGGACTGCGTGCAGAGATTTTTTTCTGTGGGTTTTGAATACACCCTGCTGGCACATTTTCAACATGACAAATTCATGCTTAATCAAATGTGTGGAATTTCACAGGACCATGGAGAAAACTCTTTCTTGGGTATAACCAAATACCAAAAAGGTGATTCAGATGTTTTTGTATGTCATTGAACTCTTGATGTTTGTTATTTGAAAGATCACATTAGGCCACCCTATAGCAGCCTTCAACTAATCTATTTAACTGAAATACCATAGCGCCTACAGTTTGAAATGTATTATTTAGTGACTTCTATGAAGTTAAATATACATTGACTCAACATTATGGTAATTGTGTCAAGCTTATGAACAGTGTCACCTGAAGATGCTTGTTAATTTGTATATTATGGTCATTATTATATAAGAATCATAAGAGATAGAAGCAAAATTTTATGGAATATAATGGTCTGCTCTTTCGCAGTTTCATGTGATTGTAAAATTCCTGGCTGAAAATTAAATCAAAACTGCCTTATGGGGAATTAAGTTTTCTTGCACTTCCAATGGGACACATGGTTTCAGAACCAATGACTAAGTGGAAACATATGTTCAAAATATATGAACATTATATCCTAGCCTTAACACTGCCATTTCACCCGATGCATTTATGTTAGTTGTTTTAAAACATGTGCTGTGATTATAAATAAATATATGAACCTTTTACTTATGACACAACTGTCTGTGTATATTCCTCTTGAAACAAAAATGTTAAGAGTTTTGTTCCAAAATGAAACCATTTGAAGAACTTAACTGTTCATATCATGCAATGCAGATACAGCAAAAGGAAAAATACATCCAAGTCAGTAAATATACGTATTTACAATTTTCTGCCCATTATTTTATACTTTTCAATACATTAAAAAATACACTTCTTCAGTGTTTTTATACACATGCATTCCTGAATGCATTATTTTATCACTGATTCTTATTCAAAATGCTATACTGTAGTTACATTTGGATTCATAGCAGTCACCTCATGCTATAATGAAGCCTATTATTGTCCTAGAGTCAGACAATATCTATGCTATATCTAATCTGTCTAACAATTTCTCTTGAAGGTAAATATTTCAATATGGATTGTATACAGTAATAGGCTGTGAAGATGTGGAGTTCAAGTTGTGAGTTCAAGTCCCCCAACCTCAACGAAATGTGTGTTTTGAGAGCCAATATCTTGAATACAGCTCATGATATTCTTCTTTGCCATGTCATACTGGGGGAACAACATTTTTGGAGTTGAAATAGACAGTCTGGAGGTGTTGGCAGAGAGGAGGGTGAGGAAAAGGCTGAACATTATCCACTATCTCATCCCCTCTGATGATCTGGTGATGATAAGAAACACAGCCACAACTTGGCACAAACATCGCTCATGGGTCTGGACTTTGAACAGGCTACTTTTCACTCTTTTACTTTGCATACAATACAATTTGTACATTTTGCATAGTCATTTCATTATTGACCCAGATTATGACCACTAGGGGCCCTGCCCTACTGTGTGCATGCGCTATCTATAGGGTGCTGCAGAGAGCACATGCCCCCATTCACATCAACAGGGCTACAGTGGAAAGTGAGCAGGTTCAGGTTCCCCGCCCTGGGTTCACGTCAGTGAGGTCCAGAGCTGGTCACATCATGTGGGCATCATTGTTAAGGTGGCTAAACAATGGCCAGCTGCTTGGTATGGAAGATGCTCTACTCACGACCCATGGCTCTACGGAGGGTGATTAAAACAGCACAGCACATCACCAGGACTGAGCTGCCAGCCTGAGACCTTTACATCCAGACGGTAACAGAGTGAACATACTGTCATACTGACTTTCTCAATTACCATCAACAAAAGTTCAGGGGCAAAATTATAAAAGAGTTGGCATCCACCTGCCTTATATGGCCAGCTCTACACTGCCTTCTCCAGGAAAAGGATAATGAGCAGCTTGAACGTTTTTTATTGTGGGTGATTATGGTCCAGAGCAAGTGGGTACACTTTTTACTCATGTACAGTAGATGTCGATGTTACGGTGGGAGAATGTGAGGCAACTGAAGGGGAGGACACTTTACAGTGCTGGACACTGCATCAAGAGTCAGTTTGGGATAGAGGTGATGGGTTTTTTTTTCCCCAGGAGACCTTAGGTCAGTGAGGCAGTTATTATACTGGACTGCCTCTGTGTTTATCCAGGGTAAGACCAATTTAGGTAGGACTAATTAGATGTTTCACTACACTGATACAGGGAAGGTTAACCCAATTAAAATGCCCCCACATAGGGTTACTCTCCATCTCCAGCAGATACTGTATTAACCGTATGAGACTGCAATCTGCAACCCACAACACACTGCTGTGTGTGTGTGTGTGTGTGTGTGTGTGTGTGTGTGTGTGTGTGTGTGTGTGTGTGTGTGTGTGTGTGTGTGTGTGTGTGTGTGTGTGTGTGTGTGTGTGTGTGTGTGTGTGGGTTCCTGTCCTTGTATGTGTTATAAAATACGTAATATTATAATTATATTGATTATATTATAATATGAAGTATATGAGGCCTGGTTATGCATAGTTCCTTTCCTGGTGAAATAAATTACAATATCAAGAGCAGATTGTGTGTTTTTTTGTTTTGTTTTTTATTAGAGAGCAGCTGTCTCCTGTTCGCAGTTGAATGAATAATTAATGCAGTATATTAAAATTAAATAAAGTCAATAGTGATATTGCAAGAAAACAAATGCTTGAAAAAGGCTTATATAAATAAGCACACTGGATCAGTGATTTCATTTTATTTAATTATTTAGTATTATCATTAGGCCTGCAATGTTCACTGTGTCCACAGAAGGGCTACTGAGACTGTGGAATGAAAGCGGACTTTGCTCAGGCTCACAACCAAACCTTTAATGGCTTTAATAATGCTATTCATGGTAAACACATAGGAATGTCTAACACTAGATTACTTGGATAATAGCTACAATATGAACATTATATGGGGAGGCTAATGATATTATTAATATTTTAAAACAATATTTATAATTAAGGGCTATTTATGATAAGAAAATACATTTGTACAGAAGACTATTGTTAAGTCAAAACTGGAGCTTTGACTCAGGAGTGGAGCTTCATTGCCAGATCCTCTCCCTTATATGGTCAAAAAAACTACAACTACTAAAACAGGACTACACTTCCCAAGGTGCTCATTCAATCAAACTAATTCCAGAGAGAAGGAGAGACTCCAGAGAGGAGGGAAGAAATACCAAGTGCCAGTAAAAGAGTTCAGCCCAAAGACGCCAATGCTGTGAAATGGTTTTATTTAATGTTGCTTTTGAAATGCTGTTTAATGTTTGCAATGCTGCTTAAATGTGTTCATGTGTACTGCTAGGTTAAAAGTTAAGGAACACATTACATTGCAACATTGATTTCTTGTGTTTGGAAAGTTAAGTGTGAAGTTAAAGTACAAAAGAATAATACAAAGTTAAAAAGGTACCATGTTGTGGTTTATTTGATTTAAAACTACTAAAATGTGGAATTCATGAATTTGCCGTGTTAAAAAATGTTTAAAATGCCAAGTGAAAAAGAGCCGATCTACAAGCTTGTGCATCAGCTATTTTTCCGAAGATGTGTCTTTATGTTATTTATATAATTGTTTAAAGACACTTATTGTTTGGTCTAAGGGCTTTAATTGTTTGGAAGGGACCATACATATGTTCCTAACCTAAACCTAACCCTAATCTTAACCTTAGTGGGGGAACATAGAACCCGGGGAACATAGGGATGACCCCGTTTGGAACATGTATTGTTTTTAAACATTTATTGTTTTAACATTTAATTGTTTGGAACATTTATTGTTTTAAACCATTTATTGTTTTAAAACATTTATTGGTTTGGAACGTTTATTGTTTTGGACATTTATTGTTTGAAACTTTAGTTGTTTGAAACTTAATTATTTAAAACCTTAGTTGTTTAAAACTTGTGTTAAAACTTTATTGGTTTAAAACTTGTTTGAAAACACAAAGTTGTTTAAAATTGAGTTGTTTAAAGAAATGCTATGATTTGTTGTAAAATGGCAATGTTGCTAACCTTTATTGTTTCTCTGTGTTAAAGGTTTACAACCTAACTACTAATTGATTGAAGACCAGACCGATTCAACCAAAACCAACAAGTGAAACAAATGAAAAACAAACAAGTTGGAAAATAAAAGAGTTGACTGAGTCTGAAAATCATATGAGTTGCGTCCTTGTATGTCCTTTGGAGCTAAACTAGGAAGGGACTTCACAACTATATTGACTACCAAGTGCCAATATTAGGCTCAGTGTGTGGAGGTTTGTGCTCATATTAGTTGAATAATAACTATACAAATTATGAGGGGAGGCTAATAATATGAATCTATTAAAGCAATATGTATGCATAAGTAAGAGCTGTTTATGATAAGTAGGAAATGGATTTTCACAGAAAACAATATATTGACTGTACCAATGGCCAATATTATGCATAGGAAGCACCATAAATGACAGCACCATGGAAGCACCATAGATGACAGGGAAGCACCATAGAAGTCAGGGAAGCACCATAGGAAGCACCATAGATGACAGGGAAGCACCATAGATGACATGGTGGAGGTTCTTCCTTGGCCTACTGGGAGTGTGCGTTCAAGGTTTCTCACCGATCGGTCCAGCGGTGCTTGTGGCATTTCGGGCCCCTCCTGAGGCGGACTGACAATGTATTTTACCAGGACAATGCCCGCTGGGCCCATCAATAGTGGGCCCAACTGATGAATGAAAACCTTTCAAAATAGGCTATAGCCTACTGCATGTTGGGTACATACAAATAAATCAATTTCCTATACCTTGATACATTACGTTGATACATTTAAATTGGTGTGTTATTGTATTAATACATTCATTATGTATTATGACATGCATTGCCAAGGGCATACACTGGTCACTGAGCGGCATTTGTATGGTAAAGTATGGATCGCAAACCACTGAGCAGAGCTGCCAAGCGTAAACTTGTTGTTTTGATTCAATGTGAAGCATGTATTTAATATTTCCTGTCTAATCCTATTCCAAACTATCTATATTTTGTCAATCTTGTAAGAGGTGCTATCTGTTCAACCATTATTAATTATATCTAAGTTAAACATATTACATACTGATGAAAGGCAGGCTCTGGCTCCGTCAATTAGAACACTACTTCTCGTGTCTATCGGAACATTACTTCATGTCTCCGGGGTTGTGAGTTCAAGCCCAACTTTCACCTGTCTTTATGTACTGCATAAAGTGTGAAAGTCTAAATGAACTTCAAGTTAAAACAGTAGCACAGTGAGATACAACATTACTTCATTCATGTCTCCAAGGTTGTGAGTTCAAACCCCACTCATAGGAAGTGCAGTCTTTAGAGCCAACTCCAGGTGGAACAGTAGTCTTAGGTAACTGTTCTTTATAGTGTCTTTAAATATTAGTGTCATACTATTTTGTTTGTATAGTAACTACAGTACACAACTATTCTTGTTTATATAGATGCAACTTTTTTCCTTTAAATATTAGTGCCATTAATTCATAGGCTATCTGTAACAGTTCAGTTGGGTGAGGATGTTCTTTCCATAACCCCCCAACCTTACCTCTCTGGAAACATCCGGGAGAGACATGGCCTCTACCTGACCCCATCCTCTGGGTTTGTGATCCAGTATATTAGGATGGCTTGGGACTTGAACCTGCCAGATCATTTTGCAGAGGTCACGATTAAGTTGACCTCACGCACTGCACCAACAGTACCTTCACAGTTCACACTCTAGACAGGTTCTCAGTGGCGTCAGTTCAGCAAAAGCTAAGGTATGGCAGCATGCACGCGACCTCAATTTTTGTGCGGTTCTGGGCGGGTTGGGTTCGTTTTTTTCCAGTTTCTGGTTACTTTATTTCGGTTTTAGGGTTAGGATTCGGGTTAGGTTAGGGTTATGTTATTTAATTCTTATTTTTGCCTGATTTTCCTGATTTATTATCAAAAAAGTACTTCTTTTTTTTTTCTTCCCTGGAGCCAGGGTATGGCAGCTGCAATAGCCTGCCATACCCAATTGACGCCCCTGCAGGTTCTCCCAGTGCTCTTGAAGTGTTCTTCTACAGTATAAACTACCTTTCAAAACTGTAAAAGTATGTACCTAGAAAGTAAAAAAAAAGGATGTAAAACATAATCGAATCATGTGGATCTTGGGATCCACATGTGAGCAGCGTGGCTCCAATGTGGATTTCATGTGGCCAGCCTGGGATCTATCAATCTATGACGTATCTCTGACGTATGACTCGGAACCTTTGGCAAAGTTTCTGCCCAAGCCCCATTGAAGTTATATACATATGTGTGTGTGTGTGTGTGTGTGTGTGTGTGTGTGTATATAATGTATTATTTATATTTCGGATTGCATGCCTGACTTTCTGCATGTTTAGTCTAGTTGATGTCTGCTGCTTTACTTTTTCTTTTTCCTATCGATTAGTCACCTCATGGAGACTTGAGTTCATGGATATTTTTATGTTTTTTTCGCATTCCTAAGCCAATAATTTGATGACCGGCAATGGTTCCGATAGGAGACACAAAGAGTCTCCTTTGTGTCTCCTACCGGAACCGCTGCCCACCGGTCTGCCGGTGGGAACCGCTGCCGGTGGGAACCGCTGCCCACCGGTCTGCTGGCAGACCGGTGGGCAGCGGTTCCGGTAGGAGACACAAAGGAGACTCTTTGTGTCTCCTATCGGAACCATTGCCGGTCATCAAATTATTGGCTTAGGAATGCGACAAAAATATCCATGAATTCAAGTCTCCATGGGGTGACTAATCGATAGGAAAAAAAGTCATTTTGGGGTTGTACTATCCCTTTAACTGTTGATGTTTTTTTATAGGTTCTCTCATGTCATGTTTTTTCTTTCCAAAATTATATTGTTTATTACATACTGTATAGTATGTCTACCAATGCTTACAACAACACATTCTGCTCAAGGCAGCTCTGTAGCCTACTTACAGAAGGTCTGCACTTAAATACTTGGAGAGAACCAATAACACTATAAAGTAAAAGAAAGCTCTATCAGTTACACAGACACAGATGGGCTGCGCTGTGGTGCACCGTGCACGAGAACATAGAAACACAGTTCTCCACTACTGCCTGTGTTGTGCCAGTGTCACAAATCACAGGCTTGGACCTTGGATTTCAGTTGCGTTCCATCTTCTTTCTGGAAAGAGTGGGCATATACTGTATGTGTGGGATTGTTTATGAGTATTGAAAACACAAAGGCCCAAGGAGGAAGACCAGCTCAGATAGGGTGCCTGAAGTTCTGGCCAGCGAAGCGGGCATCATTGCCAAGTTCCTCTTCAATCCTTAGCAGCTGGTTGTACTTGGCCAAGCGCTCAGATCGGCAAGGTGCACCTGTCTTGATTTGTCCAGTGCAGAGTCCAACCGCCAGGTCAGCAATGAAGGTGTCCTCTGTCTCTCCAGAGCGGTGGCTCACCATCACGCCCCAGCCATTGCTTTGGGCCATCTTGCATGCCTGTAGGGACTCTGTGACAGAGCCAATCTGGTTGACCTTGAGGAGCAGGCAGTTGCAGGCCTTGTCGGCCACACCCTTGGCAATGCGCTTGGGGTTGGTGACTGTGAGGTCATCACCCACCACCTGGATACTGGTGCTTGCTGTGAATTTGGACCATGCCTCCCAGTCATCTTGGTCAAAGGGATCCTCAATTGACACCACAGGGTAATCATTGACAAAGCTCCTGTAGAGGTCGGCCAGCTGGTCGGGGTTAATGTAACGGTATGGGTTATCAGGGGACTTGAAGTCCAGGTCGTACTTGCCACCTTTGTAGAACTCAGAGGCGGCCACGTCCATGCCAATTACGATCTTGTCAGTGTAACCAGCCTTGGCGATGGCATTCTTCAGCAGCTCCAGTGCTTCCTTGTTCTCCAGAATGTTAGGGGCGAAGCCACCCTCATCTCCTACATTGGTGGCATCTTTGCCGTACTTCTCCTTGATGACATTCTTCAGGTTATGGTAGACCTCTGCACCAATACGCAAAGCCTCCTTGAAGCTGCTGGCTCCCACAGGTAGGATCATGAACTCCTGCATAGCCAGCTTGTTGCCAGCATGGGAGCCACCATTGATGACGTTGAAAGCAGGGACGGGGAGGATGACGTTGGAGTTACCAGCAAGGTCAGCAATGTGTCGGTAGAGAGGCACACCTTTTTCTGCTGCACCAGCCTTGCACACAGCCAGGGAAACACCCAGGATGGTATTAGCGCCAAACTTGGACTTGTTCTCTGTGCCGTCCATGTCGAGCATCAGCCTGTCAACCTTCTCCTGCTCCAAGACATTGATGTTCTGGCTAACCAGTGCAGGTGCAATTGTTTTATTGATATGCTCAACAGCTTTTGAGACACCTTTGCCCATGTAGCATGTCTTGTCATTGTCACGGAGCTCCAGTGCCTCATAAATGCCTGTAGAGGCACCGCTGGGCACTGCAGCCCTAAATAGACCTTTTTCGGTGTACAGATCGACCTCCACAGTGGGATTGCCACGGGAGTCCAAGATCTGACGTGCGTGGATCTTCAGGATGGACATGGTTTTAGAGATCTGTCAGCTAACTATGAGTAGTTCTTAGTCTCTCATGCGGGAGGGCAGATAAGGAGCTTGTGACAGTCCCAGCTGATGATTATGTCCCTGACGATGACATCATGGTGATGACGTCAGTCTGTTGTCGAAATAATTAATACCGTAGTGTCATCAAAACATGTCATAAGCTATGTGGTAATATTATATTCTATCATTACCACATAACATAGTATGACATTTATTTATTATATATTTTGTCCTATGTATCACATATAAACAAAAACATCACACCTGTGTGAAGGTAGCGGCGCCTTTGATACATTTTGTCATCAATAAGTGTTTATAATGTGTTTATAGCCACGTGTCACGTGAAGCTTGACCAATCACTTTGTTGACGTGTCTGACCAATCAGAACGTTAACGCAAAAGCCAGGTATAGAGGGCTACCGGCTAGCGCCGCTAAAAACAAACAAACAAACAAACACACAAACAAACAAACAAACAAACACACACAAACAAACAAACAAACAAACAAACAAACAAACAAACAAACAAACACACACACAAACACACACACACACACACACACACACACACACACACACACACACACACACACACACACACACACACACACACACACACACACACACACACACACACACACACACAGTATGTCACAGTATTATGGCATTGTGCTGTTTTGTTTATTTTAGGGATTTTTCCTTTCAAGAAAAACACAACCATTCATGCATTAAAATAGTATATATAAAAAAAGAAACCTCGTGAATATGTTTCATGTTTTGGATTGATGCAGCAATTCATTTTTGTGCTTCCTTTTTTCATGGTGACTAAACCCATACCATAATTGTAATCAAGAGTCGTGACACATTGACTCAGTCTCTGATGTGATTGTGTGTCTTCTAACATTTGTGTCCACAGATACCGGCCTCGGCCTAAATCAAGTCTGAAGTCACCCAGTAGGCTACTGTCTGTCACCTTTTCATCCACAGTCATCTCCTTGCCTAGAGGGAACACTGAACGAACCCCCCATCCTGTTCCCTTCTTCCCTTTGTCTCATCAGGCCTCAGCCACCCCCCAGCCCCAGGCTCAATGTCGGGGGGCGCATCAGCTCCTCCTGACCCCTCTCCACCCTTCACACATGCATAGGCTACATGTACACATGTCACACAACACACACGCATCTTAAGGCTGCAATTATTGTCTCCACTACTACTAGACATGTATTTATGTTGCCTATGACCCATGTAATAGGCCAACATTTTGTTAAGTCTCAGTGCCATCACGCCAGCCCATCAGAAGTAGGCTACTTCAGCCTTTGGCCTCATAATGTCACCATTCATGCATTGAGCATGAAATGGATTTATACTGCTGTGATGTTGGTGGACGACCGACTGCTTTGGACACTCTTCCCCTCATCATCCCTCCCGTTCACCCTAGTCTCATCCCTTACTGCATAAAATTCATAAATTAACTAAATTAACTGCGTTCGCCCGGGGTGGGTTTACAAGCTATTTAAATCTTTAAATTCACAACATCTTTCCCCCTTACTTCATCTAATTGAGCTAACTGCAGGGTTGCTTTAATTAGAAAAAGGGAGAGAGAGAGAGAGAGAGAGAGAGAGGGGGGGAGAGGGAGAGAGAGAGAGAGAGGGGGGTCCAAGTACTTCTGCCGGTTTGCACAGCAAAGGGAGACATGCGCAGCCTGGAGCCCCGGGCAAAAACAAATGGAAGAGGAAAATTTAACACTGGAGTCTCGGTGTCTAAACAGACGTTATGTGTATCGCTCTATTTCTTTGCTTGACTTAGTCGAGGAGGGGAGGGCAGTTCTCCCAGCGTCAAGCTATAATGAAGACATAGACCTACAATATGTCTTTTTAATCACACCGGCCTATTGGTCCCCGTGGGAGAGGATAGGCTACTCAGAGACAAGAAATGCCCAAACAGTATTTTAAATTAATTTTTGCACCAGTGCCTTCTGTAAGACAATAGAGCGTTGATTGGAAGTTGGAAGGGAATGGTGGTGATGGGGCGTCAGGGGAGGTTGACTGTCTGACATGACACAGTGCCCACATTAGCAAAATAGTCATGATGCAATAGAAAGCAGTGCATTTGTACGATATCGGGACCGGGGTATGGTCGTCTAAACACCAGTGAACCGGTGATGTTGAGTGCATTGCGTAAAGCAGGGATCTTCAACGTTTTTCCGGTCAAGGACCCCCTAGCTGAGAGAGAGATGAAGCAGGGACCCCCTCTATATTGTATAAAATTGTGTTTCAGATCAAACTTTTTTTTTTAAACTTGGTCTGCTCTTTTTTCCCTCTACACCTATACCTCTTTGCCAAAAATAGCCGATCTGCTATTTTTTACCCCCTAGGGATCCCGGACCCCTGTTGAAGACCCCTGGCGTAAAGGCTGTGCTCATCAGCCTATATATAAAATGGGTTTCGCTATCCATTTGGCCTACAGTAGCCTATGTGATGAAGATTCATTCATTCATTGAACACATTTTATTAAATTATTACAGAATTCCAACAATGTTTCTTAGCCATATTAGACATTCGAGCCAACAGTTCCCGAGCGGGGATGAGGAGAATAAAACCAATGTGTCTGTACACCCTCGCGGCGCCCATCTCCATCTAACCAGTGCGCAATAATTGAAATGGCGCATTTGGCCGGCGGCTGTTGAAAGGGCGCTTTTTTTTGCCATGGCATAATGCATGACGATAGACGTCATTTGGCTCCGGTGCCAGAGGGATTTGATGTTGCTAAAATGTGAGTTGTTAGGGAGAGAGAGAGAGAGAGAGAGAGAGAGAGAGAGAGAGAGAGAGAGAGAGAGCGCGAGCAGGATCTGTCGGTCTGTGCGTTTGTTTTTACAAGCTTCTGTCTTCCCTTATCTAAGATAGGCTAATGAACCTATTTTAAGGCTTGTAGCCTACGTAGTAGTAGGCTATGGATGACTTCAGAGAATAACGCATTTATTTTTTGATCCGGATGATCTAATTTAATTATTACCCGTATAACCCAAGAGACACCACTTCAATGAGTAACACGCAAACAATGCATTTTGTCAAGTCAAATTGACGTTTGGACTAATACGAGGCAGAGAGGATCACATTTTCTTGGTGTGTGAAGCGAGTTGGGGCGAGAGAGGAGAAGAGAAAGGGCCTGTACGTTATTGTAACCTAATCCTCGGCCCTGGGGCGGTTTGGATCAGCCCCGGGCACGAATTCTTTCAGCCCTCCTCTCATTTTGGAGACCGACTGGCTTCTCGCTCAGAGGCTCGGCGGCTTCACAGTCACACACTGGCAGGGAGAGAAGGGAGACGATCAGGACACCAGCAGCTCTGCAGCACATCAGCGAAAAGTGACAGATCTTCTTCTCACAAATATCTGGAGCTGAGAAGATATACTACATCCATGTCTACCGTGTCAGTGTCCTCTCAGGTAAGGATCGACGCACGCCGTCGTTTCGCTCAATGTTCTATTACTCCGTCGCGGTGGTTCCCAACCAGTGGTCCGGGGACCGCCAGTGGTCCTTGAGAGAGGCGGTTCCAGGTGGTCCCCAGCTAAATGATGGAGAGTCGGCAACCAATTGGACCCTTATTAGGTAGATCTTTAATTCTTGACAGCGTAAAATGAAACCAAATGGTTTGGTTTCATTTTACACTCTCAAGAGTTAAATTATTGTTAAACATCTTATTACTTAATTCAATAAGTGTCACTTTGATCAACGTGTGCCTGTTATCTCTCAATGCAATTAATACAATACAGTACAGCTTGGATGGAATTGTGGACAAAATCGTTTCCAACGACAACGAAATATTCAAAGTTTTGGGTCTGAGAGGCTACATCTCATCAAATGGTGGTCCGTGGCTCAAATGACTTAAATCTGACAGACTGGGTTGTCTTATCTTAAGACACACCAACACAGTGTCAGTCAGTCATTAATCAGCCTTCTTACTGTAGATTTAAAGTGAAAGTTTCTCTGTTTGCAATTTATTTGGACGCCATTCAGAGAAAATCTTCCGAGAATTGTCGGATTTTGATAGAAACGGATCGCTCTAATCTTTGGATTGCATATCATGTTTGAAACACGTAGCTACTAATTTAGAGATATCCAAGCAATGCAATCTGCTAGTAACTGTACAGATAGTAGGCTAGTGTTACTTTAATATTGCTTTCCTTTGGTGCTTTAGACAAAATAAGTAGGCTATGCAATGCAACACGTGCCGTAAAAAAACTGTCTACAACCGGCATTAGATTCTTAACTCCTTAAAAAAGGAATACTGACATCTTCTCAACAACGTATATCCATAAAAATAGCTTTTTGCTGAGAAAGAAAGACAACACCCAAAATATTGTGTGGAATAATCCGCGGTCTGTTTGTAGCCTTTACAAGCCCAGGGCATCAACCTGCCCGGGGGCAGAGAGGCGCTGAATGAAGTCCGCCTCCTGTTCACCTTTTATGGTTCAAAGAACTTCTTCACAATTGAGAGACTTTCTGCGGGGGGATGGTTCAATTAATCCTGAATCTGCCCTTGCCCACTGGCCCCGGGACATAACCGCCCTCTGTTACTTTCATCAATGCGGGCACCCTCCTCGACCAACCACCCTTGCGCTATGAATATGAATATTTGCCTACTATCATGGTAATTTGAGCAGTGGTGGAAAAGGTACTCACATTTTTTATTTGAGTAAAAGTATCAATACTGCAATGTGGAAATACTCTGTTACAAGTAAAAGTACAAAAGTATTGGCATGAAAATATACCAAAAGTAGAAAGTAGCCTACATTATACAGAATGTCCCATTTCTAAAAAAAACCTTTTGAAAATAGCAGATCTACAAGCTCACAATGCTTCACATTGGGATGCATTGTGAGCTTGTAGATTGGCTATTTTCAAATGGCAGAAATGTATAGGGCTGAAGTGGTTAATGTATGGTTTGTAATAATAATCAAAATCTACAAAGTAACTAGTAATTAAAGATTTCAAATAATTGTAGTGGAGTAAAAAGTACAATATTTGCCTCTGAGATGTAGTGGAGTAGAAGTAAAAATACAGAAAATTGGAAATACTCCAGTAAAGTAAAAATACCTCAAAACTGTACTTAAGTACAGTACTTGAGTAAATGTACTTAGTTACTTTACACCACTGCCAACCACCCTTGCACTATGAATATGAATATTTGCCTACTTTCATGGTAATTTGAGGGACCAGCTTTTTCCATCTCTTTCTTTTCTAATCACTGATATAATGTTCGAGTCGTGGCATAGATTGGCGGCTAGGTCTATAGAAACATGATTGAAAAGCATGACATCAAATTAACAGTGAGTTCAATTGGAAGGACGGCAGCTAAAGTGAAACTACACAGTGTGCCCTGTAGCTGGTCTCTGAACGACTTAAAAAAGAAACGATCCTCAGGGCCATGAACAGACCAACAGCAGCAGCTCACCAGCAGAACAGCTCTTGGGATTTGGGGTTGAAAAAGAAACGGTGCCAAGCAAGCGCCGAACACGCTACGGCTGAGAGATCTGGGTTGGTGAGCTTATCTCAGACCCCTCTCACTTTATTTATACGCGGGACCCATTCAGTAGCTAGAGGTTCTATACTAGCCTTAGGACTAGGGTGACTGGGACATCTTTTTTGAGTTGGGGACCCATCGTCCCAAAAATAACTGGTGTCTGTCTGCTCATGGATGACCCTATAGCCTAGCTGAGAAATCAATGTCACTGAACCTAGGCCTAGAGTCTGAATTTATCCAGGCCTATAGTCAGGGCCGGGACCAGGCACAGTGACTTTCACTCCTCACTATTGGCTGGTTATGTTGATGATCTAATAAGCTTTCTGCCATTGCTCTCAATATGTTGTGGTTGCTCCAGTCTAGACATTCAATCTCTTCCACCTATAGGAATAGGAGCCCAAATAAGCTAATCAGTTTATACCTACAATGTAAATGTGATTACAGATGATTACTGAATCTCATATACATTAAATGATGTCTTGTTCCCATATCAGGATGGACGGTGCATGTCCAGGATGTCTCTGAGCAGGTCCCCAGTCTCTCCGATGACAACTCAGGGCATCCCCTCGCCAGCCCAGCTTACCAAGTCCAATGCACCTGTTCACATCGATGTCGGAGGGCACATGTACACCAGTAGCCTCGCCACCCTCACCAAATACCCAGAGTCAAGGTAAGAGGAGAATGATAGGCTTCTAAGTTAATGTTATATCAAGTCTATTAAATGGTTTGGTAAAGGTGTTTAAATTTGCACTAGGCAAATGGTTGATTTTAATCTGTACAATGAATGGAGAAATTAACATTTAGATATGGACACTTATCTGATGGTGTTATTCAGTGTGCCTTTGAGGGCACCTTGACAACAGACAATATGTGTTAACTGTTGATGGACCTTGGATGTGTTTTTGCAGGTATCATACTATGATCTCTTCAAAACAATGAATAGAAGACCAGGAACACATTACAAATTAAGACATTCTATCCGCATGGACATTCCTGGCACATTTCCGTTTTCCTCAAGTGAGATACTACTTGGCCAACAAACCATAAATAAACCTGGCCCCTCATAATCGAATAATCAATTTTTCTAAGGCTGGTCTCTGCATAATTGTATACAATCGACTTAAGAATTTGTTTAGTCGAGGACAGTCCTACAACAAACAAACATGTTCAACACATTCTATTTGCTTTTAACCAGACTGTGTACAGACAGTACTCAACTGCCTGGGTTACTCACAATCTCATAAACTATTCACAAAGACCAATTACCTTCAAAATATAATGAGAATAAAAAAACAAAATAAAACAAACAAACCAAAAAAATGGAATACCTCCCACCCACCCATAAAAACATGTGTAAATTCTTCATTCCACCCTTTTGGCATAAAGGTTCCTAAGAAATGATTGCCTATGGAGAAGAATTTGTTCTCTATTTCCTCCCCTATTTGGAAACTTAACTACTTCAATCCTCTTGTATTTTAAATCATTTAACAGTCCGATTGTGACTGTATTAGTGTCTAGCAATTGATTACTCTTCATCATGGTTGCAAATCTCTGTTTGCAATTTAAAAACATATATTATTCTTAGCCAGAACATAAAATAAATAAATACATGTAAATGTAACTACTAAAAACTACATTTTAGCCATCAGAGGCAACCTGTGATAGTCTTTTCCTCCTCACGGCCACACCACCTAGTGAGCTTATAGTTGTAGAGTGAAATTGACCTTACTGTGCTCATATCAAATTATATAAAATGATAGAATTATAGATTGCTGAACACTGTTTTAGCCATCATTGGCTAAACCTTTAATAACCCTCTAATAATAATACTCTCCACCCCAGCTCCACTTGTTCACAAATTTTCTCACACAGAACCCCCCCCCCCTTCACGATATCCAATTTGCGAGTGCAATAGAGAGAAAGGACAGAAAGAAGAACAGAAGAGAAGAGAAGTAAAGGGTAGATTTTAATTGCCTTTCGGAGGACAAAGAGAGAGAGAAAGAGAGAGAGAGAGAGAGAGAGAGAGAGAGAGAGAGAGAGAGAGAGAGAGAGAGAGAGAGAGAGAGAGAGAGAGAGAGAGAGAGAGAGAGAGAGAGAGAGGAGGGAGGGAGTGCAGCAGAGAAGGGCTGAGTTGGCCTGGAGCAAGGAGGTGAGTCTCCGACTGGAAAACAGAGGAACGCCACAGGCAGCTAGGGAAAGATGAGCACTGGCTCTTAGAAAATGATCTGGCATCGATTTACTGAGAAAGAAATGAGGGGGGATAGAGTGAAAATGAGCAAGACAGACAGGAGGAGGGAGATGGGAGACAGGGAAAGAAGGAGAGAGAATGAGGAAGAGAGAGAGTGAACAGAAAAAGAGAGGACTTAAATTGCCCAGAGTTAAGAGGAACCTAACCTACAAAAGAGTCAAATAACTTTGTTGAATATATAATCTATTCAACACACTTGTGTATGACAATGTACAGTATAACCTGTCCCCCATAAAAACACATTCTACGTTTATCATTCATCATAGTATTTTGACTGCTATCACTGCTGAAGGGTTAGGGTTTGTTATGAAGTACCAAAGATTTGAACATTTTGTTTCTATGCCAGAAATTGGCTTATTGGCGTTTCCTGGGAGGCAACTCCTAAAAAATAAAAAATAGCAAAACAATTAATGCACGGACACTAAAACCACCAAATTAACTTAATGAACTTGATGAACCATACAGTTAATAGCAGATTAGCTCATTAGGCTCATAATACAATTTGTTTCACTATTCTTTCTTAATTCGACCTTGTCTGTCTGTCTGTCTGTCTGTCTGTCTGTCTGTCTGTCTGTCTCTCTCTCCCTCTCTCTCTCTCTCTCTCTCTCTCTCCCCCTCCAGAATTAGTCGACTCTTTAATGGCACAGAGCCAATTGTGCTGGACAGCTTGAAGCAGCATTACTTCATCGACAGGGATGGAGACATATTCCGCCACATCCTCAGCTTCCTGCGGACCTGCAAACTACTTCTGCCAGAGGACTTTAAGGTATTCTACTGTCCACTAGAAGACGACACTGTAAAAATTATGACACAAAACACAACTTTTCAGGCTCAACACGTAGGCCTGAGTATAAGGTTGTTGCATCTATGTTTGATTGTAACTGCTCTCAAACGATCATCCATATGTTATTTCTGTCCATGATGATGAAACGCAAATACTGTTGTAAATCTTCCTCACGGCAAATTCATGTAATTCACAGAAATCTGAGAAATGACACTGAGGTCAAACAAATTATCCGCCAGTGTCCACAAACGCATTATCTTCATTACTCCACTGTGCACCGACAGCAGCCAGTCTTTTACTGTGTTTAAACTGTGCAGACGCTGACACTTTAATCAGTGCTCCAGTATGCCTGTGGCTGCTATTGGGGTCGATTGTGCATGGCTTACAGCAGGGACACGCTGTGTGTTTTATTAAATTGATGTGTGAGGAACGTGGTGTGTCTGTGAGAGAGAAACTGTGTTTGAATGTATAAACGTGTATGTTTGATACTGTGCGAGTGCGTGCCTCTGTGCACATATCGCAACTCTCTCATCTTCCCTGTAGTTAGCTAGCGTTGCCTCTGTTATTCTGCGCCTCTGCGCTCAGGATGACTAAAATGCCCTGCGGACAGAGCCCCTTTTTATAAAATACATCTATCCCTTGCTTCAAGCCCATGAAGGGAGGGGAGCTAAGGAGGCTGAAGCTTTGATACAGAGCAGAGCCCCGGGGCCCAGAAGCTCTGTAAGCTCTGTGTATGCTTGTTGTCAGAAACGATATGGAGTAGAAAAAAGGAATATAGCGAGAGAAAAGCCGCTCGTTCCCTTTCACACGCACTAATTATGAATAGACATGTCTGCTGTTCGCCCGCTAAAGCGGCACACTATGGAACACGTAGGGAGACGTCATAAAGAGCTTTAGAGGGATTTGGCGCAGGAGATACCATGGCCACCTGTGTATGCAGGGATGAGAGATTGGATATCAAACGCTACAAAAGCATGTCGTCGAGTTCACAGATACTGTTTCATGTTGCGAGTAAAGCCACTGTGTGAGTTCTAAGCTCTAGTTGCACACAGCCTCTCGGGCGGTTTCCGTAAAGTGAGTTGAAGCCGGCTTTGTTGGCATAACTGTTCCGTAAACCAAAAACATGCTTTCAGTTTTTGTTATCGAAGTTTGTCATGTATTGAACACATTTACATGCGTTGTAGGACTTCGTATTGATTTGCATCGCTAATTATGTCATACAGGCGATGGTTTAAGTATGTCATGTGGAAGTCTTTACATGTTGTGTTGTGTGTGTGTGTGTGTGTGTGTGTCACAGGACTTTCCCCAGCTGTATGAGGAGGCACGCTACTACCAGCTCACTCCCATGGTTCGGGAGCTGGAGCGCTGGCAAGTGGAGCGCGAGGCTCAGCGCACTGCCCCCTGTGAGTGTCTGGTGGTCCGCGTCACCCCCGACCTGGGGGAGAGGATTGCCCTTAGTGGGGAGAAGGTCCTCATTGAGGAGATCTTCCCCGAGACCGGAGACGTCATGTGTAACTCGGTCAACGCTGGCTGGAACCAGGACCCCACGCATGTCATCCGCTTTCCACTCAATGGCTACTGTAGGCTAAACTCTGTGCAGGTGAGTTACGGTCAGCTCAGCTACTTCATCACACAGGCAAATCTGTTACTGTCTTGTGATCAACAGCAAAACAATGATGAATTCGGTCTTCTTGTGATAGTTTGCACTCAATCTTCAGCCACTGATGAAGGCTTAATGGCCAAAGTCGTTTTGAGTATGGATTTAAAAGCAATTTAAAATAAGACAAGATTAAGCACCAATCATGAATTGATGAACTGTAGGAATCTAATGTACACGAGTACAGTAGCACCCTGGCAGACAGTTTCAGTTAACCTTGTAAACAGTCAATGTCAGTTCCATGTCAATAATAAAGTCAACTCTATTACTTTGTTGAGGAGGTGTTCATCTGTAGTACTAAGGAAGCTCGTGGTCATTGAATCTCTGTCTTTGCAAACCATCCAGGTCCTGGAGAGGTTGTTTCAGAAGGGCTTCACAGTCAAGGCATCATGTGGTGGTGGAGTTGACTCATCACAGTTCAGCGAGTATGTCCTGTGTCGTGATCTGAGGAGGAGCCAGTCCATTACCAGCACACCAATCAGGATCAAACAGGAACCACTGGACTAGCATGTAACCAAAACCAACCAACCAAGGGACTCCTTATGACAATTGTCAACACCATTACCAACTAAAATAGTAACAGCAATGTCTGAATCCTTCTAATGTCTCTAGTAGCCAGAGGGGAATATCCTCATGCACTAATGGCAATGTTGAGCCAGCAAATAAGACCTGATCTTGTTGAGACCTGAAGACTTGGATCATGTTGCAGAAAAGGAAATGTCTCTTCTTTTTTTGGGGTTGGGGAAGAATCCTAGATCTCTTCATTAGAGACTGAAAAATATAAATGTGCACCCTGGACTGAAGAGTAGCTACTTAAAGACCAATCATGTCCTTCCTCTTTCAGTATGAGGCTGATGATGCTATCTAGTAGCTTCTGCAAAGCAATTGAACTTCCTAGTCCAGTGACAAATATTTGTCAGGGGAAATTAAAACGAAATCCAAGTATGTATGTAATATATACCAGAATCTAACCCCTCCTTTCAGGAACAAAGCATACATTGTTCAACATCTATACAATAGTTCTCCCTTTACAAATGTAGATATTTGTAATAAGAATCAAAATGTTTTTTGTTTGATAACTTGCTTGGTGAATATGTTGTGTATACAAATTCATTGAAAGGTCATTTTTTAAATCTGTGCTTTGGTGCCATAAGGCACATAATTTAATTCTTTTTATAAGGAGCGATTTTGAAAAGATATATTTAATGTATTTGTTAGCTTGCTTTGTGTCACAATTTTCCATTTGTACAGATGTATTGGTAAAAAGTTGAAATGGTCTCTGTTTGTTGTCTTGTTTTCACACCTCTGCAATTTAAACTAGAGGCAAGCTACGGTACATATAATGATCTGAGAGAACAGTGATTGGGGAAATATTTATCACTAGAGTTTCGGGGGGCTACGCCCCCCTCAACCCCAGCCGCGCACGTGGCCGAGCGTGGCCGCGTGTATATTGGGGGACCCAAATCGCCGGAGTAAAACTGTGGAAAAGTAAAAAAAAAAAAAAAAAAAAAATTGGAAAAAAATATATTTTTGATGTTTGAGGGGGACCCCCGCGGACCCCCTGCTGGTCGACGGACCCCCTGTGGAGTGTTGGGACGCGCGGGGACCCCCCTGGAACATGGCGGACCATTTCGGTGTTTTTTTTTTTTTCATGAAGGTGGTTGCTTGTTGCTGGCGCTGGCTGTGCAAACCTGGCAGCCCAGCGCATGCTGCCGCACGTTACACCAGAAATGGTGCCTGGAGAAAATGGTGACCAAAAAAAAAGTTTGGAAAAAAAGGAAAAACCCCCCGCAGCGGCTGGCTGCTGTTGTGGTGATGAGGTTGTGCGCACGGTAAACGGTACGAAGCTGCCTCCCCTTCCGTTTTGTCCGACATTTGGTGAGTAGAATTAATTATGTTGCGCGGTGGAAAAGGTGTAGTGACCAGTGAGATGTCCCCTACGCGAGGCGTAAATTCAGCGCGGCCGGCGTGGCGAGTCAGTTGGCGACATGTGGTCTGGCGGTGCGTTGTTTATTCGATAACAGAGCTGTGGGGTGTGGACACCGAGGGTGCGGAAGTTGGTCGCCATTTATATAGTTAGATAGATGATAAACTGCAGACACTGTTTGAAACGTGTTAACCATTTTTCACACATTGGCTTTTAAATCTAAAAATTGGAAATAATTGTTGACCGTTGTTGAGCAGTCCAAAATGTTCATCATCCCATGATGAATATTTCCCTCACACCCTGCCACCACGCATCACATACTAACAGACCGACATCACTGACAGGGTACAACCATACCAAAAACAGACTTATTTATAATTTTCTTTATTTAGTTTTTTTTTTTGCAAAGGTACAAACAATAGTAAAATTGCATTGCCTGAAATGTGTCAGGATTGAATACAGAATGTAGGAAATATAAATAGTCACAAAAATGTGTCCTTCCAACAGATGATACTTAAGCTGGGTGTCTCCAAGACCCAGGCTCTTACTGAATTAACAGTACAAACACCACAGCTTCAATCATCAATTAGATCTATATACTATACAAACCAAATGCCCATTACTGTAAAAAAGACATTTCAAGCGTTAAAAACCCTCAATGAATGCACAGTCTTTCCAAAACAAACTCAACTTAAAAACAGCCTTTCAACAACAAACTGTGAAGCAATCGTATTATAATCAATCAAGACAATGACAAATCAATAATGGAAGCAGTTAAACAGTTGGGCTATCATGTGAATCCTAAAGCATTTAGCAGGTTGAGCTAAATCATTGTTACACAATGATCGGGATGAGGGAAATCCATTTGAAGGGGAATTTATTTTGAGGAAATCACAGGAATGTTGTTTCATCTGACATTGCTATCTTTTATTTTGTTACCCTTCATGATCGCAGCGTGAATTAATGTTAACAGGAGAGCCAGCTCCCTGATTCCGCTGATTGTAATCTAAACTTGGACAGCTTGTGTTAACCAAAAAACAAAACAAAAAAACAACAGCCAGACAAATGTAACTGTGTTCACAGTTTATCCTAGAGAGCCATGATTTCCACTCGTGCATGCACACACACACACACACACACACACACACAGCCGTACACGCACACGCACACACACGTACACACACACACACACACACACACACACACGCACACACGCACACACGCGCACACACACACACACACACACACACACACACACACACACACAGACACACAGACACACAGACACACACACACACATCTCTGGCAACTATGCATTCCCAAACCATCACCTTTTGTAGTACCATGCATACTGTGTATGTCACCAAGGAAGCATCACAGTACTGTCGGTACATTCATCTGACAACTATCGAGATTTGATGCAACACAGTTAGACATTCAGCCTTCAACAACAGTAAAATGCAAACATGATGATACCATGATAGGTGAATATGTGTTCGTTCCTACGAACTTTAATAGACTTTGTCACAGAACTAACCATGATGAGTAAAGTGAAAACAAACTACAGAGCCCATAAGCCTGTCATTACGTAGCATCCTGAGTGAGTTGCATTTGGGCTACAATTAGCAAGAAAAGGGACATGATCTGTATTTTTTCATGGAGAAGTTTGGACAGACTCAAAAGGCACCTCTTCAGGTACAGCGCTGGAGTCATCATAGCAAATAAAAACAATCCTGGCAGCATCTCTGCCAACAGGATTCAATATCTCAACTTGTTATCAAACTACACTTTAAAAACCTATCATTTTCAGCATATTTTTGTATCTTTTTTGGGAACACATACACTAGTGTTACATTGCAACACAATATATGGTTTGTTGTGTTTCTGTTAACATGTTGTGATAAAAATGTAACATATAATACTATTGTCCCAAACTAGACACACGGACATGTTGAAAAGTGACATCTTGTACGGGTGAAGAATCATGCCAAATTAAAATCTCAGAGACTCAGTTAAAGTGTTGCAGGTCAACCTAATAGGTATGCGAGCATGGAGGTCTTACAGAGGATTTGGCTACCAATTCATAATAGATGACAATAAACATGTATAAAGGAGGAGGGGGGGTAGGGGGGGCATAAAAGGTTTAACTCAAATTTGTGATCTGCAGTGGGCAGAGTACGCTTCCTTGAGGGACACCTTATTTCAGTAGTGCCTTGTAGAGCAGCAACGACCTGGCCGTGGTCCTCTCCTGCTCCAGACAGAAGATGAAGTCCCTGAGGTTAACTCGCGTGATCCGCTGCCGGAGCTGCCCACGGGGGGAGACAGCTGTGGACGAGCCTGCCCCTGAGCCCGAAGCAACCTAGAGGAAAAGAGAGGACAGCATTATGCAGAGGATGTACAATATGGGAGTCAGCCTTCAGGGAATCAAGCTAATTGTGCAAGCAGCAGTAGTGGAAAAACAGGCTCCTACAAATGCAGCAGGATTGATGACTTTTCTACCTTTTCATGGTGGCTAATTTTGTTTGTTTAACTGCTTCTCTATTATACATGATCATTGTAAGGACATAATGTTATACCTACAGTCAGGTCTTTGACTCTACATTCCTTACCATTGACTGTTTATAATGCTGGTAATCTAGGATTTGAAGCTTATTTTTCTGCTGCATTCACAACAAATGACTCTGCATACAAGCATGAGCTAAATTTCTTAAATATAAAATTTAACTGACAAGTCCTTCATGAACATGATCTCTAGAAGACCACCCTTTTCAGTCATCCCTACAGTTCTCCTGACCCATCTCACTTTTTTCCCGACAAGTCTGAATCATCAGTAAAAACGACAGACTACACCTCACACACCAGTAATCACACACTCGGCCCAGACCTGTAATAGGATCGCCACACCTTTATATCAAAAGGTGTGTCCATAGCCAAAGGCAAAAAGCCACACCCTCCCCCTATGGACTATATGGCTAGTAGCCATATACAGCAGCACAAGACTTTGCTCCAACAAGCCCTCTTTCCCAACACTGTATATTATCCAAACAGAATAATCCAATTCACACAGCAGTGATGATGACTTGAAGCATTGCTTCCCATGCCGCTGAAATGGCCCCGGGCGTGTTCAGTGGGGTGAAATATTTGAGAGCATCGCAGGGCACAAATGAACATTTGTGTGTGTGTGTGTGTGTGAGAGAGAGAGAGAGAATGTTCCCTAGTACTAGAGAGCCACTTCCTGAATTAATCCTCGGGTAAATATATGGAAATATAGCACGGTTGGTTTTCTGGCTCGGGGTGTTTGACATGTCTTTTTACCTGGTGGCATAGTTGAAAATGTGTTTAGTTGTATGCCTTTCCAATGTGCTGCCAAAACAGGTGTTGGCGGAGGGCCAGTGATGCTACCTACAATTCCAAAGTTACTATTTCTATGTGAACAGAGCCTGAGGGGAGAGCAGAATAAATAAATAAAAAGTTTTGGTACCAACTTGAACTTAGTTGAAACCGGCCTGTGAAATAGACCTTTGTGGCTTTCTGAATTTGTCCTAGGTGGCTGTTCTTTTTTTGAGCCTGTGGGTAATGGCTATAAAAAAAACTATGATTTGTGTGAGCAAAACCACCCCCCCCCCAAAAAAAAAGAAGAAAAAAAAATGTTTTTGGGAACCAAACCAACTCAAATATTATTTGAAAATGTCATGGGGCAGCTCGTACTTCTCCAATGTTATGGTGAGGGTGAATTTCTATTTTTTGTGAGCTAGTGCTGTGAACAATTATATAGATAACTAGGCTACCATTTTTCCGGAGGGGCAAAAAAGAAGAAGTTTGTGAACCAACTTGAACAGCAGCTGAAAATGGGTTAGGCTTCTATCTTTTCATGGTGCAGTGGTGGTAGCCATTGTATAGATAACTAGGCTACTATTTCTATGGAAGCAGAGCTCCAGGGCAGAGCTGACACCAGAGGATAGGAATGAGGCTCCAGGTCTACACAGGAACACAATCAGAGCATTATGAAGCTTCACAGCCTGCAGGCACGCTAACCTCCTACTCTCCCACACACACACACACACACACACACACACACACACACACACACACACACACACACACACACACACACACACACACACACACACACACACACACACACACACACACACACACACACACACACACACACACACACACACACACACACACACACGCATATACCCAGGGGTGTGTCAAATTTGGCACAATACATCCCAAACATCACATATCCTGTAGATGCTCCAATTATTCACTCTAATCACACATTCAAGGAAATTCAGGATACAAGCAGAAGAACCTTCGTCCAGTGTGCTATGACTTTCAAACCGGTTGTAGCTGGAAATGCTCACGCAACACAAATGGTTTTCTGTTTCTTTCAGAGTCTTGTTGGTTGCCTCCTTCTATCTAATCTGCCCTCAAGGAGCTTCAGCGGGGCCCTAAGCTCCCAACGGCCGTGGGCCGACTCAGGCTTCAGATAGGCAACATCAACCACCCCCCCCCCCCCTCTCTCTCTCTAAACACATCCCCGTTCCCTCCGAGGCACAAGACTGTTATGAATACTTGCAAACAATACAGGGCAGGCTTTGTATTTTCACTTAAAACAGTAAATAAGCGACCGTAGCGGCTCACCTGAGGCAGATGTCTGAGACGTCGGTCAACCAATTCATGTTTATCAGAAACGTCTGACATGTCTAGGCTAGGCTTAAGGGCCGTGCTCTCTCATAAATGCGCTGACTTGCTTAACATACAAACTAGCATAGTCCCAGAATCGAGATAAAACGTAAACATCCCCTGGCAGCGTAACTAAGACCTGCAGGCTAGCAAATAGCTCACATATCACAAAGTTCAGCAAACCTAAACCCCCCCCCCCCCCCCGTCTTTCTCTTCAAGGACCCCTCAGCTCCCCGATGCCCTCCCTTCCCTAATCCTGTGCTTTCTGTTTCTGCACAGAGGCCTCTGCTTTTGTCTGGGGGCTTCTGGAGGCTATGAGCCTTGGGCCGAATGTGTGACAGGGAGGGAGAGGAGGGTGGGAGGGGGGGGCGAGTGCAAAGGCAGGACCCCGTCCTGCAGCCAGGTGCCCTCGGGGGCCACGCCCCCTGCCCGAGGCTCATTTCTGCAGAGCTGAAGTCTATGGTCCCCTCAGGGCAGTGTGTGTGTGTGTGTGTGTGTGTGTGTGTGTGTGTGTGTGTGTGTGTGTGGGGAGGGAGGGGTAATAGACAAATGAGTTAGAGGGGAAAATAGACGGGCAGTGAAGAGCAGACACACCCACAATAAGCCTCCAGGCACACACTGACCCCCTTCACTCAACTTTGGTCACATTCACTCCACAGTGTGGGGGTGGGGTGTCTGTATGTGCAATGTGTGTATATGTGTGTGTGTGTGTGTGTGTGTGTGTGTGTGTGTGTGTGTGTGTGTGTGTGTGTGTGTGTGTGTGTGTGTGTGTGTGTGTGTGTGTGTGTGTGTGTGTGTGTGTGTGTGTGTGTGTGTGTGTGTATGAAAAAGGTCAGAAGGTACAAAAAGTTCCCACTGTCGTTTTGTCCTGTCATCATTACTCAAACATTACTACACAGTGTTGTGACAGCATCCAGAAAGGAGAGACAGAGAGGTAGAGACAAAGTTATGGCAGACAAACATCATGACCACCAGAGTAGGAAATGAACACCTGCCACCAGCTGAAAATAGGTTTTAGTTGGGCTTAATGAGCAGTTAATAAAACATACATTAAAACTGCAATAGGCGATAAATGAATAACGAATAAACGATCAGAAAATGTGTTGGCAAATATTATAGAACCACCACATTGGTGATGCCTCATTCGTACAAGTTGAAGCTTTTATGTGCTGTGAAAAATCTATCTTGTTTAAAAAATAATAATTGAAATTTGCGTTCTGTGTGGATGTACTCAACAGCAGTTTAAATTATATAACAGAATGGTTATTTCAGTTCTAAATTAGCAACATGAACCCTCGCGTCCCTACTCTGGGGCAAAGACATTTGGTGTAGCAGGAGAAAAAGGAGGGGGCCTAGTGTAGACCCTTCGGAGACTCCAGTCTGCGAAGTGTATAGGATTTAAGTGGTTAATGCGCAACAACTTCACCGTGTTCAGTATCACTTACCTCTGTGCCAGCTGAACTGGATCCTGGCGAGTCCAGCTTGCGTTTCTTGCGGGGGCCGATTGCAGCGAGGGCCGTGAGGTTGGCATCTCGTTGCCGAATCTGGGCCTGCTCCTGCTGTTGCATCTGTAAGGAAAGGCAGACATGGGCATGACAATGTGAGTACAGCTGCAGACTTGGGTAAAAATGGTAAGTGTTGATTATCACGTCAAATACTACAATCACTCCAATTAGTCATTGTCAGTACTCCTGATGATCGGACAATTTACATTTTTGCTGTCCTCGTAGGCCCTACCAGTACATGACGTATGTCTCTAAAGATTTTACTGTAGTTGTCGGCTTTCAGTAATAGGGTCACCAGGACAAACCCTTTATATTGTACATGACAAATAAGTGTTTCTGATTGTGTCAGAAGAAGTAGGGAATATGCCAGAAGGGAATTTATTATTGTGGTTGCATGTTGTCTGCAAAGGAACTGAGTACATGTTGTTCTGCTATGCAGAGTTTTTACAAATGAGCTGTCACTTTACAAAATGCTATAGGCCAAGACTGGGGGCCTGTTATGCCACGTCCAATAGCTGTTATTCTGCTGAGTGACATTTTTAATGTAAAATCTTTTAAATAAACGAATAGACGTGTTGGGATAAACGTGGTCATAAAATGTAATTTTAAGCAAAACCAGATGCCAGTGGGAAAGAATATACAGACGATAACACAGTCAGGTTGGGAAATTAACAAGCTCCAGGCAGAGTTGTGGCAAATCTGACATGTGGGTGCTCTATTTGTCAACTCTTTCACTGCCTTTCACTCTTTTTGTCATCAGATGTTAAAATAGCGGGCTAAATAGTTAAAAGTAATCTCTTTTATCCACCACTCAAACATATGTCTTCCTTCCCTGAGTGCAATGCATCATCCTGATGCAGTACCTCAGAGTCAAATCCCTGTATAAACAACCTTTTGGTAGTAAGCCCTGCTGGCAGCTTGCTAGAGCTATGTGCTGATGCCCTGAAACGACTGGCTTCTGCGGGGGAGGAGGAGAAAGTGACGAGGAGTTGAATGGACAGAGGACATA
Organism: Gymnoscopelus microlampas; assembly: GCF_963454915.1. NCBI lineage: Eukaryota > Metazoa > Chordata > Actinopteri > Myctophiformes > Myctophidae > Gymnoscopelus > Gymnoscopelus microlampas. The sequence goes on from NC_139943.1 coordinate 21,044,848, forward strand.
ATTCAAGGCTATGTTAACATCCTCATTAAGAGGCCGTAATGTTAATTGGAAGGGAAGTAGTATACATGACCACACACACACACACACACACTGTTTTGTCTCCATGTACAATACCGTGCATACATACGTATGCACAAACTGTAGATAGACCCAATGTAGATAAAACAACCCATGCTCAGGCGCAAGCAGCAACTAAATTGTCTAATACACAAACAATAACCTCACACAGGTGCAAATTGGCTACTGATAAGATACACAAACCTACAGACAGAAACATACTGCTGCCCCCTACAGGTCTATGGCTTTTAACCTTTAAGCTGATCATGACGGCCAGTTTGGAGCTGAGGTCATCTGCCTTAGGGTCCTATAAGATGGATATGCTTACATACTGTGTTTAGCTGTGCACGTGTGTAGGCGTGCATTCAGCAGAATTTTAATATGCATCTTTGCTGTTAATATAGAGACATTGTCTATATACATGGCTGGTGTCGTGTGGACTGTATGTCTCTTTAGAGTGAGCGATGTATTGCTGTGGCGATACTGGCAGATTTTTTACCTCTCACAAATAAAGTACAATGGTAGTGGTGTGATATTTGCTTCAATCACTCTCTTTGAGAAGGCAGCAAGCAAAACAAACTAACATATTGGTGTCTTCCATTCTAGCCAAGATCTTATTTCCAGATGAGTGACAATAATAAGTTACAAATAAATTAATATTGTTAAAACAGACATGGCTAATTTCCTTAAAAACAAGACAGGCCAGTCTATGATGCCTGTGACATCTATGACATATCTATGACTTATGACTCCATTATCTGGGCAAGGACTCAGCGCAATCTGACCACCGTTGACTTTCCTAATAAAAAAGTTAAATATCATTTATTTTAAATAACATTATGTGAAAAAAATGGGAGTTAGAGATATATAAACCAAAAAACGATCGTACACAGCTTGAAACATCACAGCACTTTGTGGTATGCAATAAAGGCAGTTTTTCAAACAGTTTTTCACTCAGCACCTGCCCGATTTAGGGCTTTAGTGCATGTGCATGTCCTTCTTTTTCATTGGGTGTTAGAAATTTGGCATTGATCGCCGGTCTAGCCAGCATTTTGCAAGATTATATAAACGATTTTATGAATGCCATTTTCACTATCTTTTAACCATTTTAACTGTACTAAGCCTAAAGCCAAAACATAGCCGATCTACAAGCTCACAATGTCACACACACACACACACACACACACACACACACACACACACACACACACACACACACACACACACACACACACACACACACACACACACACCTAAACAGCAGCATCACATCCTTCAGATACACTCTGTATAAAGTATCAGAGCCGCAAACCCTGGTGTGACTCAGAACCTGGAGGGCAGTCAGGCGGACGGGCAGGCAGTGTTCCTGCCTCAGGCTCCTGTGGCTCCCTGTCTTTTTTTTTGACTAAAGCTTAATTTATACTCCCATCTCACGAGAGTATTGCAACACAACGCAGTGTTGACTGAAATACCTTATTTGTGTTGTGCTGGTTTTCAGTTACAAGTATATATATATATATATATATATATATATATATATATATATATATATATATATATATATATATATATATATATATATATATATATATATATATATATATATATATATTAGGCATATACAAAACCAAGTCATACTGGACTAAACCATCTGATAGATTACATATGGACAGATACACCGTAGCTATAGGAAAGACTACAATGTAATCTCCACTAGTGGACTTTTTATTTTACTTTTTCGGAAGAATAGCTTGAGTACTGAGGAAATACTACAGTAAATAATTGCAGGAAATTGGGATGTTTTTTTTATTGTACACACAAATGCCTTTCTCTTATTCTTTGTGTTACTAACTATGGTACACCCATGATTTAGGGGTTCAGAGCCAGTGTTACAATGAATTGCTAATAGCCAATTGCTGTGTTACTTCAGAGCTAATTAGACATTTAGCTCATTACAGTATGATCAGAAAGATTCTGACATGGTTACTGTGTGTGTATTCTGGTTTATTTTGTCCTGCATAATGCAAGCTTTGTTGACGGTGTATATATGGCTGTGTATACTGTTGTACTGTACATTTTGTTCATTATTGATGGTGCTTCTTTTTTTGTGTGGTCTTTACCCTGCTGTATCTACAGTACATTTTCTTGCCCTGTAACTGTGACCTCAACCGATGTGCTGCCTTTGGCGACTGGATTTCCCTTAAGGGATCAACAAAGGTCTTATCTTAATCAGTTTGTTCCATATTGTCATACACATTCAGGATTTCTGTTTTACATTTTTCTACTATACTCGACTACAAACCTTAAGAATGCACAGTACAGCATCCAGTTTTAACCACATTAACCCTGGCATCCCTATTTTGGGCAAATGTTCAAAGATTCCTAAATATTTTCAAGAATAGCGAAAATAGCAGATCTACAAGCTCGATGCGACATGTTGGGATCGCTATTTTCGCTGTTCGTCGTCAAAGTATATAGAGTTGAAGCATTTTCTGGCTACTACTATGCTACTACACTAGGTCCAGCATGTCTCAACATGATTCTCCATCCTCGTGCCTCAGCCTCCATCGGAGACTTGTGGGTAATGACCCTTGACCCCCATCCACCCTACACCCTCCGGGCATGCTCATGGCTACTGTCGCGAGACGTTCCCTAAATATTGCCTGGGGTGCTCGTCAACAGGGAGGAGCAGAGAGAGGAACAAGGACACCAATCATGGTAGAGTGGTGTGTGTGTGTCCGTGCGCATGTGTGTCAATTTGGTGGTTAGATGTTATTGGCCATTACAGGGATGAAATGATACAAATGCAGATATAAATAGAATAATCTTAAATAAACCAATGAAAACTGTATGAAGGGATTTCTAAGCAGAGGAGACAATCCTTTTTAGGTATTTAATTGTGTATTTATTACACATACGCGTGCACGCGGCTTACCTCTTTTGCTTTTGCTTTAAGACGGGCCTGTTCGGGGTCCTCCTGTCTGGCACGACTCTGAAATTAGAGCAAACATGCAAGACAATTATAATAAAACATAAAGAGAAAGACAGACTAAACCAATAGCGGCCAAGAACTGCAATAAAAAGTAATTGCCTATGATAATATGGGTCATAACTTAACACATAATACTCCAATAAAAAAAGAGAAAATAGATTTAATACCATTCACTTTCTAGATAGGAAAGTACATTTAGTTCACAAATGGATAATTCAGAGAAAAGTGTTAATGGTATTCAACAGCCCACATAAGTCACTGTGGTGTGCAGGGTGAATTAAATTGGCCAACTTAATTCCTGTGACAGTGATAGTATGGTTGGGGAATTCTATTCAGCGGAAGCCAAGAAATAATCACCTTCCTCATGACATCTCTATACTACATCAACATAATCAGCCTGGCCCTGTGTGTGTGTGTGTGTGTGTGTGTGTGTGTGTGTGTGTGTGTGTGTGTGTGTGTGTGTGTGTGTGTGTGTGTGTGTGTGACTCCAATAATGATATATTAAGGACACTGTGTGTGGATGCTTCTCTAATTGCCTCGCCTTTCATATGTCAGAATCCACACACACAAAAGCAGTTGCATGCAGGTATATGCACAGGCATGTACACACACACACACACACACACACACACACACACACACACACACACACACACACACACACACACACACACACACACACACACACACACACACACACACACACACACACACACACACACACACAGATATAAGGTGACACCTTCAGAACTGTATACTAATGTTAAACAATACTTACATGACTGCTTTAAGTCTCAACAGGTGACTTGACTGTTTTATGACTCGACTTGAATTGAGACATGACTGCTTTATGAATTGACCTGACTTGAGACTTGACTGCTTTATGACTCGACTTAACACTTCAAAGCAAAAACTCAAAATCTGGTTTGAGCTGGTAAACCCCTGTGTGTGTGTGTGTGTGTGTGTGTGTGTGTGTGTGTGTGTGTGTGTGTGTGTGTGTGTGTTTTTTTACTGGTTTACCTTTCCATCTTATTTCATTGTTATCCACACTGTTGAGGAAGCTTGAAGTGAAAGAATTTCACTGCCTATAATGCTGCTACAAGCTATATTGTGCTGTGTGTGTGTGTGTGTGTGTGTGTGTGTGTGTGTGTGTGTATGTGTGTGTGTGTCCTGGGCATGACGTTAAACTGCCCCGTTGTAACTACCACCGTTAATGTAGTAGGTGCACATTTAAGATGCATTAGCAACTTCTGGGGACTGTGTTCTTCATTACGATCGCAAGCTTGCATACAAGAAGGTGCTGCTCACCGATGGAGTGAACCGACAGCCCACGCTGCCTGGCGGCCCTTCCCTTGAGCAGCTATACCGGGAAGAGGGGCGGTGTAACTAACTACCACCCGGCGGTGGATAAAGACCCGGCAGCCATCTGGTCTAGCGGTGTGTCCGCTAGCTGAGGAACAACAATGGGTGAACAGACTTTCGGGCTCATGGGAGCAGCTACGCTACGGAGAGCACTTTGACACCGGGCGGCAGTGCAGGAGTGGACTTGGAACTTTGTTTCCTCTGGTGGTCCAGCCTGGGATATGCCCGCAGACTGGTTGTTAGAGCGTGTTTCGACAACTTGGGAATGGGATGCCCTGAAACGAGGCAGGAGGGCTGGCAGAGTGTTGTGCTGTCTCTACTATGATGCGGAGACACTGCTGCTGGTGCCCATGGAGGGCTGGGTGACCTGACATGCTTGTTTGTATCATGAGGACACATGCCTTGACTTTGTGGATGTAACCTCGCTGCACCGTAATATTTGTGTCCTTATACCCGTATACATTTCCTTTTGTGTGGACATAAATAAATAGTTAAAATGTGTGTGTGTGTGTGTGTGTGTGTGTGTGTGTGTGGTTGCTGTGTACCTTGGCAGCCTTTAGAAGGATTTCTCTCTCTACTTCGTCTTTCCGTTGTTTCTCCATTCTATCCAGCTGCTCAAATACACGGAGCTGTGCCCTAACATCCGACGACTGCTCATACCATCCTTCATCCTGGTCCAACGGACAGAACCACAGGATGGACAGATGAGAGGGAGGAGAGAGGACAGAACCACAGGATGGACACATGAGAGGGAGGAGAGAGGACAGAACCACAGGATGGACAGATGAGAGGGAGGAGAGGACAGAACCACAGGATGGACAGATGAGAGGGAGGAGAGAGGACAGAACCACAGGATAGACAGATGAGAGGGAGGAGAGAGGACAGAACCACAGGATGGACAGATGAGAGGGAGGAGAGAGGACAGAATCACAGGATGGACACATGAGGGGGAGGAGAGAGGACAGAACCACAGGATGGACAGATGAGAGGGAGGAGAGGACAGAACCACAGGATGGACAGATGAGAGGGAGGAGAGGACAGAACCACAGGATGGACAGATGAGAGGGAGGAGAGGACAGAACCACAGGATGGACAGATGAGAGGGAGGAGACAAGGAGATGGGAAGGAAGGAAGGAGGTCATAGAGGAAGAGAGGGGGAGACCGAGGTAAAAGTGTTAGATGTGTACAGTCTTTATGGGTTATCGATTAGTCCAGTACAAATATTTTAGTTTATTTTCTGGGACTGTGAATGTCCCACATACAAAAATAAATCAAAATGAAGTGGTTTTCTAAAAGATTATCACATTAACACAATATAACCAAGAATATATGAAAACAACAAATAAAAGCAAACACAATAAACTTATAAACAAAAATAAATTAAGCAATATAGAACTAGTTCATATAAACCACTTACGCCCTATTTATATTTCATCGTACGATGACGTCTTTGAAAGTTTTTGGAAAATGTTGCCTATAAAGACATTCCCACAATAGGGACACTCGTTTGAAAGGGCTTAACTAACTAACTATAACTAACTATGTACTCTCAGTTAGCATTAGTAAGTAAGACTTTACCTTGCCCCCGTCAGCGCGATGCTGAGCTACGGCCGACACCTTCTCCAGTAGGGAGCGCAGTCTGCACTGGGTAGCGTGGGAAATGAAGTTCACCACCTCCACGGGAACCTCCGTCACACCAAACTTCTTGGCTGAGAGGGGGAGGCATGGAAAATGATGCTTAGTTCGGTGGTTCTCAAAGTAGGGTCCGGGGACCCCTAGGGGTCCTTGAGGGGCTTCCAGGGGGTCCCCAGACAAATGGATAGTTAGGAACCGAGTTATGAGTTATGGTGGTCCATGGTCTAATGCAGGGGTTCTCAAAGTGGGGTCCGGGGACCCCCATGGCCCTATATACACATCAGCTATTTTTCAGTTTTGTGTGATGTTCAGGAGGTTTCTTATGCCTGTTTAACGACTTGTAAGTCTGTATTTGCCCCAAAATTTAAAAGCAATAAAAAAGGTTAGAGGTGATTTACTTTTAATCAGCAGGTCTCTCTCACAGGGACCTGAATAATGGTTTGAGCAAGAAATCACGATCCTGTATGTTTAATAAAAAAACTTGCTCATTCAAAGTTGACTATGACAAAACAACAAGTTGTTTTTATAGAGGACTAATACCTTCTGCGCAAGTGTACCTCATCTCCTTACCGACCACCAGAGGGCTCCACAAACTCATCTATCTATAAATTCCAGGAATGCCTGTACTGTATGTCTGACTTTCCTTCATATATCTCAAGAACAGTTCATGTGATCGACTTCACTCCTGGTGAGTGTATTGCTAAGGACGCAAGGAAGAGCAGTGTTGAGTGCGAAATCGATCGGATATAAGGGTGTCTCCAGAACAGCAGCCTGCTCCGAACGGGCATTGCGTTGTAAACTACGGCCATGTCACGAATGGGCACTGCACCAGTCTTTTTAAGTGCTGACCTACTCGAGGTGCCTAAAATGACATATAAAAAATACGGTGAAGCAGCATTCTGCTTTTACGGACCAACAGTGTGGAATAAACTCCCATTACACCTAAAACAGGCAGCCTCTGTCGATAGCTTTAAAGCACAGCTCAAGACCTATTTATTCACTCTTGCTTTTAGCTGACTCTTTGGTTGATTTTTAAGTCCTCACTGTATTGCCTATTTTAATGTTTTATGCTTTTGCTTTTATTTTATTTTATTTTTTGTTTGCTTTATTGTTAAATTGGTTGTAACTGTAACTGTATTCTTGCTCTGTAAAGCACTTTGCGCTGCATTTCATGTCATGAAAGGTGCTATACAAATAAAGTTTATTATTATTTATTATTATTATTTAAAGAACCTGAAAACATTTTCATTCAGTGATGCCTTTCCTTCACTGATGGACTGTTGGCCTGTCCCCTCCATCCCACTCCCAACCAATTAATTATTATTATTATTGTTATTAATTATTACCCGTTTCTAGGATGCGTCGTTGCAACAGGCCAGTGGGCAGGAAGGCCTCGTCCTTACAGGACCGGATCTTGGTGCCCACCAGCTCCGAGCTGGTTGCTAGGATACGGGCATTCTCCTCGTTAAGGTTGACACCTGCCATGGACGCCACGTCGTTGATGTCATCGTCATCTCTGGAAGACAACAGATGCAGATCCCACATTTAAGCACAAGCCAAGGGAGTTTTTAAGTGTACTATCTAAATGTTTACAGCCGACATTTCAACATTATGGGTGGTTGTAGAATTTGCTCATACTCAGGATAAAGGATCTCCTAAATTCACCTCTTTATCCATCAGACCCATTACAGACATTTACTGAGTTCTACCTTTGAAATGCATTCACTGCATGGGTAGGAGCTGCCCTCGTGTGGCTGATAAGTGCATCTACATGTTAATAAGCAGCTTATCTGCACCAAGAACAAGCATCAGGTCATGAGTTCAACATCCTATTTAAGTACACTAAGAGGTTTGCAAACAAAATAAGTCCATATTTCACCGGAAAGTCCCGCCCCCTGGATCACTCAGCTTCTTCTGATTGGCTTGGGCGGTCACACTGATGGGACTCTTGCCGGCTATGATGGTAGGCGCCCTCACAACTGTACCTGAAGAACGAATGGAGAAGAAACTAAGTCAACCCCTGTTCAACATCAATGCTCTCACTATTGAGGATGTTCATAATGTTACATTACTCTTATACACGAGTGGAAAACAGCATTAGCAAATACATGATGCTTCATTTTATGTACTTGGGCACCACAGCTGGGTGGGGTTAAAAGCAAATGCAGAGACATCCGCAAACCACAATGTGTGGAGAAGCACAGAGAAAATATTTAAAATTAAATTAAAGAACATTTACGCCAATTAACAAACATTACCTAATGTGGTAAACACCACCCATTTCATTACAACAAACAGGTTAAAACAAACATCAGGAATTCTGACTGGATGATGTGTGGTACCTTGCGGTCTTATGGACTGGGAGATCATAATGGGCATACGGGTATTAGCTGGTTGGACCCCCGGCCTTCTCATAGCCTGTCAAGAAAGAGGAAGAAAACAATAACTCTAGTCAGCGGTTGAGGTAGTGCAATAATAGGACTAGTGTACAATATTAGGACAAGTGTCCAACACACTACACTAGTAGTCTTACAACACACACTAGTCTTAATAGTAGAATTCTGTTTTTTCCACCTGTGCCTTTAGTTGAGCTTAAGCCAATATCAAGCTTTAATGATCTATAAGGGAACTTTTTTTATGGCACATTGTAATCCAACATTTTAACATACAAATCTAGAAAACACATCCATATCTACATATCTAAATATACAGAAAATGAATGATGCAGTGAGCAAGAGCTGACACCGTTTCCCCTTTGTAAAAAGGGATTTTATTACCCTTGGACCAGCTAATCCTTGTTAAAATGCCTTGTAAAGCATAATTACCCTTTTACAATGGTGTCAAGTCAATGGAAAAATGAACCAGCACTTTGTCCCTGAAAAAACATCATTGAAAAACGAGTTTCTCCAGGACAAAGACAATTATGAACCCAACAATGAAAGGGATTTCATGGATAAATTGCTTATATCCTGGTAGTGCATGTCAATAGCTTGCGTCACAAAATGTAGATATTTGACCTTTGGAAAATACAATACTTGCTATTATCAACCATCCATCCATTTTAAATGATAGCAGGTAACTTATGTACTTGGTTGACAAAATGACATTGGTACGCACTGGATCAAATCATATTAATAGCATTTTAAGAAATGTAAACACAGCTCACACTATGTGTATTCACAACTAATACATACTGTATGTTGGTGATATGAATTGTGTTAAGACAACAAGCAATCACTATAGGAATGCTATGCACACCACTCCTTGTAGTAGTGCCGGTCCACGGCAGAAGAACTCGAATAGGTGGCCGCACACACTAGTAGCCCAAGTGGGAATATTTTATGAAGGACGCACAGAAATAGAGAAATAGTCATTGGTTTAGACTCTAAACTTTAGAGTTTTCTTCCATTGACTTATTGTACGGTTAGAGGATCATCTCTAGAAGGCTGATATGATTATCCAGGATGAATACCATCGAGGTAATGAGTACATTACTGCTCTCCCCAGTGTCAGGCTTTACCACTCTATCAGTGCACACACCGGTAGGTTTAGTGGTAGCTTATTTCCTTCAATTGTGGTGAGAACACTAAATACCAGCCACCGCTGAAGTAATTTCTTGAATGGACAGGGTGTGTAAGTTAACTTGTTTGTTTTTGTGTATTATTTCTTGTCTGTTCTTGCTGAATGGGGCGGCCGTAGCTTAGTGGGTAGAGAGGCTGGTAATCATAAGGTCATCGGTTTGCCTCCTGGCCCCCGAAGTGTGCCTGAGCAAGACACTTAAACTGCCACGCCCCCCAAAAGCGCTCATCATGACCATCTGAGCAGCCATCAGCTGGGTGAAGCTGAAACTGAATTTCCCCTGGTGATTAATAAGGTCTACAACGTATCACAAGACATATGAATTGTATATGTACCGTATATGCCCGTATGTACGACAATGTATTCTAAAAAAGAATATATTATATTTCTATTTGTATGTATTTCCTTGCTTTTTGTTTAAATGTTATCAACTAAGTTTTTCAAATTGATTTGGAAACTTGTTCTGACAATATATTGGTATAAACATCGGCAATGTGTGTGTGTATATTCTTTTGTTTCACAGAACCTTTGTTTTAAGCAACACAGTAAGAGGAGACGTCAACCATATTTAGCAATTGAGAGATGTATTGCTGCTAGCAACAGACACATAGAAGGGGCAGAAGCATACTACTCTATCTGGTATGGAACAGCAGACAGGCAACATTATTGAGATGTTAGTATGGCTGACATGAGTCATTCATCACACTCAATTAGAGATTGTACGCTCTCTGGGAATGCATTCCCAGGAATGTGACAAATCCGCTATACTAAAGCAACACCAGTCACTTAAACACACACCACAATCAATGTCTCATTCTTGTCTTTTATGTGACTGAACTGTATCCCCAAGGTGCTTATACCCAAGGTCTGTACTCATGCATGTCACAAAAAAAAACAACTATATAAAAAATGCTGATCAATAATTCCTGTCCAAATATTGCTGCAAACACTTCATTCAATATGTCATGTTTATATGCAACCATATAGCAACCAAACATGACACCAGCTGATTTCTCTAATTTGTTTCCTCTCTCTGGTTGAAAGTGTGTGCTAATCAGTAAAATCCCCACGTGTAGTGTTCTCTTGTAATGAAAACCTACATATATTCTGCCCTCATGAGGGGACACCACCGGCTTAAAGCCCCCTACAGTATTTTTAAGACTTTTTTTCCAGATGTTTAATGTTTTCCCGTAAATAAATACATTTTGAGCACAAAGTAAAATGGTATTTAACTAAATGTGATGCAGTTGGTTTCAAACCTAGGTTCTACTGTTCAGGATTTGATTCTATAGATGACAGTGGAAGAGAGCAGTCTCCCACCTCAAAATTACTATGCTCTTAAGACGTTTCTGTGCTTCACTTATACTTTGATTTTACATTTCAAAGCGTAACCGTATGCGGTTTGATGAGAAAAGCAGCAATTGGCTTAAATCTAGACCATCATACCACGTTAGCTGTATTTGTGAGAACGCTGGCCTGATGCTGCCCGAGGTGGGGCCGGTGGGCAACCGTGCCCTGATGGTGGTGGTGTTGTGTGCTGTCGGAGTCACCAGGATAGGCTGGGAGGAAGTCGTCGGGGTTATTAGAGACTGCTGGTTGTTGAGCAGGGATTGGCGCAGGGCAGGGAGGCTTTTCTGTGGGGCAGAGAATCAGTCACAGGTTTAGTAGATCATGATCATGTATTATGATGATTAAGATTTTAATTATGTCCGGTTTATTACAGAGCTAGCACTTGTATTGGAAAGAGAGTTCATAAATAAATGGTTTCAGGTCTCACCTGCCATATTACTATTAGTCATATTTTGTGTTTACTTTTATTTTAAAACAAATAAAATTTGTTTCAACTAAATTGAAAGCGTAACTTTCTGAGTCTGAAAAATAATGTAATGATGAGTTTTATCATTGAAGTGTCACAGGACAGGCGAGCAAAATTAAAATGCACTTAACAGCAGCATCTAAATCACTATGACAGACTTGATATCAAATTTAATCAAACTGCCTTACTTAATTTGATTTATTATTAAGTGCTTTAAGGAGTAGTAGTGGTATTAATAGATCGTCATTAGAGCATTATTAATACTGTACCTTGAGGAAGGGGATGAGGTAGGGTTGAGGGGAGGAATTCAGCTCAGCTTGGAGCCGAGTGGTGAACTCTTCTGGCTCAATCTTAGCATCCTAAAAAACAAAAAATAAATCAGTCATGAAATGAGATAATAATAATAATTTAAAAATTAAAATAAATACATATATTATACACTACACACACACACACACACACACACACACACACACACACACACACACACACACACACACACACACACACACACACACACACACACACACACACACACACACACACACACACACACACACACACACACACACACACACACACACACACACACACACACACGTTCATGTAAACCACAACCCAATATGCAATTCTTACTCTACGAAAGTAAATGTGGCATTTTAGACTCACAAGTAGATCCTGCACCAGGGCTTTCACATTCTTGGAGGTTTCTGGGGAGGGGGAATTGTGGGATGCCAACTTGATCAGCGTGGCCAGAAAGTTCTTGCATTTCTTCACGTTTTCCTGCATTTCCTGTGAGAATTAAGAATAAAAAGTAACATTAAAAATAACATTCATTATAACATTTCTTGTATTTCTGTGGCCTTTCCAGTCAAAGATCAGAGATCTGCGCCTACTGATATGTCTGGTAACACCTAAATTCAACGTAGGGGCTAAAACCACATGAATAAATACTGCAATTGATTGCAGAACCTCTCACTGCTGTTCTAGCCCCTTTATTGAATTTAGATTTCCCATATCAGAAGGCGGAGACCTCTGATCATCTGGCTATGCGAGACGGTGAAAAGAAGAAAATGGCACGTGTATTGGAGGAGACACAACCATTAACAGTCAGCAGGAGACTACAGTAAATGGTGGAATTGGGAATTGGCATAATGGCTAAATAGGGAGGAAAAAGGGAAAACTTAATTGGAAAAGGAAAAAAAGTACAAATGGCTGGTGAATAATTTTTTTTTTTTTTGCTGCATATGTGTTCTCTGTGAATCGTTTTGAGACTATTTTAGGTGATGACGAAAGCACTTAATTCAAGTGTTTTGGCCTGAATTTTGCACAAACCTGCGACACCACTGTGGTTCTGACGGCAGGGGTGGAGACTGTGGCTGCTGTACCGCTATTCAGGGGGGCCATGTTGGTTTGAACAGTGCCAGGCTTGGCCATGGTCTGTCCTGTGGCTCCTGCCGTTATCACCGTCTGGGCCTTCTGAGGGGCACTCATCTTCACTGACATGGCCGTCCCGACAGGAGCCACTGTGATGGCCTTCTAGAGAAACACAGCAATATTTCATGTTAACATGTAGGTTGTAGTTGACAGTATTATAAAGAGTACTTTACTATTACTTACTACTTACTAGTGACCCATAAGAAAGATTCAATAACAATATAATATAATAAATGTATATTTTATGTATTATTAATATTATTTTAATGCAGATGGATAGTAGAAAAGTGAAAGTGACTGGTGAACATCTAGAATTTACAAGCCATTTAAAAAAATGTCCTCTTGTCTTGACAGAACCAATTTAAAGCAGACTGTAACGGAACACCTAAACTCAGCCTACATGGTGTTTTGACACTAACTTAGCACTTCATTACCAAAACAAAATACCTATTACTAGGGTCTTAACAGTGCAGAAACTGATGGACAGCAGCATTGGGCAGTAATATTGTATTGATAACAGATACATTCTGGCAAGTCAGCTGTTTAAGTGTTTAGCTTATTAGCTTCCTTCTCTGACTATGACCACCCACCTTAGCATCAAATATGAATTAATATGGACTAGCAATTTGAACCCTTTGGAAAAGTATTACTACTACTCTATTATATTTTACTACTACAGCTAGCAATTAATTTGCATTAAGATGATACTTGATCTGATATAGTATTGTGATATTTTGACAACCCACCCCTGACATAGCAAATGCCACCTCTACCAGTCAGCATAAGGCTGCCAAGAACAAACCTTTTGATAGGATACACGTTTCAAAACCAACAGAACTGACAGATAGAAGAGATGCACTGCATGGCACGACAAAACTGAAGGCATTTTTTCCTGCTTTGGCTAGACGAAACAGATAATATGGTATAACAGTTTATTGCTTTACAATAATCGATCTGAGCCCCATTGACTTCCACTATGAAAATAAGGTTATAAAAATATAATGGTATAAAACATATGTAAAAATATATATTTGAAGAGTTACTGCCTTGGCCTACTGGCAGTGTGTACAAGATTTGACTCTGATTGGTCCAGCGGTTTGCAGGATCAGCCCAGGAGGACAGGCACAAAGACACACACAGACACTCTTCTAGAGACGCTCGCCCCTTCTATGAGCCATGCCGTAACAAATCTCTCACTACTACTACTAACATCAGTTAGGCTGAACACGAAAGTAAGGAAATGCAACGTCGAAGCAGCATAAGTGTAAAGAACGGATTAGGGTATTACAACGTAGTACATACCTGTGTGGAAGCACCAACAGGAGACGGGGACTGTACCATTCTAGTCTGTCCTGGAGACGCCAGTCGGACAGTCTGGGCCGTTCCAGGCACCTTCAGAAAACAGGGAGAGGGGCCGAGGGCAGAGGTCAAGGGCGATACAAAAAAAACATGGATCAAACACCACCGTTATAAACCTTTATAGAAGTAGGGACTGACACAATTGTAACTCCAAGTCCGATCTACTTGTAGTATTTACCGGACTGGGCGCACTGACTCGGACTGTGGCCGCAGCTGTAGGGGTAGCAGGTCTCGGGGGGATGTTGGTGACCGTCTGGCCCTGTTGGGTTTTCGCCTGGGCCTGGGCCAGGACATGCTGTGGTACCATCACCAGCTGGCCAGTCTCTGTTCTCACCAGAACCATACCTGAAAAGATGAAGGGGAAATAATCGGTCAGTCAGTCAACTGTATCTGACAGACCTTCCAAGCTGACACACTGACATACTGTACGTCCAGCTACAAAGATGAATCTAGTGGGGGGTTTTGGCTCTTGGTTTTTGTTGTAAGATAAGATGTTTTCATATGCCCCTTTATTTCTTTTATCTTTGCAAACTTGTCATTTGTTTCTTTTCTTTCCATGCTGTTATTTAGTTCAATATTATGAAGGCAACATGAATGACAAAGGTGTCTTGGTACATTATAGCTGAGGCTGGTAAGTTAGTCAACTCTACCGGACACAGGGGGTTCTATTCTATTATACCAACATAGCTTGTATAATGATGACCAGGCAGTAAGCAAAAATATTGTTTTCCTGCTCAGCTCAACAAGTGTTTTGCAAAGACATTGCATGGTGCTGAGTGATGTTCACTTTCAGAAAAACTTAAAACACGCTGGGGGGAAGAATTTATCCTTTTAAATCACTGGTTCTCAACCTGTGGGTCGGGACCCCCGGGAGGGTCCCTACATGATTTTGTGGGGGTCCCCAGATGACAGTGAAGTGACAATTTAAGGACTTTTAAGACGTTTTTAATAAACGTGGGGCGGCCATAGCTGAGTGGTTAGTGAGTCCGCCTAGGGAGCCAGAGGCCCTGGTTGCCGCAGGTTCGATTCCAGGCCAGGTCAGCATATGTGTCGATGAAATGAAATTTGTCCCTGAGCAAGACTCTTAACCCCTAATTGCTCACAGGTTCTCATTGGAAACAAGACCGCAAGGACGACCTGTTAAAAGGAATTATCCTTAATACCTCCAAAATAAGAAAAGCAAAGAAAAGACCTCAAACATTGGCCAAATTGTCAAATAATATAATATAAGAATGAATAGCCGATCCACAAACTCACGTTGTGAGTTTGTAGATCTGCTATTTTCACAATATTTATCTGTGGAAGCAAAAATGTAATGCCTCGGCTCCTACATTCCAAGTGCTAATCAGGGTGGGGGCCTGGGGGGTCCTCAGTTCAAATATGATTATTTTGGGGGGTCACGGCCTGAAAAGGTTGAGAACCACTGCTTTAGGTCACCAACTAGGAGCTCATAGTTACCAGGGGGTATGGTAAATCCAGGAGGCAGCTGAATTGTGGTCTGTTGTTGTGGTCTAACAGCCAGCTGAGGGGCAGCGGTCCTGGCAGGGCTGGCAACAAGCCCCGGCCTCTGCTGCTGGACCGAAGTGGCCATCACAGGTCTCACAAGAGTCACTGCGGGCTGACCAAGTCCGTTGACCGCAGGTTTCACACCGGCAGCCAGTGTGACAGCGGTGCCAGGCTGGCTAATGGGGGGATTGATCGCAGACGGAGGCGGGGGGGTCGTTCCGAGGATGACAGAATTGCCAGAAACAGGCTGGTTGGGCACCAACATCTTGGTGTGCATGAGAGTGTTGCTGTGGTTCATGACCTGAGGTGGAGCGGATGCCGGGGAGCCCCCCGTGCCCCCCTGCGTGACCAGAGGGGCGACCTTTGGGTCCATCCCGTTCTGGGACAGGCTGGACACGGGGCTGCAGGGGTGCCTCTGCAAAGCAACTGTAGTGGACGCCACTGAAGAAGACTGAGGTATGGGAAAGTTGGGCTGTGAGGCCATGGACACAATAATATTGGAGCCTCCACCAACGGCAGCACTGACAGTAACGTTACTTATGACAGTGCTGGTGGCTCCAGCTTGGGGTGGTGGTGGGATCACACCGGGGGAGTTGACCCGTTTCACCGCTCCTCCAGAGTTACCGTTCAAACTCTGTAATCCGGGCGAGGAGGCAGTTCTGATCCCTTGTTGTGTTGTGTTGATGTTTGGGTTGGGGGCAGCGGACACTACCGACGATGTGCCCACCACCGAACCCAGAACAGTAGCCCTGTTGAAGCTAGCAGCAGCAGCGGACTGAGTGGGCAAAGTTACAGATCCTGGCACGGGAGTAGAGATCGTGGGAGATGCCCCAAGTGTTTGTAAATTAGATCCGGCGTTGATGACGCCCCCGGGGGACAAAGTAGAGGTAGAAGAGGTGGGGATCTTGTTGGCGCTCGGTTCCTGGTTGTTTAACCCCGCTTTTGGTTGTCCTTGTTGTGGCTGCTGCTGCTGCTGCTCCAGAGAGCTCCCCACTTGATCACCACGCACTTTCCCTGAGAACTGACCGGCAGCGCCCGCGGGTCCCTCTCTCTTCACCCCGGTATACGAAGCACTGGGTGTCTTTTGATGGCCGAGTTGCGATTCCAACGAGCCAACTAAGTCGCTAACTGCCTTCTCGTCCACCTCATTGAAGAGCATGTCCTCCAGTGGGTCGGAGGCTCCCGCCATCTTTGATGTCGGACCGTTGTGCAAATCGTATTTTAGAATGTGCGCGTGCGCGCACAACCCGTGTTGTTTACGACCATAGAACCAGAGCGAGCAGAAGGGAATCGGTGCCGTTTTTAGAAAATGAGCGTTGGTCTGATATGCGATTCTCTTCACCGACCACTTGCTCCTTTTTCTTTTTCTTTCTTTTTTTCTTGATCAATTGAGGAATGTATTTGTTTGAGTTTGCAGAGATATATGTGCTAGTGGGCCACTTTAACTATTAGGAAATACAATACATTAATAAATACAATTATTAAAATGAAATGATGTTCAAATTATACGAACAGTTTAGTAATGCATTTCCTAATACGTCGTAGTTGGTCCTCCATGCACAACAGCTGTTATTATTATTATGTTTTATTTATTAACCTCGCGTCACCACCCTATGGCAGCAGGCTTTCCATGAGGCTTTCCTATTTACTGTTCAGTGCTCATATCCGGCTGGTCTAGAAGACTGTAGGCTGGTCCGCCTACTGTATCCGGTAACGAAGACAATATCAAGCTCGTCGCACGGATACGTTCAATGAAAACTTTCCGTATCCGCTCAAGACGGATGCAAACCCGCAAAATGAATCGATCCCCAGTATTTTGGCTCGGTGTGCGCGCGCACGGTCCACACCGTAGCGTTTCTACCCGGCGCGGATCTACTTTCCAACCCCAGCGTGTAAACGCGCGATATTATGATTTCCCATTAACCCCCGCGTGAAGAGCCGTTCGATGGAGAAAATGAGGTAGCCATATTGTAGTGGTTGGTCGTGCGCTGTGTAGCCGAGTTAGAGAACAACAACAAGCACACATCCAAGGAAGGTTGGGGGGGTGGAGGATAGCTTCATCTGCGATTAACCACGCAGTTAGAAAGTGGAGGGGGGGCATCGAACTAGCGGAGGAGCAGTGTGACTGTGGAGCCCAGAGAAGGAGGCACAATGAGCGGAGGGACGCCCTATCTGGGGAGCAAAATCAGCCTCATCTCCAAGGCCGAGATTCGCTACGAGGGAATCCTCTACACCATTGACACAGAGAACTCCACCGTCGCTCTCGCCAAAGGTAACGATGCCAGCGAGCTGTTGACGAAAAAGCGACACCGTCGAACTACGGAACGGGGCTCCCGTTCCGCAGTTCGACGACGGTTTGTCGCTTTGCAGAAAAAAAGAGAAGCCAAAAAAGAACAGATCTGCAAGCTGACAACAACGCATCGCACTGTTCTGTTTTTTGGCACAAGTGACAAGCGACACTTTCGCTTGCGCGACGCGGCGGCGCGCAGCATTCGTCGAGTCTTTCGTTCCGACAAAAACAATGACGTGTTTACAACTGAAATTAATGGCTTTTTTTTTTTACTGAAATAAATGCCGACGCTTATTTGTTTAGTTGTCATTACGTTGGAAATAACGTAATCTTTGTGGGGAATACGTAATTTCGTTGAGCGAAAAGACTCGTGCAATGTTGTTTATAAACATATATAGTAATAGAACTTGATTGGGTTTTGTTGGCCAGCAGGCGCTGACCTGTCCAGTCTGTTGTTTGGTATTTTATTTTATTTTATTATCTTGTCGATGTCAGTTAGTAAGTTGTATCTACCAGCTACCTAGTCAACATTACTAGTAGTCATGTTATTTATTTAACTTTATTTGTGGTTAATAGGAACTGTCAAGAAGGATAAATATCTTCGTCTGCTGATGTCCCATCATCATGTCAGCTGATGCATTGACACTCTGGAAGAGAACATAAGCTACACACAGGTTAACATCACGGATGATGTTGACCTGTGTGTATGTCACGCAACATGAGTCAGCTTGGCAACTTTGCTAGGACCGTAACGACCTGTCTGAAATGCACCAAAAGGGTCCATTGATTATTACACTGTAATACACTTATTACTGTATGTAACTGAAATGTAACACCACTACTTCTGCGAAGTTTCAGGCTAGTTACATATGTTATCTAAGTAAGCAAGCAGCTTTGAATGTTAAGTCCTCAAAGATGGCAGAAAGAGTGGTAAATCATGGCGTCAATTACAGTACTACTACACGTTACACCTGGTCTGCTAGAGAGGGCTTAACCTCTTGAACCCCAACATCCATATTCTGAGCAGATGTACTACAGTAGCTCACAACGCGTTGACACGTTGTGAGCTTGTAGATTGGCTATATTTGGCAAAGAGTTTTGCTGTTGGCAAGTACAGTTGTAACAGGGTCCGTTTCAGTAAGAATATAGGTTTTAAGTGGTTAATTATTTGAATTTCCTTTATGCATATTGATAAGCAATTTCCAGCATTGTAGTCACAGCAGCACGACACAATCCTGATGATTCCTGGGTGTTGCGCAGAAGGAGTCAAATGCTTTTAAGTTAAATATAATATGGTGTGTGTCTTCCTTTTAGTTCGTTCTTTTGGCACGGAGGATCGCCCCACTGATAGACCCATCCCGCCCAGAGATGAGATCTTTGAGTACATCATTTTCAGAGGAAGCGACATCAAGGACCTGACTGTGTGTGAGCCACCTAAGCCAACATGCTCTCTGCCCCAGGACCCTGCCATTGTCCAGGTAAACAATCAACGAAACACTTAATCAAAGTGTTTTTTTTTGCATTGTAAAATTCATCCTCAACTCAATCTCATACCCGTGTGATTAAAATAAATAATGGCTAAATAATGACACAGTGTATTAACTTACTTGACAAAGTGGTAGAGTGACAAGAACCACAGCAAACGATTTATCTAGATTAAGCCTAATTTGTGCTCCATCCTAGGTTGTTGTTGTGGGCAAGTGACACGGTTGTACTTGACCCTATAGATTAAGTTTTAAGCTAGAGTTAAGGTCTGTTACTCTCTGCAGTCTTCCATGGGCTCAGCTCCATCATCTGCTGCTTCCACTGCCTCAACCCCATTCCAGTCTGCTGGTTCCTATGGCCTCTTCAACAGGGTCCCAGTTCCCCAGTACAGCCAATTCAGCAACAGCCCTCTGGTTTCCCCACAGTTTGGAGCCGTTGGTGTCGGTAAGAATAACTTTTCCGGTTCACATAATGTTAGAGGGAGTAAGCTAAGTAGAATTAAAGATTGAATAGTCTGTTAACTATTGCTTTTCCTCCTCTTGTGCCATGCAAACATACTTTTTATGCAAACATACTTTTTGTCGGTGTGAAAAGAAAGCTGTGAAATTCATTCTGAACTAGGAGCTTGCTGTGAAGGGGCCCAGTCAAGCATGCTATCCAAAGGTTCAGGGTCACTGTGTGGCTCATGGACCACATAGGGCATGCTACAAGAACTGATTCTTCATCTCAGTGCGCGCACAGACCACTGAGGTGACTCTTTCCCCCTACACACACACACACACACACACACACACACACACACACACACACACACACACACACACACACACACACACACACACACACACACACACACACACACACACACACACACACTTACTAAATATATTTAATTATTATTAATCAGGACTCGTGGTCTTAATTTATTTGGGGTGCAAGTTTGTAGCATTGAACACTAAGCATTACAGATATGCCAACTTTGTGGAATAATTTGAACACACACTTTAATTGTGAAGCCCATGTGGAAAATGACAAAAAAAGGAACCAAGAGTGTTGTTGCACTCAATACTCTGCCTGCTGTTCCTTCCTATACAGGACGATCAGTACCCTCATTTGGGAGTGACACAAGCAGAGCAGCAACCCAGTGTCAGGGCAGTGCATTTGGCTCTGTTCTCCCCACTGACTCACTATCTCTGGGTACCGAAGGTAAAATACCCACAAAAAGAGGGTTTGAAAAGGAAAATCCACGGAATCTGTTTGACTAATTCTTACCACGCTGTGTGGTGCTGCCCCCGTGTGCCTCTACTGTGACTGTTGTTTTGATGAGGATGACATTTTGAGGAATATTTTGATTTCACAGTAGAAGATACACACTTATTACAAGCCAGATAAAGTAGAAAACATGAAATCCGTCTGGAATTAATAAGATTGCCTGAGTCATTGAATATTTGATTTACAGTAATTAACTTGTCATACATGCACGTTTGCTTAAAACATAATAACTTAATAAATAATGTAATAACTGCATCCATAACATATACATTTTTGGTTAAATCTCAAAAAGTGGTATATTTTTGTGAATTGGTTTTCTTACAATAACTTCTATTCTGTGTCCTGATGACAAGATTATAACTGCATGATTATGACTGTCTTGATGATCTGCATTTTCGGTGTTATTTACTCCTTTTGTGTCCATGGGCTTCCGGTCCGTTTTAGGCTTTGAAGTCCGTACAGAGCCTTGTTGTAATCTAAAGTTTAACTCCTAATTAGGTGATGTGCATTTTCTAACCTGACCTCAATCTGGGTTTCAATGGTGGTCAAATAAATATTGCCATCTGTTATCTATCAGTAGTCAAGACCAGTCATCTTTAACTGTTGTCTTTTGCTCCAGGTCGTAGTAGCCCCAGCCTGGATGCCCTAAGGAAGAGCCCCACCTTGGAGCAGGCAGTACAAGCCACCCCGTCGACTCCATCTTCCGCCCCCACTGCTCCTGCACCCGGGCTGGGACGCAGGAGTCCCGCCCATGGCCGTACAGCCCCCGCCCCCGCCGGCCATGGAAGTCAGAAGAGTCAGCATCAGGATGGCATGGAGCCCAGGCGGGGTGAGACTGTCAGGGGTGTCGGCAGCAGCCAGGGCTGGCCTGCGCTCCGTCCCACCTCCGTCTATCACACCACTGCTGTAGATAGGGCTCCCCCTGCAGGGTTTACCCACTCTATCTTTAGGGCCTCAGGTGAGAGCCCAGCCCAGTGTATACTCTAATATGTGTGGTTTTGTTTTTGTGCCACTAAAACAGCAATCATTGGAAAAGAAACCTGCCAGTTTGTATAATTGCTTAACATTTTGTTCCAGAGGTTCCATATTTGAAACCATTGTGCCTTTTCCTGCAGAAGGTAGGAGACTAATGGCCCATCTCGATACAGCACAGGGCTGTTCTCACTCTTGAATGTTCAAGGTGTTTTTATTTTTGGAAGACTAAAGGACTCTACTATTACAGGCACAGATGCCCAGAAAGTCCACAAGCCCGAGTCTGAGCAGGCACGAGGTGAAGGCAGGGATACCTCTAAACGTTCCACAGGTTAAACCCCGCCCCCTCCGTCCGCCAACCCTCCTACTGCTCTGAAATCCATCTTCACAAAGAGCTCTATGCCCATAAAGACTGCATGCCTTTCCAGTTCCCTTTTGGGCAATGGAGCCCATATCTCATGTTTTTCTTTTTTTGAAAGTCATTCAGCCTCACACCCCCTTTTTGTTTTAATTTGTTTGTTTGTTTGCATACGTGTGCAGAATGACATGCTGTTCGTGTCAATGACTATAAAGGTGAATGATAAGCCATTTCTTCGTTTGGAGGTTATGCTTGTCATGCTAATCAATGTTGGTGATTAGTAACTGTGATTAGTGACCGTACAGCATCATTCCATGTTTGTTTTGCATCTGACTTTAATGGGAGTGTTGGGCTGTTTTATAACCAACACTTCATGCCATGAACACTTGCATTATGTTGGTTGGCAATTGAAAAAGAAAATCTTTGTCACAGCAAGTATGCTTTTGTGTTTTAACAGACAATATGACTTGTTTGACTATTTCCTGTGCGCATATGAAACATTCTTGTCATTTGGTATTACTTAAATATATCTAATTAAATGAATGAAATCCGCTCAACCATAGATGGCAGTAATTGACACTTTATGTTGGTGTGCCTGTTTAGCAGCTGCAGGTGCCCCAACAAACCGGCGCAGTCGAGGAGGTGGTCACCGCGGCCGGGGACGCTTCAATGTGCGCCGCGATGGACCCATGAAGTTTGAGAAAGACTTCGACTTTGAGAGCGCAAACGCCCAGTTCAACAAAGAGGAGATCGACAGGGAGTTTCAGAGCAAGCTGAAGCTGAAAGGTAGCATACAGAATACGTTCATAGTAACACTGAAAAACAGGATATTCTCAATACTTTTTCACAAATGGTTCTTTGAAAAACAGCATTACTGTAGTGTTTTTTTTGCCTCAAAAGTTTAATTTTGATGATGGCAATACTTCATTACTTTTTTCTCTCTGGAAGTTGTTTGTATATTTATTTAATCAAACCAAACCGATATGAAACATTTTCCAGGCCATCCTGCACAATAACTGTGGTCCCCTAATATGCCTTGTAGCTACTATATTATGGGAATAACTGGAGCAGACCAAACTAAATATATTATTGAGGCAGTTTTTACCTTTTGCATTATGGTACGAGCACGTTGTGGATTCACAGATCTCGTTTTCTTTACTTTTTGTGTATTTTGATCAACCTGCTATACCTGATAAAGAGAAGCTCCCCAAAGGGATAATCAAGTAAACATCAAACCTTTCATCATCCAGATGAGAAGAGTGACAAGCCAGAGAAGGCGGTGAATGGAGAGGATAAAGGAGACTCGGGCGTGGAGACCCAGAACAGTGAAGGGAACGTTGATGAAGGAGACCCGTTAGGCCCCAACTGTTACTACGACAAGTCTAAGTCATTCTTCGACAACATCTCTTGTGATGACACCAGGTATAGGCCTACAGATAAAAAATGTGCAACAGCATCCACAATGTACCACAATCAGAATCAGAAACACTTGAATGCCAAGTCATGTAATATCATACTAGCTAGCAAACAAAGGTACAGTGCACCAACATTATTACTAGGTGGTGCATTACATAATGGCAGGGGTCAGATAAGTGTGCTTAACTGCTAGTGCTACAGTAGTCTACTACCTTGTGTACAAGGACAAGTAAAGCCGCAAGTAAATACCTGCTGCAGGGTGCTGTGACAGTGTTTTGTCATTGGAGCATGCTGGTTCATATACATGCAGTGTTAGTCCTTGTCCTTGCATGTGATTGAACCAGCCACCATTTGAATCTTGATGTCCATGAAATAACTATTGTTGTTGTTTTATTTTCATTAGGAAAGCGAATGAAAAATCTGGAGGCTTGGTGTTCCCAAGGTAAATGTGATAAAAGGATCTACCAATTACAGTCATTATTGTATTTGCCACTGTGTATTATTTATTTTATATATATATATATATATATATATATATATATATATATATATATATATATATATATATATATATATATATATAATATATATATATATATTTTTTTACTTCAAGTGATACTTGGCTTTGGTGCTTATTTTCTTAAATCACCTGATGTATAGTTCATGGTATGAGCGTGACATGTGGCGAAAATTATGTGATGTCATGAACTTGTAGATTGATTTTCTACTCCCCCCCCCCCCCCCCCCCCATTCCCCCCAGAATTTCTTTTGAGAAGTTTTCACCTATGATGACAAAATAGTTTGAAAGCTGACCATCCACTCTATTACTGTTTCGTGCAGGGAACGGAGACAGACCTGGGCTGAGGAGAGGCGGATGAACTCAGAGACATTTGGCATCCCCTTACGCCAGAACCGAGGCCGCGGTGGTTACCGTGGGCGTGGTGGTGGCATGGGCTTCCGTGGGGGCAGAGGTCGCTCTAACAGCCGAGGGTCCTTTGGACCTCCCCATGGAGGCGGTGGCTATAGGGGAGCATACAGAAACAGCCAGGGAGGCCGGGAGTTTGCCGACTTACCAGAGTACAGGGTAAATTTGATCAGATTTTTAGAAAGATGATGGCCTTGCAAGCTCTGATCTACAAATCTTAATATTGGGAATAATGCAGAATTTACACCTTGAAGAAAGTTTACCGATGTTGAAACAGGGGAGCGATTGCAATTACTATACCGTACGGTCCCATCCCCTTCAGGCTATGGGATCTCTGGACACTGCACTGATCATAGCGCAGCTGAGGCAGGCAGAGAGAGTGAGGTGGTGCAATTCTTTTATTTTTTTTGAACAAAGGCGTTTATTTGCTTTTCTGCAGATAATTCACATTGTACAATCATTTTTAACCAAATAAACTAAAAATAAATAAATATATAAAATAAAGAAAACACAAAGAAAAAAAACACAACAGAAAAGAAAGACAAACAGGACAATTCGGCAGATTACAGATTACAAATTAAATCAGATTTAAATATCAGGACATTCACTTGGAAGAATATAACTAGTTACAACACATACATTATCATGACACATAAGAACACATACATGGTAACATATACTTTCATATAGGCAAATTTAAGTACCCTATAACTGGGGCCCATCTTTTCAGAAACACATCGTACTTCATCTGGAGCATGGCAGTCATTTTTTCCATAGTATACATTTTCAATATCCTCTCACGCCATTGGCTGATCGTAGGTGGTAGAGGTTTCAGCCAGGATAGGGTAATCATTTTTCTTGCAATCAACAAAAGGATATGCAGGATATAAACCGTTTGTATGTTTGCCAACCCCTCCGGAACCACACCGATAATCGAGGGGTGCAATTCTAGCGGCACTACTGTACTGTTTAAGTTTAAAACTAGCAATGCACTGTCTGGCCGTCATCTTGTGTTAGATAAAGAACGTAGCAGCCCAAGAGTGGGCTAATTAAAATCAGGCGTGAGCTATGGGAATAAAACAGGTTAATGAAATCAAGATTCATATATATTCATAAGGGTCTATGTCATCACACAGTACGTTTGCGTTTACAGGAAGTAATTAAAAATCGAGTTTTAGGGACTTTTGACAAGAATACACGTTTTTTTTTTAAGTTTTGTTTGGCATCTAATGATGGATATGTCCGTGGGTATGCTCTAAAAATGTGAAAGAAATATTTTTCATTTCACTACGTCTTTAAAATAGCCTGTCTGTGGATTCAGGAAGGGTCCTTGCCTAGTGTGCATACACTTTTCTAATGCAATGACACAATTTAACTCTTAAAGTGTGTGTTCGTGTGTCCCTTCTACCAGCCGCTGTTCAGGATCAATCGGTTTATGGAAATATGGCACCAGTATTGCTAGCAAAGCATCAAATACGGCATTGAAATAATCATTTAAACAATTGAGATAATTATACAGCTCCTTGGTCAGCAATTGAAACTCGTCTTGGTCTTTATGCGATTTCAGAATATTTACATTATATTTTTAAGTGAGAGGACCACACAATGATCCTTACTGTTTGATGACAGACTGTATTGTTTCGTTCTGTGAAATTTTCACAACTAATAGAATAATACGCGTCAGACTCCGTGTGCAAGGTGTCGTTTCGGCGCATAACAATTTTTATCTGATGATCATGATGGAATTGAAGGTGTACAAAAACTGTCAGCTTTTAGAAATTCTGTTATTGTAATACTTCAGATGACCACAGGACTTGGGGATTGTGCCTTTAACTTTTACCTCAAAAAGCTGGGGCAAAAATACAAGCTTTTGGCTATATGAAAAACATGGCATCAATACAAAAAGGTTATAAAAATAATGTCCATAAAAAATAATTGGCCAATATGTTTATTGAAAACTTGGTAGTTTTTGCTGTAGGTACTAATAGGAGACATTTACTGCTCAGTTTTTGAAGAAGTTTCTTTTGTCTTTTTTATTTTTTTCCAGAAGGACAACAAAGTGTCTGCATAGTACAACTGGAGGAAGAGTCCATGGAAAGGTGCAATTCCTTGTGCTAAAAAGTTATTAAATTAGTTTTGGTTGCTACTTTTTGACTAAAAGAATGAAGATTGTGTACTAGCTGTATATTCGTCACCAGCACTGGGTAGACTGCTTGAATGCAACTTCCTTTCCATATCTTTTCAACAATGGAAACAACAGCGCAGTCCTTCAGAAAATTTCAAGATCTCTACAAGAAACATTTCCAGGTGGCTGAAAAAAAAGTATAAATGTCATATTTCAGAGGGATGTCATTATTTTTGTTATTTTTTTTGCAGTAATGTTTTTTTTCCCTCCCTTTCCCTATAAACTTGTATTTGATAATATTTTGTTTGGTGTTGAGGGTCATAAACCTCAGTCCTTTGACTGTGATGATCACTGGTATAGCTTTATTTTTGGGAGGGTAGGGGGGATATTAGCCTTTAATGTAACTTAAGCACCAAATCAATCCACAGGGTCTCAGTCACAGCTTTTTACCATGTATTTTTCTATCACCACTCACCCTCCCACAATACCTACGGTATTCCGTATTTACTCAGTCCATGCACTTTGGTAACTATCCCAATTCCGAAGTGGCAGTGCTTGTTTTTTTCCCACTAGATCTCATAATCAACGCAATATTCCGTTTTGACTGACTACATCTCCTGTGTTTTAGTTATGTCTTCTGATCTTTCTGTTAAATTGTAGGTTTGAAATCAAAGGAAGGAAATCTGTCAAGTCTAACATAGTTTAGATGTCAACTTGTACTTCAACCTCTGTTTTTTCTTGTGGTAGTGTTACCAATGCACAACTGAACTTGGTGTTAACGCAACTTAGTTTAAGGCAGGAGCATTGCAGATCATAGGACAAAGCCGACTTGCTTTTATTTTTCTTGAATTGTTTCACAGGCTGCTGGTACAAACATGAGTTGGAGATGCTGCTCTTTGCTACAATCATGTCTATTAGTTTCATCTATATAGGCAAGATCTAAAAAAAATGAAGTTATACGAGTTGCTTCCCAGAAAATGGGCCAGTTAAGGTTGATTGCACTTAGTGTCTTGGCTAAACACCTCTTTGAGGTGATGTTATTCATAATTATGTGTAATATTCACTTTTATGTCCGCTGCTGTTTCATGACCGACACTAATTTCCTCTGGACTGTTTCTGGTATCTTTTGTAACTTCATCCTGATATTCATAATGTCAAGCACAGGTACAGATAGACCAAGGTCTGTCTCTTTAGTTCATCAGCTTATATTATTATTACTCCACTTTTAATAATCTCTTGATTCAATGCCACTAATTTTGTCCCATGACACTGCATGGAGGTTGATGGCCTACTAAATCTACATAAGAGATGTCATGTCAATGCAGTTACTCTTACAAAAAAAAGGAGAAGACTAATTATTTATAGCTATCAGGGTGTAGCAACTATAGTCTTCTAGCAATATTAATGCATATTTCTGAGCATATGAATGATGGGGCCAGTTGGGAAAAGTTAAATAGGAACTGATGAAGTTTGGCTGAATAAAGTCTTGAATGGGAATGGGATTTTGATCAGGCAAGAAATGTATACAGTTGCACTTTTACAATTTCCAAAATTGTATTATAAAGTGGTGTCTTCTGCTCATCTGTCCTGAGATTTTATTCTGTTGATCATAGAATTACATTGATACTGATACTGTTCATATCAATCATATTACCCATTTCTCATGGTTCCCAGCTAGGGAAGCTAGATTTTAGAGTGGAGTTTAATTTATGGAATATTTGTCTATACAGGCAGAGAATAATTGGTATCTTTTTACCCGTATGTGGTGCAGCAGATTGAATGGGATTACACTATAGGCCAAAACACAGTGCCAGAAAGCAACAATTATATATATATATATTAATAATTGGCATCTGTCATTAGAGTCTCCATATTATAAGTACTGTATAATCCAGATGTAGAACATGGGCCAGAGAGTAGATTTGTTTTACGGTATGCCAAGGGTTTAAAAGCCAAGTGTGCATAAAGATTTGTTGGTGCACAAGGCCTGGCACTGACAGCACTAATGCAAATTAGTGTTAATTTAAGAGTTATAAAATGAATATTTTTTTCTTTTCTTTTATGTATTTTTCTCTTTAAAAAGATGTCAGTGTGACATGCAAAGCTACCTTTAATGTACTTGATTGTGCTCAGGAAATGTATAGAAAATATATTATGGTCTGCCTTAATGCTAGATCATCGCTAAGGTCCCCAGATGATTGAAAGTCTATGAACAATAATCAAAAGGTGTTCATTTGTTGTGTAGTTATAACCAAGTTGTTTTACACAGTTCTTTTTCAACTTTAGCTTGATGGTGGTGCAGCACTTCTGAACGTGAATTAATTTTCAAATGTGTTCCAGTTATGAGCAGATACATTCATAGATCAAACTGTTTACTGCTAGGTTGTTGAATAGCTATTTATTTGCATCAAGTCACTAAGTAATAAGTATGTAGGTCAGTGTGGCTCATTGTCAGTAGAATATACAGTATTTGATTTCAGTTTTACCATCTTCTAATGGGCTCTGTGCATAACTGTTGTCCCAGGTTTCCAGACAGTGGCAAAACTGTTCACTGTTCCAGTTAAGTTTCCCATCGGTTTGTTTAATTGGCTAGGCAGCAGGTTTGATCCACAAACTTCATATGTATTTCTGGTTCAAATCTGTTGCTGAGCTAATAAAACAAAGCTATGGGAAACGGTCGTCCCACCTTCTGGAAACCAAGGGACAGTTATGCACAGAGCAGCCTTTGTAAATACAGCATGGCTGTCATGCATAGATGTTAAGATCTTTCCTCTTGGCACATTATTGAGGTGACCGGTTCAAAGCATAAAGCCTGAGCTAAACTTGTTTGCACGCGTGTCCCACTGACATGTAACTAAGTATAAATCAGGCTATGTTATTAAGAGGGAAGTTAATTGATAGGAAGAGCGGTTCTCAACTATTTCAGTGCTGTCACACATTTAAGAAAGAAACACAAATGCCATAGCTTTACTTGTTAATATCTATGGCACACAAAGCCTTGCACTAATGCAAGGGGAAGCATTGTTCAGTGAAAAGAACTGCAATGTGTATTGGACCTTATTGTTTTGGAGACTTGATTTGGTTGAATTGAATTGTAATAAACAATGTAATATCTAACCTAATCACAGCTAAGTGGGGTCGTAACATAAGTTTTCCTTGGCACACCAGTTTGGTACAACTGGTATAACCACTTAAACCCTATACTTGGTTGACCGGATCCCTCCTGTTTTCATTCTACACTAAATATGTTTGCGAAAATAGACGCGTTGTAAGCTTTTTAGATCTGCTATTTTTGACGAATGTTCCCCCAGAAGAGGGGGATATTATGTTCTAGGAGTTTAACAGATGATGTCAAGTTTAAGCTGGTGGTGTATAAGAATCCACAGAGCCCTGCATGGTGGTCCTGTTATTTGGTAGCCGCCATACGCAAAAACACGAGAGAAAGATGTAATCAGTAGATCTCTGGCCCATTGTGTACCAATTGTTGTTGGTACACAATTGAATAGTATTGAATGTCATAGCATATATGGGTATAATCTTTGTTGATATGAAATTTAAACCCTTGTCCTGATACTGTAGATGTTTATAACAAAGTGTTTACTGCTGTTTGCTGTAGGGCATGGGTCTTCAACAGGGGGTCTCAGACCCCATAGGTGCTTCTCGGTGTTCATACAGGGGTGGGGGGGCTGCCATATTATTGTGTGATTGGACCATTTATTTTTAAATGATTTCAAAAACTTATTGCCCAAAGATATTTCCCAAACAAACAAAAAACAGCACTGATGATAGTGCTGTCAAAGAAATCTATGAAGCCATCAAAGCTGCAGCATCACTTGGAGGCAGCCTATATAGGCAGTTGAAAGAAAAACCTGAATACTTCCAATCTAGTCTCAAATTTCTCAACGGTCAACAGACGTTGATGAGACAATCAGATAAATATCTGTGTAGAGGGGGTCCCTGCTTCGTCTCTCAGCGGTCCTTGGCCTGAAAAGGGTTGAAGACCCCTGCTGAATTACTGAAATGTAAGGTGGTAGTCAGAACATTGAACACGCCCAGTATGCACAGGTGATGGTCATGTTATTTTGTCTGTTTTTAAAATAAATTGTATTGATTGAATACTTTATTAACAGTTTGCAAAAGGTACAGTTATACAATAATGCTAAAAGGTTAACACAAAAAGCCCTGAGGGCTTGTTTCCATTGTGGTCCTGTGTATTTAATTTATCAATACATATAAAGATACAATACTATACAAAAGAGATCATCAATACTAGGAGCAGTAAAAGTATATTTACAGAAAAACATTTTTGTCTTCTGGTTTCCTTTAACAGTTTCTGGAGTCATAGCCACATGTTTTGTCTTTGAATCCAGCATGGTGTCCTCCATCGTGGGCCTCATTGGACTGTTTTTATGCATAAAATAAACAGTTCATTATTACTTTGTTGTGTGATTTTTGCCAGACCTGAGAGGTATGGCCTACACAAGCCTTTGTCACCAATTTGTCCATACATGGTATGTCTGGTTGTGGTTAAGTTTCTTATGCATGAATAAATAGGCACAGACTAGTCGTGACATCACTATTATGTCACAAGTATAAATACGGTTGGTATATAACGTAAGACACAAAGATTTCAGAATTAGACTTCACACGACTTCACACAACACCTAGGTCTGGCACAACCAGGTCTCCTGGTCTTGTTTTTTCAATCTTTTACAACTGTCAGAACTTAGAAGATATGGAAAGCAGCTAACTAGAACCACATAATATACTCAAGATGATGTTTGTGAATAAAAAAAAACTTCCAAGTATGTTGAAAAATAAAAGTTCACTTGTACTTGAGTAATTACCCAAATGTTCACTTGGGTGTCTTTAAATGTACTTGTATGTCTAGACAATCATTTTACAGACTAGGGAATAAGGATGAACTTAAAAGCTCCTTGTGCTCAGAAAAAATACACCCGTTGTCGCAAATCCTTGCAACAAAACCGTTTTAAGGCTAACTTCCATTGGGGATAATGGTTGCAAGTAGTTGCATGTTGCAAGGAGTTGTGTCGTGAATATTGTTGTGGACTAGCCTTATAGTGGTGTGTAGGTTCACACATAACAGGCCTGAGTGGTGGTGGAACTTTATTGATTTTTGATTTTTTGATGAATTGAGTACATTTCAATGAATTGAGTACATTTCAATGAATTGAGTACAAAGGACCCCAATGGAAACAAGCCACAGTGCTTTCTTGGATTTAAAATCCTCTTAACAGACCTTGTATTGAACTGAGCTTCCCTGTGCTTGTCTTTGCAAACTGTTAATAAACTATTCAATCAATCAATCAAATCAATGATTGATTGAATACTTTATTAACAGTTTGCAGATTTTACACGGACATAATCAATAATCAACTTTCCACGGTGTAAAGTAACTACACATTTTGAGGTATTTTTTTTACTTTACTGGAGAATTTTAAATTTGCAGTACTTTTACTTCTACTCCAGTACAATTATTTGAAAACTTTATTTACAAGTTACTTTGCAGATTTGGATTATTATTACAAAACATAGTAACCACTTCAACCCTAAATACATTTCGATCATTTGAAATTAGCCGATCTACAAGCTCACAATGCATCGCGATGCGACGCATTGTGAGCTTGTAGATCGACTATTTTCAGCATGCAACCAAGTGTAAAATCAACCATTATGACGCCATCAAGGCCTGCTAAAAATACATTTGTGTCAACAAAATCAACTGTACATTTAGTCGACTAAAATCTTATGATATTTAGTCGACTAAAACAAACAAAAAATCACATGCCTAAAATGTGTCTAGGACTAAATGACGTTTTATTCAAAAGACTTGAATCAAAATTTGCTGTCAAAATTAACACTGGGTGGGCGGAGCCGATACAGTCATAGTAGGAGTGGTCACACCTGGGCCTGTCATTGGTGCAGAGTGCTCAAACCGTTCCTCTGCATTGTACCTAGTACCGACCCCTTTCCTTACATCCCCGCTGTCACGAACTCTTGAATCTCACTCACTCCGCGGCTTCAGCACTGTTTGGACTGTCTGGAACTTTAGGGACCATCACCATCACTCAATCACCATGGGACTGGCAAGCGACCCTAACTACGAGAAACTGGAGCAATGGTACAAAGCCAATGCCGGAAATCTCAACATGAGAGCCATGTTTGATGCGGACAAGGAGAGATTCAGCAAATTCAGGTATGTTTCGTAACAGAGCTGTCCATACAGTTAACAGAACGCAATTAGTTCTTTCACGTGTCAGGTGATGAGATTCAATGCTATGGTAACAGGTTACAGCCTATTTCACACCGACGCTCTTGTGATGGAACTAACGTGTGTTCTTTACATCTAAACACCACTGTGACTGACTTTCTGCCTCCACTTGTTGTATGAGTTACAAGGTCATCGTTTCAAATGAAGCCTTTCTCTTAAGCCCTCATTTGACAAGTGAAAGCTTTCAGAACTGTTCCACCGTAAAAATGGACCTGGGTCGAGTTTTTTGGTTAATCTTCAGGTTCGACTTTATACAAACTTGTCTTACGTGAGCTAAAGGCCTCATCATGTGGTGATAAGATAATAGCTGGCTAATGCTAGCTGCTGGCTTGCTGCCATAGCTAGCTACCCAGTCAGTCTCCTTTCGTCGTGACCTCGCCTTCCTCCAACAGTGTTTCTGAATAGGAAGAGGACACATTTCTGGTTTCTGGTTCTGGTGCAGGACAAGTAGGGCTTTTCTTTAAGGCGTGAAGCTGCCGGGGTTGTTTGACTGCAGCGAAGGCGTTTCCTCCTCCTCCTCTGTCACATGTAAAGAAATACCAAAACGCTCGCCCCAAAACACAGTCGCCCCGGGGCAAATACGGCGACCTCGGAACGGTCGCCAACAGATATTCCTAAACGTAATCTCTCAGTAAACTATGCCTTAACGGTCGGTAACCTAACCTTGTTATTCCTAAACGTAACCTCAGTAAAACTGTGCCTAAACCAAACCTTATTCTTAATCTTAACCTCAGTAAAACTATGCCTAAACGTATTTCTAACCGTAGTAAAACAAATACAAGAACCGCTGTGGGCGAGCGGTCCGCGGAAAGAAAATGGGGGTAAGCTCGTTTTGGGGCGAGTCTTCCGGTTACCATTTATAAAGCACAGCCTGCTACGTGCAGGTCTGCACATCATCCATCTGATTCTGAGGGGACATCCGACCAGTCAGGGTGACTTACTTGACTGTTTCCCCTGAGAGTGATTTTGTTCACAAATTGGAAATTAAGTTTGCTATGCCGTTCTAATATGAGCCATTCAGCGTCCATTCATTCGTCAGCATGGAATGGGTGCTACGCCCACGATAAGCAGGAGGATGATGACCCAGTCGTGTCGTTGGTTTACAGCAGGATACACTGTGTACTTTTTTACTTCATCATGAACGTGCAGTCGTGCACCTAATCCTAAAGCAATCTAAAGCGACTTTGAGATGTTGCTATATACATCAGTGGTGCTCAAACCTTTCCATGTCAAGGAGCCCCAGCATTGTTGTATTTGGCCATGCACCCCCATCTCAAAATATTTTGTTCTAGGGACCCCCAGAAGGAAATATTTGAGTTAAAAATGTTCACTTTAAAAATCTATATATTCAATGATGTGCACAAATCTTAACGAGCATGTATATCTGCTATTTTTGAATAGCCAAAGTATAAGATATGCCTTTTAGCTCAAATTTAAAATGACACTGATGCTTTCCAGGTTTTAATGGGTTAATAGAAGTATGATTCCTGCATTTGTTCTCTGAATGACCATATTTTTAAATGCAAAATAGCAAGCAGTCCCCATATGATGTCATGCAGATTCAGTTGGTTTCCCTGTGATTATTATTAAAAAAGTTGGCATCGGCAGCTACGAGTGTGCGGCTCTACTTCTTTTTCTTCATTCAGTGTTTTTGCCGTGAGCTGGCACCTCATGAGGACTGGTGTGCTGTGCACCCTCTGAAAAACGTATGCAGATTCAGTATCATTGATTGCATGATTTTGTCATTGTCGATCAATAATCATAACGTAAAGTGCTATGGAAACTAACTGTGACTACTGTTAACTTCCGAACAGTATTTCTAAATAAGGAACTGCCAAGTCTGTAAATGTAGACCTTTATAATCCACACACTTGTTACCCTCTCTCCTTTTTTCCCCCCATTTTCATCATTGCTTACAAGCCGCTGGTACCGGTAAACAAAGATCAGAACTATCCCTGGTTTTAGTATTCTGAATGTATGACTCTGCTCTTGTTCTCTCTGACAGCACAATCGTTGAGACAGACGATGGAGAGATCCTGTTGGACTACTCTAAGAATCTCATCAACGAGGAAGTCATGACCATGCTGTTGGCCATGGTACGGTAAATCCAATCCTCTGTAACAATAGCAGCGTTTCCTCCTCTGTTTTTACACAACACGACACACGGTCAGTGTGTGGGTTAGGCCGCAGCTGTCACACTTGATCAGCCTTAAGCTCATTCTATTCGTAGTCAAATGGCTTGTCAGCCTCTTAGAGCCTTCCCTACATATGAAATGATGGTCTACATACCAGCTGTTTATCTGTCAGCAATGTTGGGGATTTGTTGTAATTTTACGTAATATAATATCGATGTTTAAATTGTGGGGTTCAGGCATCCACTATATTGAGGTGTACAAGTCTCAGGGGCTCTGTATCCTCTGTACCCACATGTGATGCACTTGGGACCAAATGAGGACATTGTACTGAGGTATTTCGCTAAAGTCTTACTTGGAAACTGTGGTGTAGAAGTGTTACGCTAACATCCTCGAGAATGTGGTAACTAATTTTCACTCAAAATGAGGAAAACTTTCTTCCTTTTTTAAATGGAGCAACCTAAGATTGCTAAAGAAATAACTGCCCAAAGTGTTGGTACATACAGTGTTGCTGTTGATCCTAATGTCTATGGGCAATAAATTGATTTATTAATGTTGTTTGTTTGTTTGTTTGTTGTTCCCAGGCCAAGTCCAGAGGAGTCGAGGAGGCCAGGGAGAAGATGTTCTCTGGAGAAAAGATCAACTTCACAGAGGTACTGACTGCAACAGTATCTGAAAGGTTTCAACACCTTTTAGTACATTTCCATACTGTGTGAAAGCTTTATGAAAGTGCACAATTATATCAGGGCTTATGTCCTGATTTTGACTGAGGAGCAAATATTGCTGCTGGTGATAGTATTGTAGTTCTGTTATACGCTATAGTTATAAGTCTGACCATATGTCGTGGTTTATCAATTTGACTGCCTTGTGCTCACAATGGTGCCTGCACACTGTTTGGGGTTGCTGCTTATTACAGCACACCCTGTTTAGTCATTCAGGGTAAACCTTCCTCTTTCACACAACACTATGATGCAAAGGCATTACGTAACATCGTCCCAGTGACACTGCAATTTGTGCAGACTAATGCATTCAAAGATAATGCAGCCTAGGTTGGATAGAAGATTCACTGTTTGTTCATGATATTGTATTACCAATTATTCACCTTGTATCATCTAAATATTATTGTCTATATATTTAACTGTCTAGAATTAAACAATTATATGCATTTTACCTGACGTGTGTGTAGGGTCGTGCTGTGCTCCATGTTGCCCTACGTAATCGCTCAAACACGCCAATTCATGTCGATGGCAACGATGTCATGCCAGAGGTCAACAGGGTGCTCAACAAGATGAAGGCCTTTTGTCACGTGAGTATTCTGTGTATATGTATGCACAATAGTGTCTGTGGGTGTGTATGCATATTTCAACTTTTGTACAGGACTTCAAATTGGAGTCTTTTATTTGTGGTGTTTTAAACCTTGTCTTGTAGTTGTATAATGTGGTGTTGTATTTCTTTTAAGTAAGAGCAATGTAAAAGACCCTTTAACTTTGAGATTTTACTGTTGTGTTTACTGCAGAGAGTACGTAGTGGAGAATGGAAGGGATTCAGTGGAAAGTCTATCACTGATGTGGTCAACATCGGTATCGGAGGCTCTGATCTGGTGAGAGTTAATTTCTACCCCCCCATTTTAAAAAGGAGTCAAGTTGAATGTACTTACTAGCAAGTATTTGTAATTGTGTTAGTTAATTAGAAACATGACAGATCTTGCACATAAAAAGAGGGATGGGTTTAAAAGATAGACAGAACATCTTTATCATTGTGACTAGGCCTAGATCACAGACGCCGTGTCTGATCTTTAGAGAGATTATAAAATGTATGTGGGACTACAATATATACACCGTATGTCCCCATCCCAGTGATCCCACTTTAGCGATTTTTATTTTACTTTTTATGCTTAGCTATTTTGGTACTGCTCAAGAATACATCATGAGATATGAGCTAAAGTAACATGGAGTTGTGCTTGGCTTTAATATTACATATAAGCTGCAGGGAATCACTACAAATGATTTTTAAATTAGCTTGTTGGTGGATTGTCATTATTTTCCCCCACAGCTTCATTCATACAAATTGATCATGTTAAAGCGTGGTTCTGAAGCCTGTTTCATTTTTGCCACTCCTTCACTGTACCACATTTTCATGGCCTGGCAAAAAAAAGGTCTTTTCAAAGGGAAGGAAATACAGATAAAAGTAATAAGATGCACCAGTATAATAAGATGCATTTGGTGGTACATACCCTGCACCATCTACTGTAGCTATGCACCACATTGGTTAATTATTTTATTTCCAATGAATCAAATCTAATCTTTCTACATATCTCCATTTTTGATTTAATGAAATTTGGCTGTCTGTTAACAGACAGACAGGAGCTATTACAAATTATGCCCTGCCAGTCACGCATCACTGTGTCACAGGGTCTTAATGAATCAAGACATTTGACAGAAAGTCATAAGGTGGTAGAAGATGGAGCCCGAGACAAAAAAGCAAACAAACTCACATAATGACACCATGCAGCAGGGCAAACAAAGGAGCCATGTTATGACATCCTCTTGGAAAAGGTCAGACATCACAATGCATACCCGCCATGACGCAGCAGTATCATTGATTTTCTTTATGTGAACGTGCAGGGGCCACTGATGGTGACAGAGGCTCTGAAACCCTACTCGGTAGGCGGACCCAATGTGTGGTTTGTGTCCAACATTGACGGCACTCACATGGCCAAGACCCTGGCTCAACTCAATGCTGAGACCACACTCTTCATCATCGCTTCCAAGGTTTGAATAAACACAATTGTTGCCATCTTACATACATGTAAATGGAGCCTGACCGATACTGGACACGTACATTTTTGCAATGGTTCCTAAAATGTTGCTGTCCACCACATGCACCATATTGTACAGTTTAATAATAAAGCATATTGTCCAAAATTACTTTAGTATTAGAAATTGTTTTATTTGTGTTTTTATACATCATCCCAAGCATTTCGCTTTTTTGGCCTTATGTTCTGAAAACAATGTCATATTGGTGTGTATTGGACAACATTATACGCCAATTAATGATGCTGTATATCAATATCATCTGATAGATATATCGCTCAGGATCTAGTTATTATGGTTGTGATTGACTTATGTTTACATGGACATAAACAGTTAATGGGTGGTATCAACACAGAATAGCTGTTTATTTTCCCTGTTCTCAGAGATAATGAGGCACATAATTATAGTGTTCATTAACTCTGCACAGCATTACAATCAGTTTATCAACCTTTTTAGACATTCACCACCCAAGAGACCATCACCAACGCCGAGTCTGCCAGGGATTGGTTCCTCAAGACCGCAAAAGACGTGAGTGAATTATTATTCTGAATACCAATGAGGCCAGTGTTTTCCCTACCGTGGTATAAAAAGATTGATTTGATTAGTGCATGGAAGTATCAGACACAAGAGTTACATGTCATTGTCATCAGCT
Organism: Gymnoscopelus microlampas; assembly: GCF_963454915.1. Classification (NCBI taxonomy): domain Eukaryota; kingdom Metazoa; phylum Chordata; class Actinopteri; order Myctophiformes; family Myctophidae; genus Gymnoscopelus; species Gymnoscopelus microlampas. The sequence continues at coordinate 21,083,323 of NC_139943.1, forward strand.
TTATGCATGTGTCTCTCTCTTCTCTTTTTGTTGCAGAAATCTGCAGTTGCCAAACATTTTGTAGCGCTGTCCACCAACGCAGTAAGTGGCCATTTCCAATGACACTGATCCCCACATATGCCCATGCCAGCCATACTGGGTAATGGATTTAACCTTTCAGTGACATTTTACTTTGATCTCCTCTCCTTTCTTCTAGCCCAAAGTGAAGGACTTTGGCATTGACACAGAAAACATGTTTGAGTTCTGGGATGTAAGTGTTTACTGTTACAGTATGCTTTGTATAATGTACAAATCAACAGACTTTCTTTGTTAATGGTATAAAGACCATGCACGTAACATGATGATGCCATGATGCAAATATTAACAGAAATGTGCAAAAAGTTCAGAATGACAAGTGGCTAGTTGCAAAAAAGTTGAGTGACAAATGCCTGTCTGAAAATACTTTGTAATGGTATGGATTTCTTTTCTTTTTTTAACACAATCTGCATTCATTTGTTGCATAAACATTATTTGCATGGCTCTGGTAAGGCTCTGAGCGACTGTAGTAGCATGCATAGCATCAGACTCGAGCCAGGTCAAGTTAAGTTTTTATATAGTTTGCAATACGTTTCCTAAACTGTCTCTTGAGCTCAATTGTTCAGTGGCATACATGTTATGCCATTGAACTGATTTTAACTAATTTGAACATACCAAGCCATAAAATATATCTTCAAATGTTAATTATTATAAATTTTACCCAGCTATGCATAAAACAATTACAAGATGCCACAAAGGACTTCAGATCAGCATCAGCCTGGGAAATGAACAATCATCAACATCAAAAATGTTTTTGACATTTTTGATGAATTGTGGCCTTGTCTGAGAAACTAGGCCATGTCTGTTGTGGGTTGCTGTCTGTCTGATTGGTTTGGTGACTGTTATGTCATGTTTGCATATTCCAGTGGGTTGGAGGCCGCTACTCACTGTGGTCGGCTATTGGTCTGTCCATTGCACTGCACATAGGTATGTCTGCTGGATTTGCTCATAATCTATTGTATGGCATTGTCTTAAAGCAGTTTAGATCATTCCTGGGTAACATGGCTTTACTATGGTGTTATTCCAGTGGAATTAATTATGGAAAGGTTTGCAGAGTACACTATTATGCAGTGCTGCTAGCATTTACAGAAATGTTATTGACTGATTAGGCCATTAGGAAAGAGGTTGTACTGGCACTGTGATTGTGTATATAATAATTATCACTTAATTAAATCAGAATATAGGCTAATATGCTGGAATAAAGCCATTATAAAGTAAGTTGTTAACCATGTTATGTATGTGAATATGCTTTGTTATGCTCATTACTGAAATGTGTAATTGTGGATCAAATTTCCCTGCTCATCTTGGAAGTATTTAAATTTTGTTTTTAAGTATTATCAAAATGTTTCCTCTGTTTCCCCTCCTTCCTGTAGGATTTGAAAACTTTGAGCAGCTTCTTGCTGGTGCACACTGGATGGTAGGCACACTTTTCTTCCTCCCTTTCCTCTCCGTAGGCATTATTCAATACTGTTCTGGCATCTGAGGGCAAGTTGGTGCATGCTTGTGCCACAGAGTACGTGTCAGACTTGGGGATCATATTACTTCCACTGAATTTAAATCATTTTGAAATGACAAATTCTTGCATTCTATTATTATTTTACTTGTTTGACTTTAAAGTTATCTGAGGGAGGCTCCTTTGAAAATATCTGCCAGGGCATGCAGCTGGCTAGTTCATAGGTTCGGGATTTGTGAATCCCCCCCCCCCCCCCCCCCCCAGTTATTACATTGGCCCGGGGCGCAGTCCGAAGAAAGAGAAAAATATAGGACTAAGAACACTAGACTAGGACAACAAGAACTCAGTCACACAGTCAGTCACAACAGGAGTTGTGACTCCTAGTATGTTCTTGCACTACAAAGGCAAGACTAAATCACAGTATCGGGGGTTTCAATCCGGTACATGACCCCTCATGTGTCATGGGGTCATTCCTAATGGGGTCCTATTGGGGTTTGAGTCGGATTAGGGGTTAGGGTGGGCCCTGTGTCATCTCCTCACTTTACCTTCTGTCCAGTATCTTGCCACTGTACTATGCAATGAAGCATAAAGAACATATATGTATATATATAATATAACTCTTTCACTGCCAGACTTATTTCTGGCTGCATTTGCCCACTGCCAGCAATTTTCATTTTTTTTTAATCCTTTCAACTGGTCACAGAAAATGTATATTATTATGATCCCTTGTTCGATCGTTTGTAAACGCACACAGTATCCATGTGCCTTGCCCAGAGAAAAAAATAATTACAATCGCGATGGCCGCTTACCTTCTAACAGTGAATATACCATTCCTTGCCAAAAATGGACGCTTTTCTTACCTTTTCAACTGGCCACAGGCATTTGGAAAAAAACACGTCAATTACGCCCTTGGCAGTGAATGAGTTAATGAGGCCTTTTGCATTATACACTGCTCAAGATAATTAAGGGAACACTTTGATCCCTTAATTCTTTTGAGCAGTTTTTGTTTGCAGTATGTACACAGATCATGAAAATTCAAAATAATTAAGGGTTCAAAGTGTTCCCTACATTTCTTTGAGCAGTATAGTTACCATTGTTTCCAAATCCCACCTCAGGACAATCATTTCCGCAACACGCCTCTGGAACAGAATGTGCCGGTGCTTCTGGCTGTGCTGGGAGTCTGGTACATCAACTTCTTCCAGGCTGAGACCCACGCCATGCTGCCCTACGACCAGTATATGCACCGCTTTGCTGCCTACTTCCAGCAGGTCAGTCAGGCAGAGACACAAACACAGAACAAAAGGGTAAAGAGGGACTGAAAGATAGAAGACAGAGGTTGAAAGACATAACATCTGTTGGAACAACAGGTTATATGTACTGAGTGGTCTGCTACTTGTTTTAAAAATTGTTCCATTTTAAAATACTCTTTGACAAAAAAAAATCTTGATGGCATCTTGGCGTCCGAGTCTTGTAAAAGAGACTTGTATATCTATATACAGTATATCTCTCACACATTACCAGCCTCCTCAAGGACCACACAAGTGGGGAATGCATGCCCAACCTGGTTATGCAATACCTGTTGTCAGAGTACCCTTTGTACCCATGTTCGTCCCTTTTATGCCCATAATCTATGGAGATTTTTGTACTGTCTGTCTGTGTCCCCTTTATGCCCATACATGGAGGTGTGTGTGTGTGTGTGTGTGTGTGTGTGTGTGTGTGTGTGTGTGTGTGTGTGTGTGTGTGTGTGTGTGTGTGTGTGTGTGTGTGTGTGTGTGTGTGTGTGTGTGTGTGTGTGTGTGTGTGTGTGTGTGTGTGTGTGTGTGTGTGTGTGGTGCAACAGTTAATCTAACTAATTGAATATGAAAATCTATTTGTATAAAAGTATATTTTCAAAAATGTCAGGAAGTCCAGACACAGTTTTACTGTAAGCGCTAGGCCCCCTGGAGCGTTGGCCTGGTTGGCACCAGGAACGCCTGGTTGCTGTCAGGATGGCAGAGATAGAGAAGCTGTGTTGTGTCTGATTGTGATCTTTGTTTGTGGTCCACAGGGTGACATGGAATCGAATGGAAAGTATATCAGCAAAAGTGGCTCCCGTGTCGCATACCACACTGGACCGATCGTCTGGGGAGAGCCAGGGACCAATGGACAGCATGCCTTCTATCAGCTCATTCATCAAGGTACTACTGTAATGTTAACGCACATTGTCTCGTACTCTGATGCATAGTTTGCAATAGGCAACAGAATTTTGATATTGTATTTTCAAATGAAAATGGTTTTGTAGACATGAATGTGGTGAAAATTATGAATATAGTATGGACGGAAACCCATTTCTGCCACTAAGTAAAAATAAAAAGGCCTGAATTGTTAGGGTTTTGTCGCAATTGTCTATCAAATTACAATTATTGAATTTAGCAGTCAATTAGTGTGGGTTGCATTATGATTTATTTAAAATTCAATTCAAATGGTAATGTTTTATGGAATGGGACCGTGTATTCTACCTTTGTAATTAGTGCTGTGGTTTAACCTGCACACTTGTCATCACCACGTGACACTAGTATAGGACACCTGTTTTTCAGTCTTTTTCGGCATCTCTGTTGGATGCTTCATCTTCAAATGAGTGTGTGTTGTTGTTGATTTGTGGGTGGACTTCTCATACCTGCCAAACTCTCCATTTTTGTAATGCTGTGGATCGCCCTCCAAGAAAGAGACAAATAGAGACAGAAGGAGAATAAATAATGATACATTTCCTTTGTGCTTTTTTTCTTTTTTTACTGGCCAGGATATCTGGATGGAATTATATTTTCTGGTCTTTGTCATTTTTTAAAATGGCTTATACCGGTAATTACTGCACCAAAGTTTGCCTACAGCGACCTCTGTTGGTGTGTGTGGTGTACATGTGGTCCGTGTGGGTGTATGACTCCGGGCTTGAATCTCTGTCCGGCCCTAGCAGACACTCTTATCTATAGTGATTTACAAAGTGCAAGATCCGAGTAAATGGCATGAATCCTAGTCAACAAAAAAATTGTCAAGCTAATGGAGTGCCAAGAAAACAACAGTTTAGAGCAGCCACACAGGCCAAGTGAGCTGCGCAGCTTGAGCCACCCCCATTTACTACATTTACTGTATGTAGTGTCATCTGCAGAGCATGGTATATATCATCATTAAGACCAGCTGGTTACTCTAAATATTAATGACTGAATCGTGTAGTTCTTATTGGCAAACAGAACTATACTTTAAATCAGTGGTAGGTAACAGGCAGCCCATGGTCCGCCAGCAACAATATCAGAAAATCTGAATATCAGAATATCTGATCCCACATAGGTAGGATATGGACAGCAATGGCTTTGCATTGATGAAACCAAGCAGGATGAACGCATGGTTCTCTTTCCATTCTAATTTGAATGTTCTGTTTTCACTGCCAACTTTAATCTTTAGACTTGTGGATGAAATACTCATGTTTTAAAATCCAAAACGTGTCTTTCACATGCCTAAAACAATACACTGTTTCTCTCTGTTCTAAGTAGAGACCTTGAACCATGAAAGGGGTCTGTTAGAAAAGTATGACTGTCTCTCTCTAGATAAAATATGGATACGTTTTTTACGTTTTGATGAACTAAATATCCTCTAAGTGCCACCTTTGAGGATGGTGCATACACAAAATGTGCACAACATGTACAACTATAACATTTAATTACACACACATTTAGCTTTTATTGTGTGTTTAAGTGTGTGTATATAAGGTGGTTTGTCGCATGTTCCAGTTCCTAAATTAGCCATTGATTGTGTTCTGGCCCGCCATTCTAATGGCTTAGAAAAGAATTGGCCCGAGGTCAAACTTACTTGCCGACCGCTGCTGTAAATTCCTGAGGACCTTCATGAATGTCAGTTCCCCTCATGTGTTATCTTTGACCAGTTCCCCTTATGTGTTATCCAACCAGGCACCAGAATGATTCCTGCTGACTTCCTCATTCCTGCCCAGTCACAGAACCCAATCAGGGACAACCTTCATCACAAGGTACCCCCACCCCCCCGTGACCCAATAACTGTTCTCATAGTTTTTAATCGAATTGTTTGCAGAAGATATGTGACCATTTTGAATGTGAAAGCATGTGCCTCAGTCTGCTTTTTCATGTATTTTAATCCAGTGCCAGTGGAAACGTAGAAGAATTTCGCAACTAAACAAACTGTAAATGTCTATTTCTCAATGGTTCAAATTCAAGACTCCAATTCCACTTGCTGCAGGCTAATGTCTCTCCTGATTCTGTGTTGTTCAGATCCTAATGGCCAACTTTCTGGCCCAGACGGAAGCGCTGATGAAGGGGAAGAGCTCAGACGAGGCCCGCAAAGAACTGGAGGCCAGCGGCCTGGGAGGACCGGCCCTGGAGAACCTGCTGCCTCACAAAGTAGGTGCACTGATCATAGATCTGTTAGTCAGTTGATTGTCCAATCCTGTAGGAAGGCATTTTTATTGATCTTACTCACATCAACTGTAGTGTCCCAGTTCGGGGCATGCCATAATAGGCAAACATTCAGGGAAAATAGCATATGTATAAGTCGGGAATTGGTGTAGAGACCAAGTATAGACTCCTGGGGGGCTTCGGTGAACAAAGAATATAGTGGTTAAGCTTACAGAGGTTAAAATCCCAATGGACATTAACTTATCTGCTTATTTGAACCTCAGTTTGAATTGTCTGTAACTGCAAATGCCTAGCCCTATGCTCTGTTTTGCTCTATTCCAATTGTGAATTAATTATAATTATTTTCTTTTTTATCCCTGTCCAACATTAGGTGTTCCAAGGGAACAAGCCAAGCAACTCTATTGTTTTCAAGAAACTGAGTCCCTTTATGCTTGGAGCTCTGGTTGGTAAGTTGTGGTTTGTTGGCACAGATTGCAATTTTGCCCCATTGGCATCTTTGGTCAGGGGGAAGGACTTGGCACAAATGGTTAAGGATGGAGGAAGTAAGCTAGTATTTCTGCTGTTGGTAACTAAGCTAGTGTTTCTGCTGTTAGGAAGTAAAGCTTGTGTTTCGTTAGTGATACTGTGTTTGAGGCATACTGAACTATGATGAGGGGACAATACTGGGACCAGTACCTCATCTGGTGACACATCATAAGTCAGCCAGGTGTATTTTAATGAGCTCCAAGGGAAATGTTTTTGGGTTGTTTTTTCATCCATGGCTGTCAAACCAAAGGAACTTAATCATAAGATTATATTTTAAAATAGTGAAAATAGACGATTTACATCGACATGTTGTGAGCTTATAGAGCGGCTAATTTAAAATATTTTTTCAAAATAAAAGCCTAAAGATTAGGCATAAGGGGTAAGGCGGCGTGCAAAATAGGGCCCTCTGTATTTTATGCTTCCACTCTGATCTGATGTCCTGTGTTTTACAGCCATGTATGAGCACAAAATCTTTGTGCAAGGTGTCATGTGGGACATCAACAGCTATGACCAGTGGGGGTAAGTCAAAAACTCAGCCATGTAAATTGTATATTGTACAAACCATATACTTAATGAATCTTAGGTAAACTTATAATACTTTTGAGGGCCTTTCATGAAATTAGACATATCGACTTTGAAGATGAAATGGAAATAACCTCTAAGATGAGAGCCACACTGACGCAAAACTTTATTTTATTCAACATTGAAAATGTGTTGTTTTTTGGTTGTTTAACAAAGTTATTGTCTTCCCTACCCATAGGGTCGAGCTAGGCAAGCAGCTGGCCAAGCAGATCGAACCTGAGCTCCAAGATAAATCTGAGGTCACCTCCCATGATTCCTCCACCAACGGGCTTATCAACTTCCTGAAGAAAAACTATGCCTGAATAACCTCCCAACCTCCCTCTGCTCTGAGCTTCAGTTTATAACCCAACACCATTGGCTGAATAATTTAAGTGTTGTCCTCTCATTGGCTAAATTAATTCACTATGTAGTCCTTGGCCACCATACAGTAGCTGTTTGACCCCTGCCGCCAGGATGAGCACTTTACGTTTGTGATCGCCAGTATGTTAATTTGAGTGTTGATGTACATTGTGAGACTTTACTGTATATGTTGATGTGTATAACCTTTTTAAAGGGAATCATCTGGTTGCTTTTTGAGGGGAAGAAATACAATCTCCCATTAATAATGTGCAGATATTACTGTAGGTGAAAATGTGCCCCACACTTTTAACATAGTCAGCACTGAGTTGCAAAATAAATGTTCCATTTGTCACTTTATGCACTTGTATTTTTGTGCTTTGGTTGGTTACACAACACATTTATTCCTATCCCTCAAAGTTAAAGTAAAAAAGTTAAAGCTCTATTTTCTGATAGTAATCATTGATTTGTTCAATAACAAACCCGTCTCTACAGCTCTCTGGTGGGTTGCATATTTCAGCTAATCAGGAGAGAGTCTCCATTTATCAGCTTAAATGTTATAGTGTTCCGGTTTTGTCTGCTCACTTTGTGTCATCACTTCCAAATTCACTTGTTTATCCTGTATACTGTGTGAGTTCTCTCTCCTGACTGGATAAAATTGCTATCCCGACCTGAATGTTTTCTGTTTACTAAAGAGCTCTATTGACAGGAAGACTCCCAGTTACTGAGTGAAGAACCACTCCATAGCAATCATTGCTATCAGAATATTTAACACAAAGAATATCACCTACTGCACGTTAATGTATAATTGTGTATTTAGACTTGCCATCTAAAATCTTAGAGATAATTAACCAATATCTGTAGGACAGGATTATTTGAACTAATCACATACTTTCGGTTTAATTAAAATGGCATGTAAACTAATCACACAGGTCTAAACAAACATCAGGCAATCATGAACAATTTTATGTGACCAAATGCTCAAATGGGAAAATCAATTGCATTTTGCAGTTACAGTATAGTGTTAGTGATATAGTTAGTGTTGGTAATGTTAATATTATACAGTGGTTACACTGTTAGCGTAGTTCGTGTTAGTATACAGTAGTTCAACTATAGTTAGTGTTGCAATTAGGTCAGTACTATTGGTTAACTGATCACTGCAAATGGCATGTCTACCATCTGAATACCGTCCTAGTAAGTGGACCAATCACTGGCTATAGTGGCGTGGCCCAGGAGTTCCACCCAATCATATTACAGCTGATCTGCAAGCCCATATTAACTGGTCGCTGTATCGCTGACTTGACGTATTATGCGCTTGTAGATCTTCTGCACAGTACACGACGCGACGAGGAATACATGAGCAGAGAAGAGAGAGGGAGAAAAAACACGTGTCACACTCCGGAGAGAGGACAGACAGTTTACCATGTGAAGGAAGGAGGTGATGTTGATGTGGTAAGCAAACACAACAGAAAGACTGCCTTTCTTATCCAACATCAGCGTGGTTCACATGACGCTCGTCTGTCACAAGCGTCATGGCGCTACTTGTTCCTGGTTTTTGAAATGTGTCCTGTACATCTACATAAACGTTCAGATTTCAAATATAAAGTGCTGACCCCACGGCCATGGATGTAACACGTTAAAACGCCTGGGTCTAAGTACCCGTATCTACCGTATTGTTCAATTAAAAAGCATTTTAATCCGATCGGTAGCCATTTTCTCAGAACTTTCTCCATGTGCTTTTAATTATGCGACCCTATCGGTTGGGAGGTGTACTGCACTCTGATACATTATAACTCTTTGAAAAATGGCTGCCGATTGGAGTAAAATGCTTTTAAATGAACAAAAACGGAAGATACGGGTACTTAGACCCGGGCGTTTTAACTTGCTACATCCATGGCCGTGGGTCAGCACTTCATATTTTACATTTGAACGTTAATGTAGATGTACGGGTTGTAAATGTAGAAAACCAGGAACAAGTAGCGCCATGACAGTCATGTTTCCGGGCTAAGCATGGATAACTTTTTAAGCGCGACGCATGATCGCAACACGTTGTGAACATACGCTGCCGCTGCCAATCAAAGTAAAACATTCTTTCTATCGCAAAAGAGTTCCGAATGGTTGCTTAGCTATCTGAAGAACGTTAAACTGCATGTTGTTGGTGTGTTGCGACCTGTGGTGTAAAGTAACTAAGTACATACAAGTACTGTACTTAAGTACAACTTTGAGGTATTTTTAATAATCAAAACTCCATGTAGTGGAGTAAAAGTACAATATTTGCCTCTAAGGTGTAGTGGAGTAGAAGTAAAAGTACAGACAATTGGAAATATTACAATAAAGTAAAAAATACCTCAAAATTCCTTAGTACTTGAGTAAATGTACTTAGTTTCTTTACACCACTGCTAAAGCATGGCAATAATAATAATCGAATCCTATCGTCATATGATTATGTCATGCAAAAATAACAATCTACAAAATCACAAGGCACAAAGTGTAACTGCAATTGTTGTATCCTTGTAGATCTTAACATTTCTGCCAATAATGACATCCCCAAAACCAGGCCACCAGGGTTAAAGTGGTTAAAGTGATATGCATCTTTCCTGGTGCCCAGGAACCCCTGGCATTTAGGCATCACAATATTATTGTTTCAGTAAAAGTGTTATTGTTTATGTTCACAGGGTCATACATAGCTGTTATTAAAAACACTGAATGACTGTTACAATAAAACAACTTTGCATACACACAGTACGCACATTACAGCCTTCACTATGTATACATTAAGAATTTCCTGTTATGCCATCCTCATATAGCCTATAGATCTAGCCTATAAAAGATAACATTCTCAAATCATTAATAGACAACCCTTGTTTTCTATACTTTGGCTAACTAGCCAAAGTTCTGATTGCATGCAGACTCATTTTTGCATGTAATCATTTTCATACTTCACCCATTCATAATAGTCCACTACTACTGCTTCTTTTTTATTTCCTATTCTATGTATATGCTTGACTCCTCTTGCGCATTTGATTGAGCACTGCTAGCCTGCTATTGATTAGTGATTGTATATTCTGCACATTACCTGCACATTTTTTAAGCTGCTCCTAAATTTTAACTCTTCTTTCCATTGCCTTCAGTATATTATCATTAGTGTATATTTTTCATTGTGTATTTTTATTATAAATAAAAAAATCACACCCTGTGTGAAGGAAGCGGTGCCTTTGGGGCGGGCCTTAACTCATTTCAGTTCGTCCCTATTGGTGGTCTGAGTCCACTTACCAAATTTGTACTTGGTAGCATGCTGCAAACTGGAATGATGGCTGTTTAAAGCCCAGCCAATGGGCAGACAGAGGGGGCGGGGCTTAAGTAATGACAATTAGTCCCTATTGCTGGCTTTAGTCCACGTAGACATTTTGTACTCCATAGCATGCTGCGAACTTGAGTTATGGCTGTTTGAAGGCCAGCCAATGGGAAGACAGAGGGGGGGGGGGCTTCAGCAATTCATGCTGGTCCCTATTGGTGGTCTAAGTCCACATACCAAATGTGGACTTGGTGGCATGCTGCAAACTGGAGTTATAGCTGTTTAAAATCCTGTGCTCATCCCGTGCTCATACGGGCGCTGGGGGTCCCTGGACCCCTCTTTGATAACGTCATCAATTCATGCTCGTCCCTATTGGTGGTCTAAGTCCACATACCAAATTTGGACTTGGTGGCATGCTGCAAACTGAAGTTATAGCTGTTTGCTTCTTTGCTGTGCTCATCCCGTGCTCAAACAAACGGACACGCAGACAGAGTCAAACGTAGAGCGGTTGGCACCGCTAAATATACAGCTCATTGGTTAGTATTTGGGCTGAATTAGGGGCCCAGCACGTCCCTGACCTTGAGTATTATACACAAGTCCTTTTATTTCTTTTCCTGATCAATGCAATCTTGCAAAGATCAAGTATACTCTATATAAAATGGATGAATCCAGAAGTGTTTTTTTTTATCTACTGGTAGATAGAGATGGACCTCTCGCTAGATCAAGGGACAATTTTGAAAACCCAGAAGAATTCATTTCTTTATTAAAATTATTGCTATTAAATTATTGCCTCTGATTGGCTCTGATTAGCAGACAAAGTAGACGGCATGGCAGAGAAAATTGCCCAGCCCTGATTAGATTAGACAGATTATATTCTAATCTGTTCTAAGATTCTAAACTCAATGTTCATGTGAAGCATAATCAAGGGGAGAACTGTATCAGACAACTCGCTTTTCCCAGAACGAGTCAGGAAGCTGGGACTGTGATGTGTCTGCCAAATGACAAAGTATCACAGATACTCTCCCACCTGTCACCGCCTCTTAATGTAGCAGAAGACGAATGGGCTCTTGGGACACGCCTGTTTGCTCGAGTATAAAACGCCTGGCTGATTGGCCGACTGGGAAGCGGGTAGGGCAAGTATGAATTAGCGTTCCAGAGTGGAGAATATAAAGACAGGGAGATATTGGCAACTCATAGGCTTCAGGTGACATGCCAACTTAAGGACTACAGCTGTCAGTCTTGAATAATGGAAAGCTCTGACAGTGGATTCTGGTATTCTACTATTTATACAGTAACCATAGGTGTATACATTTGTGCTTTGATATGGAAAGTCAAAAAGGGTCATAATTCTGGTTGTTCGACCGTAGCCCTCGTTGCCCTTGGGGGCCCTCTCTTCTTTCCAGGTTACTTGGGACTTCTGTTTTTGTGCTGTGGCATCTGGCTGTGCTATAGGAGGACATCGGGAACAAGAGATACCAAGTTGCTGCCAATGCATGGAAAAGCGGTTCTGGTTACAGGTGAGAATGCACACACATGATTGTGTAATGAAATGTTTTTCTGCTAGCTGTTTGAAACAGTTTTTCCTGCATCCAACAATTGTATTGTACTATAGGTTTTCCTCAGATTATTTCCAGTCATGCTATAATACAATGGAACATGAAGCTTAAAAGTTCTATTTTGTGGGTAAGAAATTTAAGCTATATTATCATAATAATCATTGCTTACATTTTATAGTGTTCCAATTTCGCTTGTTTATTCTGTATGAGTTCTCTCCCCTGATTGGAAGAAAATTGTATCCCAACCTGAAAATGTATTTTCTGTTTACTAAAGAGATGGAGAGACAGGGAGATAGAAGCCTGTCACTAAACATTAAACAAACACTATATAGCAATGATTACTATGGGAAAATAGAGCAATTTAACACTTATTAGCAAACAAACAAAAATAATCACTTACATCTCCTTTAAATACATTTGTTTTCCTCTGCGGTTGTATTATTTTTAAACATGATCTGTGCCCTTTCCAACGGAACCAAAAGTCAGCAGTGTGACTACAACCTAGCCTCTTGTACACCAAGCTGATCCCTCATTACATTCCTAGAATTGATAACACGGTACACACTGGTCCCAGCCTCACATGCCGTCTGTTGATACAGCGTAGCAGCCCCTCAAATGAAAGAGAAAATCATACTGTAGTTGCCATATTACTTTCAATAGCAATGTGGCAGCTGGCAGGACATTTATAGGCCTACTACTGTACATTGCCTGTTGCAATTTGAAAAGACCAGGTGAGGTCTTTCACTGCATACCATATGATATGAACAATACCATATCTAAAATTCCTAAACGCATCCATGCTCAATTTATTCAGCAACATGCATTGGAGTCAATAATTCTGCAGGGCACATTTTTATTTGAAATGCTTATTATTTGGAAAAACAGTGTGTTATTGTTTAAAAATGTGGCCTTCTGAAAAATACATATGTTGTATGCATTTTGGAAATCGGTGGTTGAACAGGCATTCAGAAAACATTGTTTTGTGATCAGGAGTGAGTCAGGAGTGGAAGACCTGATTCACCCAAGCTACCTAAACAAATACAAAGACACTTCATCAATGTAACTGTAACTTAATATTTAACAGAAGAAAGGCTTCCAGCGCATTGCAAATAAAGCTGGTTTTGATTGCTATTCATTTCTAATGTACCAAGTACAATACAGTTTGTACAACTAGCAACTTCCTCCACTCGTGACATGACATGATTCTTTATCCACGGACAGCTACGGAGTGTACATATACACTTTAAGCCTGGCATCCCTATTTTTGGCACGTCATATTAGGCGAAAAGCTCACAACACATTGCATTACGGCATGTCGTGAGCTTATATATTGTGTATTTTCAAATTATTTTTTACATTTTGAAAAAAAATTGAAATGGAGTGGAGATTAAGTTGTTAAATCTCTTCTGCCCCAAAAGGCTGTGATTCAGGTTTTGGACATGCCCTGGCAGCACTTTTGAGTAACATGGGAGTGAACGTGTTTGCTGGTGTTCTGGATGAGAATGCTGCTGGGGCTCAGAATCTGAGGAAACAGGGGTGTAAGGAGCTGCATGTTCTACAGCTCGATGTGACGGACCGCCTGCAGATAGAACAAGCTCACCAGTACATCCGCTCTACAGTTGGGGAGGCAGGTATGGTTAGGTTTTACAATGAAACAGGATCAAGATTAGCTTTTCAGTGTCATCAGAATATGCAACTAGCCTATAATGTCATTCTTATGTGTATTTGTATTATTATGCCATTACTGCTACAACTTTGGCCGTGGCCCCCAAATGACTTAATTCATGGCCAAGAACTACAACTGCAGGAACTACAGGAAGATCCGGTAGGCTGGACAACATGTAGCCCTATACCATGAGGAAGAATTGTGGTAGAATTACATATTATATTGTTATTGTTATACGTTATCTGACCTTCACTTATGTTGTTCATCTTTTGCCTTATGATATGATATATTGACGTTATAAGAGTCGAGATGTCTCTTGGCTTAGGCCTGATAGCTGTTGTTTTGGTACAGCTTGTCCTTGTATAACTATGGTCTGTGTTCGTTGGCAGAACTACCTTACCACCGATCTGTGTGTCTAATGTATTTGTCCCCATGAATTCATGTAATTAAAGCACAACCACCACCACCTTTATACAAGTGTCTCCGACTCGTCTTGCCTCATCAATTACTGATTGATCCAGAATTCCACGACAACTAACAGTTGCACACTTTCAGTTGTAGTTCTTTTCCAGGGCTCAGCCATGAGAAGCTAATAAAACTGTGAACAGTGTTAAAACATCCCCTGAGTACATCCTGTCTGCATTGGCTGGCAGGTCTCTGGGGGTTAGTGAATAATGCAGGGTTCCTAGGCTGGGCGGCCGATGGGGAGATCCATCCCATGAGTTCCTACAGACACTGCCTAGACGTGAACTTCCTGGCTGCTGTGGAGATGTGTCAGGTTTTCCTCCCGCTGCTGAGAAGATCCAGGGGACGGATTGTTAACGTCAGCAGCATGGGAGGTAGTTCTGACCACAGGTCACTGACAGAGATAATCACAGATTATAATCCTGTGAACTAACTCATCAAAGCATCATTATGTTGGTATTAAAAGTAGAGTTAATTTTTTTTTTTATGAAACCATTCATGAATAGGGAATATGTGACAGCTTTATTCTGTGCAATTAAAACAAAACAAATAGAAAATGCAAATTTTCAGTATTCATTTATTGATTTTTTTCATATAGGTGAGGTACCTCTCCCTAGATATTCTGCCTATGGAGCATCAAAAGCAGCTCTGAAACTCTTCTCAAAAGTGATAAGAATGGAGCTGGCTGGCTGGGGCGTTCAAGTAGCTGTGATTCAACCTGCAGGCTTCAGAACAAGTATGTAATAGTTTTTAAGTATGATTTGGGTTGTGCATCATGCAACATTGAAAGTACCTGATCTACAAGCTCACACGTGGCGGGTTGTGAGATTGTAGATCTGCATTTCTTTGTGGCACGGCTAAATATAAATCAAGTTCAAGTTGACATCCAGGACCCGGTTTACAAAGAAACATATTGAGATTACGTTTTTCATTGTTGCATTCTTATTGAATCAGGGCTTTGTCTAAAATCACACCCAGTGTGAGTAAGCAGTGCCTACTCTGTTTGATGAGTGTGGGTGCTGGTATTGAGGCGGTACTACAGTTCGCGCTGATTAGAGCAATGGTCACCGAACCGGTTTGAAACTGCTGTAACACTGCTGTAGTGACCCATACAGTATGTGTGCATTTTAGGTTTATTTAGTTCCGTTGAAGTATTTTTAATGATTGTATGAACGTTTGTATGAAGTAGTTATACTTAAATGTGTTAATTTGTGCTTACTTTAATCACTTTTAAATATTTTTATATTTAAAAGTGTATATTAAACAAGTTAATTAAATGTATGTTTACTCAAGTTTGTTACTTTTAAGTATTTGTACTCAGTTTAGTGACTTTTAAGTACTTTTACTTAATCAGTTAAGTTTGTCTGACTTTATATTTTTTACTAATGTTAACTTTTTTTTTACTAATTTTAACAACTTTTAAGTTTTTACTCTTTAACAACTTTTAAATATGTTTACTCATTTTAACAACTTTTAAGTATTTTTACAAATTTTACTATGGGTTATGAGTTAAGTATGTTTACTCAATTTAAGTACTCTTAAGTACTTTTACTCAATTTATTTACTTTTAAATATATTTACTTGTCTATTTACTTTTACTCACATTGTAGATCGGTCGTGTGTGTGTGTGTGTGTGTGTGTGTGTGTGCAGTGGTGTGTTCTAGATTATTTTGGAGGATATACTATAACTATTCCCTCCCTGTAACTCAACCACTTTGGAGCTGCTTTTAGCCTTAGATGCATTTTCAATCGTTGAGTTAATGTGTGAAATCCTTCACCAGCAGCCAATTAATTATCACCTCAAGAACAATAGCCACACACATGATAAGCCTTCACCTCAGAGTGACTAGTCAGACCACATTCTTGCTGATTGTATTGCTGCCTCCCCAGCCCAGCCCCTCCTGCGTGCTGCGTATCAGATGCATATACAGATGGACGGATGGACAAACACGGTCAAATGTAGAGCAGCTGGCACCGCAAAAGATGCCTTTTGAGAAACCCTGAAGCCAATTCCAGACATTTGCCATTGCTCCAAACGAGTTCTGCAGTATACACATGGGAGATGTAACAATGAATCTTCATATTTGATTTCAGATATGGTCAAAGATAAAGGAGACTGGAGTCAATTTCAAGAGGAGATCCTAAACGGCATATCACCTGATGCAAGGGGGGACTACGGGGAGGCTTACATATCCTCTCTCCAAGGCTGGTACTCCAAGATGGCTGATCAATGCTCTGACGACCTGAATCCTGTGCTTAATGACATCTGCCATGCCCTGCTGTCTGTGAGCCCTAACCCTCTCTACACACCAGGACAGGCGGGCTGGCTCTTCCCGTTCATTCACCGAGTTTGCCCCACTGTCATCTCAGACATCTTACTCACGCGCCTCTTTAAATTCTATGACACTCAACCAGCAGGACTTATGATGAATTGACATTAAGAGTTGCCAGAGACGTGAAAAAAACAGAAAACTTGTATGACATGTTTGTCTAAATAAATATATCTTTAAAAAAAAAAAAAAGAGTTGCCAGAGACTTAATAGTCTCTTAGTTAGCCCATATTTTAATGATACAGGATGCACGTATCGAGTGTTATAACAGGGCCACGTGTAATTCACTGCAAATACTGTGTAGGCCAGGGGTCTTCAACGTTTTCAGGCCAGGGACCCCCAAACTGATGGAGAGATGGAGCAGGGACCCCCTACCTTGTAGGGTAGAGGGCGCTACCACATATATTGTATATTTATGTATATAAAATTGTGTTTATGTGTAAACATGAAAAAAATGTCTGCTCCTACGCACCTGTCCCAGTAGGTGTGCAAAAGGACCTTTCTCTACAAAATATTTATAAACATAACATTTTATTGTGCATTCAATACTAAGCTATTCAAATAATAGACAGATTAATATATTCATGCTGTGCCACTGCCATTTATAAACATACCATATTAACTGAGAACAAATGTCAATACTATCAACAGTCTGTCAATTGCATGATAATCATGTTATTCACATGAACAGAATCATGTTTTATTTTAACATAAATGTGGAAAGAAAAATGGCCTATTAATGCCACTTCCATGCATACACATACCTGTTATGTTGAAAACAATACTGAGCCATTAAAATAAAATTATTGTCAGATTTGTGTTTTTATTTTTAACAAACATGGAAGGGACAGTGCATCCTCATATCAAGCCTATGTTTATATTGCCTATATTGTCGGATCTTGTCTCGTGCGCTTAGCCTCATCAGCTGCTGAATCATCAGCAGGTGCACTTCGTATATGGAAGGAGTACAGACAAGTGCATCTGGATTTTGCCAAGTCCCGGAAAGGACGCGCTGTGATTGGCAGCTTCGCCTTGTTGGCGTTTGTGTGAGACTAGTACCCCCCATAGACTGTATAAGTTACCCCCGTCAAGGCTAGTCCAGTGCAGAGAGAGAGCTTGTGTCGATGAATGTGTGCATTTTTGAATGCACACATTCATTGGTAATGGTGACCAGCAACAAATTAGTGCTCAACATTCAAAAAACAAAAAGCCTGTATTTGGCACAAATCATGTACTAAGTTCTAAACCGCAGTTGAATCTGATGTTGAATAATGTAAAAGGTTGAGAAGGTGGAGGAAACAAAGCTCTTGGGAGTCATCCTAGTGAACAATCTATCATGGACCAGAGACTGATTCATCGGTGCCAAAGATGGGGAGGAATATATCTGTTATAAGAGGTGTTGGGTGTTTTTGCCACCGCAACTGACAAAACAAGTCATTGAGACTCGAGTCCTTTCACACCCTCTCAATGATTTGGTCAGGGCCAAACAAGAGGGACCTGGGAAAGCTGAAACTGGTTCAAAACAGAGCAGCTCGGCTTGCCCTTAGGTGTACACCAGGGTGTAATGTAAACAAAATGCATGTCAAGCTCTCCTGGACGATAGTCACGGAGAGGCTGACCGTATCACTCCTTGTCTTTTGAGAAATATCAATGTGCAGAAACATCCTACCTGTCTATATAATCAACTTACACCTAGCTCTAATAACCATACATATAAGACGAGACATGCCACAAGAGGTTGCTATCAAATCCCTAAAGCCAAAACAGGGTCTATGAAGCGGACAGTGCTGTATAGAGCCATGGCTGCATGGAACACACTGCCAGATCAGATTGCTAAAGAAAAAACAAAATCAAGTTTCAAAAGACAATTTAAGAGGCATCTAGAAACCCAAAGGTTGTAATTACACAAGTTGCAGACAGGTTATATGGTAATCACACAGTAGCTCACACATTCATACAGGTAGCTTTTAAACATATGCAGGAACATGGCACATTCGCTCACACACACACACACACACACACACACACACACACCCTTTCACAGTTATGATTAGGATTTATTTATTTATTTTCTTGTTTGTTTTTACTTTACTAGAATTGAAGGTAGGCATTTGTGAAAAAAAAAGAAGGGGAATCAGAAAATAAGTTGTATAAATGTACAACGTCCATTTTCCTTCAAACAGTGACTTTCCTATCCATCATATGATGAATATGAAAGTCATTGTTTGAAGGAAAATGGACGTAATTTTTTTATATCATTGTCCTGTAAGGTCTTGTCGAATGTCATGTGTTTATGTGTGGACCCCAGGAAGACTAGCTGTTATGCACCAGTTAATGGGGATCAATAACTCAATAAATTAAATCAGTGTCCTACCTATTCTGAAGAAAACCTGGAGACTGGCAAGTCAGTCACTGTATACTGGCTCTAATATTTGTATTTTTTAAATCAAAGATTTCTGCCGCAGACATGGACAAGTCTCGCCACGGACAATGTGTCCGTGTATGGACACTTTGATGACCCCTGCTCTATAGCAATTATCTGAGTAGTTTTAACCCTTTCACATGCAAAACAAACATTTAACCAAACACCTTTAAATGATGTTACCATCGCCTGTTGGTGCATTTGTTTCTAGAGGCATGCTGTTCAGATAGTTTGAGTTTAATATCAAGGCTTCGCATGAATAGACTGATATCTTGTTATTGTTAGCACTGTCTGTGGAGCATGTCACAACATTTCGCTGCTTGTACTTGTTGGAGTGAGTGACACGTAAATCCTCTTGTATCTTTGTTGGAATGCTTGCAATAAAGCAATAACATTTCATGGCAAATATCACAAGGCACACATTTGAACAAGTTGGGGCATGAATTTACTGGGAATCTGTTCCATGGTACATAGAGCAAGTGTAAAAAATAAAACATAAATACAGAGTACATTGTATGTCATTGTACAGTATGTCCCCCATTGTAACGCTCATAAAATACTTTTTTTTTAAACAAGGATGTATAACATCCATTCAGACTTAAAAATACAGTACAACTGTGATATTTATGGACCCTATCCATTAAAGTTTATACACAGCTAATCTTTCGTGTTAACTGACCCTTACAGGTCAATTTCTGCAGTTAAATTAACACTCTGGATTTATCTGTGCAAGCATTGCTGTAAAGGTTTTTTTTTTGTCAATCAAATAAAAAACAAAAAATGATAATTCTAAAGTCTAACATGCTCTTGTACTTAATCCTGAGGTTTCAAAAAGGTTCTCTTTGTATTCGTTTCCGCAATATTGTGGTTGACATCTTCCTCTTCCTCTTCAATGGCTGACCTCTCCCTCTTCTTGGCAAACTTCTTCTTCATGGTTTTTACAAGACTCTCATACCTGCAAAGAAAAGGACAGCATAGCAATAAAGAATAGCAAATTAATACATATAGATTTTCAACCTTCAAACTACAGGCCCCCCCCCGCCCCATTTCATTTTGATTGTCATTTGTTTTAAACTGTATACTCTATTTCTTTTTTGTATATTTGTGCATTGTACGGATGTTTGAGTGTTGAATGTTTTAAATGGACCACAATGGAAACAAGCTTTATGTGTTTTTATCCAATTTAGCATTTTTAAAATTGTACTTTTAAAAATGTCAATAAATTAAATAGTATAATTATTTTCTATCATGTTGGTTTCAACAGCTTAAATGTTACAAGTCAGAAGAAACAACATTTTCCCTATGCAAATGATGCATGCATTATCTGTTCCTTGTCTTTAACTGTACCTTTGAGCCATCTCTTCATCTGTGACATCCGTCTGCATTTTTCTTGCATCCTCTCCCTCCTCTTCAATCTCGTTGGGGCCATTCTTCAATTTCATCAGTTTCTATGGTGGATGCAACATAACAGTCATTATCCTGTTACTGGTTCTCAACCTGCATCTCGGACCCCCAGGGGTCCTTGAAGGGGGTTCTCCAGTTAAATTATTGATAGTTTGCGTTTCTGTTATGAGTCAGTAACAAATGTAATCAATTGGTTCCCAGAGATAAAACTCATACCAAATGGAGGGCCTAATGCATATCAAAGTGGGGGTCTTTGAAACAGAGTCATCATTTAATAAAAAACTAGAGGGTGGCAAAAAAGTGACCACTTAAGCCCGATTTCAAAAATAGCCGATCTACAAGATCACACAATGGTATTAAATATTTTTCATTTTTTTATTCGCCTATATAATGACCTGCCCAAAATAGGGAGGCCAGTTTTTACGGCACCTAATCATTTACAAATTAAGCACTGAGGTATGCATGAATTTGTCTTGGTGACATCAGAGGCATAATGAAAAGTCACTGACGGTACATTGTACCATTAACGCCAGGTGCAGGTACTCGCTGTGTCAGGCAGATGCATGCTGGGAGAGTTTTTCATGCTGAAGTCATTTAACCACCCCTTTCTTCTAATGCCCAGAAAGTTAAAGTCATACTGTGTAACTTATTCAATTAAACAAGTTACTTTTTATATCATATTTCACAGATATATTTTTTACAACAATCATTCCACATAAATGTTTTTTGACAACTTCTTTAAACACCAATTTTATTTGCGAGTGTCTGCCCCTGACACTGGCACCAAAATGACGTACTGTTTGATAACTTGTTGTTGCATTCCAAAATATCCTCAGGAACTAGAACCAAGCACACAAGATCACGGTTCGCCAGTGCCTTCTAGTGTAACGTATGTTATTTCTTTCCTAACAACAAGATCCTCCCCTTTATAGTGGATCGATGTATCGAAGAATTGGTCAAAATAAATACAAACCTCTACTTCTGGATTAAAACCCTTGAATGACATTCGTCCATACTTCAGGTCTTCACAAAGCACAAAACTCCTCTCCTCTATGATGAAGTTCCTGGCGTGAGAAAAGTGGCAGAATGAGACATTCTATCCCAAAGATATCCAAGCTTATGAGACATTTTGCCATTCCATTTCTCATTTCAAAATAAGGTGGTACAATTAGTAGACTGTTTTTATTTGTATTATATATATTTTTTTACCAACCCTTGACAGCCCATGCATCAAAACAGAAAAGTCCTATCGGAGTGTATTAAACGACGTTAAACTCCCCTAGATTGCAGCTAAGGAGAGGTTGCATTATCCTCTTTGTATCTGTCAAGTTTTTGTTTCATAAAATCTACCATAGACATGTTATGAGCTACTTTCTGTCAATAAATTCTGTGCAAGTGTTCGAGCTTGGAAGCACTCGTTTTCAATAACGCAATGTCCTACTGCCTCCTGCATTATGTGCATGTGCATTATGTGGTATGCAGGTCCATTGAGTGATTCCCAACGAGCGCTCAACACTTGGAAAAATAATCACCTGCACTGCATTTATTGACAGAAAGTACCTCACAACATGTCTACGGTGGATTTTTATGAAACAAAAACTTTACATATAGACAAAGAGGATAATCCAGGCTTTCCGTACAGCTGCAATGTTGGTGAGTTGAACATAGTTTAATACAATCAGACTTTTCTGTCTGGATGTCTGTCAAGGGTTGGTATTGCAACTCTAGATGCCAGCTAGCATTGTAGCATTTGAGTTGCTTGCTGCTGACACAGGATAGGTGCGCACTAGGGACATCTGGCACCTCGGCGTAAAATTGGCTATTTTGTCAAAAATGTAATATTAAAATAATGTCTTATGTAAGTACATGATGTGAACATGCATGATGTTAACATGCAGTACATCATTATCAGACTTAATTTTATCCTTCGACTTCTTTTTTATGCCCCAAAATGACTGGATATACAGGTTGTGAAGCAATTGTAGAAATATTAGACCTTAATTGTCAACTGTTTAAGCATGTGCTAATCATGTATACTTTAAAACATTTTCCAAATACATTATTTTTTAACATTTTGGACAAAATGGCCAATTTTACATCAAGGTGCCCAGATGTCCCTAGTGCCCACCTATCCGGTTACCAGCATTGGATACGTACTCTTTAGCTTTGAGCTCTGGAAGATCTAGATACCAGTGTTCATCACTAATTATCTTTTTCTCCTCTTCCTCCAGTTGCTTCTTGGTGTCAGCATCCAGACCTCTCTGCATGAACTGGAGGGACATGATGATGAACAACATACAACATTAAAGTTCACAACCAACACATAACCTTTACCTTGCAGGCTTATGCAAAGGCTAAAATGTAACTTATAGCATGTTATGTAGACAGATGCATCATGCAAGATCATTTGTAGACCTGGCATAGTTTCAATGTAGCCTTAGATCAATACTCTCGTATTTTATTGATTTTTACATTTTTATATCTACGAGCTACGAGAGTCTTGATCTAAGGCTAGTTTCAATGTACAGATTGTTTTTTGGGGGGTATATTTATCCCTGAAACATGACTGTCATGTGAACCATGGCTATGGGGATATTATACTGTTTTTAGATGGATGGTAGGTTCTTGGTTTACTCATGATCCTAGATTACTATTTCTATACATTTGATGTATCACCTTGTATTTTATTTGCTTACTGTTGTGAATCGCTTTGGCTAAATGCCTGCATTGTAAATGGATAAAAACTAGCTTTAGCTAATGCTAATGTTATGATGTTAGCAAGTTGTTGCTACAGGTCCCACAACTTTATCAACACTGCTTACCTTCATGCGCAAGAGGTTTTTGGAGAGATGCGCGGGGTCACTGGCCATAGCTGTGTTAAAAAATATAAAAGTTATGTACAGGAGGCGTTCGACTCTGTGTTTAATGAACGTTTAGATAAAGACCATAAACAGACTGTAGAGCCAGAGACACGAGTTACACACGCTGACGCTGCCACTTTAAACCTCACATTCAAGCAATCGAACCCCGAGCGGTGTTCAACGATGATGACAAAGGAAGAGGCAGTCTGCTCAATCAATCAATCATTCCACCTGCCTATTATCATTTACATTACTGTTAGTGGCCAAACAAGACAAAAATAGATCAAGTTTATAAGTGTATAGAGAAAGTGGGTGTTTTAAAAAGAAAACTGCGCGGGGGGGGGGGGGGGAGAGAGAGAGAGAGAGAGAGAGAGAGAGAGAGAGAGAGAGAGAGAATGCATGCATTCTGGGTGGGCAGCAACTAATGTCACTCACCTGTTAGCATTGCCCTTTAGCCTACAAGGCCAATACCCGTGTGTCTCCTTGTACGTATGCTCATATTTGGACATTTCTGTATCTATCTGTCTATATGAGTGTGTGCCTGTTCCTTTTATGCCCTTATGGAGATCTGTCTGTCTATCTTTATGGACTCCTTTCCCCAGGCCCCTATGTGAGACAGAGTTGGGTGAACAGTTTGGTTAATATGGGCCCATCATGAGAAAAACATCTCACACCAATGTCTCACTCTCAAGTATATAAAGCAGAGTGAGACATTTATGTCATGTCCATCGAGAGTGCAGTGGCCTGCCGCAGAAAGTAGATTCTTTAGTGATGTGATTGAGGACGTATCTGCACAGACATCAGACAACAGAAGATGGCTTAAGGTAGGCACCATGGTTTATGCAGTGGTGTAAAGTACCAAAATGTACTCAAGTACAGTACTTAAGTACAATGTTGAGGTATTTTTTCTTTACTGGAGCATTTCCAATTTTCAGTACTTTTACTTTTACTCCACATCTCTGGCAAATATTGTACTTTACTCCACTATAATTATTTGAAAACTTTAGTTATAGCTTGTAGATCGGCTATTTTCAAAAGATTTTTTATACATTGTATAAATTTGAAAACTTGTGAAATGGGACATTCTACATAATGAGTACCTTCTACTTTTGGTACTTTAAGTACATTTTGATACCAATACTTTTGTACTTTTACACTCAAGTACATTTTGAATTCCAGACTTTTACTTTTAACAGAGTATTTCTATATTACAGAATTGATACTTTTACCTAAGTAAAGAATGTGAATACTTTTTCCAACACTGGGTTTATGTGCTGCTGCCTATCATTGTCTGTGTTGTGCATACACATACAGTATTTCATTCATGCTGTTGGTGTATTGCTGTGTTGTATAATTTGTAGCCCAAAGGCTGGCTATGAATTGGATTTGGCTACGAAGGATGCAGGGTGGTTGTTGTATGGTTCAGCTTGGTGGCATCATCTGTCCTCTGCTCTGTTGTTCTGCATTGGAGTTAAAAGCCTCTCTCAGGTTCATGTGTGGCTCTACAAGTGGCTCAGTGGGGGATGATGTGTATCTGATACTGCACTGAGTGCAGTATGTGTGAGTGTATTGTCTACCCTGCACTGTTTCCTTTTCAACTTTCCCCAGTCAAATCCAGCGCGCACACACACACACACACACACACACACACACACACACACACACACACACACACACACACACACACACACACACACACACACACTCCTCAGTTAACTGGTTTCATGTCCAACTTTTGTCCCCGCATATGGCAGGAACATGCATGCAAGCACACATACACACACTTCAGTCAGGACAACACACACATTGAATTAATATATTTTATTCAAATTTGTATTTGGTTTGGCAATGAATGGATCTGCTTTTACATATTCTTTTTATTTATTGATAGTACAGAGTGTGGAGTGACAGGAAACAGGAAGAGAGAGACTAGCAGTATGAATATTTTGGAACAGCATCGTCAGAAATACATAAATACATTTCTGGTATATTTCCGCTGCCTGTGTCCTTTTGGCGCGATTGTCAAAATAGTGTTTAGAGAAGTTGTAAAATAAAACACATTTATGTGGAATGGTTATTGTGAAAAATATACCACTGAAAGATAATATCAAAAATAACGTAGTTGAAAAAGTTACACAGTATGACTTTAATCATATCAGCACTTGATTATAACATATATTTAGTAAATATATAGATATATATAAACATTATTTAGGTCATGGTGGTTGGTGGTGGTGATTGACCATCCTCCACCAGAAAGCAGAACAGTGTAACAAACAAGTTCCTCATTTTACTTATCAGTATTCATTTTGACAACCATGCACTCAATGACATTTTCTTTGGTTCCATTGGTGGCAGAGGATATATGCTCATGTACCTACTGTATAGTACATAATCATACAGTGCATATTAGTTCCCATGTCTGTTTTAATTACTGGTTTATACATGGTTACTGGCTGGCTACTGATGAACTTTATTATAATAACCTTAACCTATATAACCTATAATAACCTTTATTTGAGCTACATACTATATCTTTCTGCATAGCATCATGTGGTTAACTGTTCATCCATTCCGCCATCTTAGAATAATCCTGTTCAAAAGTTAAAGACTGGTCTGTCCAACACCAATCTGGGAACCCATAAAACAAAAACAAATTTTCTTTTGAGAGATTAGTCAAACAAATAACACAGCCAACATGGCAGGCTGCTAAGAAAACACAAGCTATGACATGCTGTAATGACCACGTAGCTACTAGTGGGGTCGCCAAAACACACACAAAACAACTTTTAGTTCATACCATATGAACATTACATTTGTGGTCCAACACACAATCCTTATGTGAACTCCTGTACCACTACCTGTTTAAGAGAGAGAAAAGACACCAGCCCCCTCTCTGCATCCCTAACACCAGTCAATTCCTCTTGTATTTGAGCCACAGGACGTCCCAGCTGGTACCCCAAATCCACTAGGAGCTCTAACAGTGGTGCTCTGTAGCGTTTCAGCCCATAGCGTCTCACTGCGGGCAGTGCCCTGTGGGCCGTAGAGAACGATTCCTCGGTTTCATCCAAGTCACGGTGGCAAACAGCAAGAGCACACAGTGTGGGCACCAGCTGGACTGGGCTTTGCCTCTGTGCCAACTTCTCCAGGAGTTCTAGAATGTTCTGCAGCAGGTCCCTCGCTAATCGAAACTGTCCCGACCGTAAAAGGTTGTACGCACGCATCTGCTCTTGTTGGGTGAAAAATTCAGAGAAATGGCAGGAATATCGAATGCAGCGCACTGCATAGAGGTCTGCTAGGTAGTCCTGGAGGGCTAAGCGCCTTTCGTTGATGTTCTCCTCGTCGAAATTCCCTGTCAGAAGTTTGCGTGGAAGTTCTACTTCCGCAATTTCATCACTGAATTCTTCAAGCAGTTGGCGGTGGAAGCAGACAAAGTCGCTGTAGCGGCGCTCTACAGACACGCGCCTGGAGTCGTAGCTGCCAGAGCGCATCACCACAATCTCGTACACCTGGAATATATAATAAAGGGCAACTTAAAGGTTCTATGACATTCATTTTGACTTTTTTTTTTTTTAATGTTTTTTTGCGGGGTTTTATGACCTCAATTACACCCAAAAAATCAGAACTTTGAACATTCAGTGGATTTTCTGTGGTCTGGGGTTTTCTGAATAATTAGGCTGAAAAGTAATCTGAGCTTGGCCCTTCGACAGTGAGGTCACTGTCGATTAATCCCGCCCACTCTCTTCCTTGCCCCTCCCCTCCCCTATCCTTTCCTTTGGGGGGGCGGAGCAGAGGCGATGATTGACAGGCAAAATCCCTCACCAGCGACACCAGCAGGCAAAGATTTATTTTTTCATTGCAGTTGAAAAGGCTTTAGAAATGTGAGAGAAAAACACCTTCCATGGATCACTGGAGTGGATTTTTTTGTTAAAACTTTTTATACACGTTTGAAGGACCATGACAAAGACTTTTAATGTGTGGTAAAACTGAACGTCATGAAACCTTTAACCAATTATTAACTTGAATCCTGCCATTCGATTGTGAGCACATGTGACAATCTCACATAACACTTCCCAATGAGTTCTGTGTCCAGGCGTTGCTCTTTAGAAAATCTGTGCCAGTTCACGTAAAACAACACGTTTCAAGCTATAGCGGAGATTTTTCCAGCGCCACTGAGAGTGAGATTTCAACACAAAACACAACAGAAAGTGTTGTCAGATTCACACATGCCTGCACAAAGGAATGATAGGATAAAAACATCTGTAAAGTTATCCTTTAACTTTACCTACGTACACACACTGTCCTGTTGGTTTATGGATGCTGAAATATTGTCGGTTAAAATATACAAGTTCTGCAGCCAGTAGTGGCCATTCCAACAAGCAGCACATTGGCTAATTAATAATAGTACCTTATACTGACAGATTTTGAATATATTCTGTATCAAGAGGTCTGTCTCACCACATATTTGGACAGGGTTTGTTCTATAATGCGTGCAGATGGGATTTCAAACAGCAGTTTGGAAGACCTCAGTTGCTTCTTTACAATCTTCCAATTTTGCTGAAGCTCCTTGGTTGTTAAAGAGGAAGAACTGGGTCCTACACACACACACACACACACACACACACACACACACACACACACACACACACACACACACACACACACACACACACACACACACACACACACACACACACACACACACACAGTTAAGCAAAATGGAGTCCTTTTCCAGGCACTTTTTGTTTCTTGTAACATAATCTGTTAAATGGGAAGTTTCTTTGATTGAAATACAGAACTGAAAGAATACCTGGGGCCAGTGTCTCATATGTTTTTCCATTGTGCTGGTCAGACTCTTGTGTCACTGTGTCTGAGCCTTTCCTATGCCTCTGTCTAGCAGGTATTCGCACCAGTCGCGCTTCTGCCATCCCAGCTATATTGGCATATAAGCAACCGCAGAGCTTGAAGGACCAGAGGAGGGTTATGGACAGTTCAGAAACCTGCCTACCAGTGACATCAGCGGTAGGCAGGTTTCGTAATTTCAAACATGCTTTCATAATTCTATGTATTTATTCATTTCTAAGAACAATGGCTTCTGTTTCAGAATGCTAACTTTACATGAAGGGAAAGGCTGTAGTTTCTATTAGCTTGGAATCCCCATCGAAGATGTCATTAGGCAGGTTTCTGAACAGTCCGTAGCAGCCCACCAATGAGATGCAGAGTGAGTGAGGAGACAGAAATTGTGGCATCTTATAATGAGCATTAGTGAGGACCAATTACTATGAAGATATGGTTGAAAATTAGCATATTTCTTCTTGATGTGGTTGAATCATTCAACCACATGTCTTATTCTAGGTATTTGGTACATTTTTGTGAATTTTCTCCAACTTTACCAAGTTGTTTTAAACCCAACCCAGAATGTTATCAAAAGCTTTCTTTTACTTTATTGACTCCCTGCCACAGGCTTGAAGTCGAAACACAGAGTTTGTTTAGAGGCTTATATTTGCCATGCCATGACAGTAAAGCCTAAGGCATTTTATTTGTTTCAAATGAGAGTGCCTTGAAGTTTTCTTGTAGTTTCGATGTAGACTTGCCTATCCAAAGAGTACCTCAAACAAAACTGAAAATATTTTCTTAGTGGTGGATGGTAATAATTTGTGTTTCATAACCAGTGTCGACACAACATCACAATTTACAGAAGACTATTAGTCTTACCTTTCCTCCTGCAGTAAGGGCGTCTCTTGAATGCTGTTCTGTCAGGGAGTGAAATCTCGGCGTGACAGAGGCATCACAATTACTGGTTTGATGTATTAATAGAGGAACCAGTTGAAGGGGGAAGTTGGTCTGTAGATAAAGTCATGTCAGCGTGCAAAAGTGAAGCAAGAATAAGAAAAAAGGAAGTGAAACCTGATCCGAGATGGTGAGATTTGCATGTGTAAGGCTACCCAAATATTTACCAGACAATTCAATTAATAGAAGACCTATAGGCCTACATGAAAAAAATAGCGTAGGGAGGCTACTTATTTTTATGTGACACACTGTCACTCACAACTTACTGGATATAAGCCTATGCAACTTACTGGATATAAGCCTATGCAAGTTGCCCCAATCCAATCCAAACCCAGCTAATCAGCCCTACTAATCCAGGGAACAGGAAGAAGGTATTCTGCAGCAAAGCATGGTCTGGCAGGTTGATTCAGCCCATCTCTACGCCGACCTCACCTACACTGTAGTACCAGTGTTTCTCCACTAGGTGGAGACTAGTTCAAAGGATTACTGTTGTTATCAACATGTTGCCTCTTGCCTGCCCAAAGCTGCAGTCCTTAATCTTCTGTTGTTCATACTTGTCTTTGATCTTATACAGGTTTGTCTAATAAGTTTAGTAATGAAGAGACTAGTGCTCAATGTAATAATTACTATATGCTATTCTGCTGACCAAGGACCGTTTGATGTTGTTTTACAAATTAAGGCGCTAAGGTGCCTGCTATACCCTGTGGTGCCATTGACAATGAATGGCAGAGTTTTTTTGGGGGTCCGCTCATAATTCCAACGACCTACCATTCCAATAGTCCGACAAACCAAGCAGAAAATATCTCTTTATCATTCTAAATATTGTAATATGACATCATAGATTTTTGGAACACAATCTCCTTACCAATGTTAATTAGCCTACTACTGATTCACACTGTTCAAGTAGATAAAAAATATTTAGATTTTCAGGCCACTACGTGGGCTTCAAATCTAGTCCTATTTGTGCTGATCAGAGCAATGGTCACCGAGTTATGGCCATTTAAAGTCTTAAACACTGTTGTAACACTGTTGTAGTGCCCATTATGTGTGCAATTTAGTTTTTTTGGCGTGACTATTCTCATACCAGACCCCTGAACAGTGTTTGTGCCACGTTCGTGCGGATTGGAACATCAGTGCACCTGTAGCCCCTTGGGGCCCCTGGGGGTGACTCAGGCAGACAGATCGTCATGGCAGACCCTTGAACAGTGTTTGTGCCAAGTTTGGTGCGTTTTTGAGTTTTGTGTTTGTGCTCCCGGGGGGCCCTGACATGGCCCCAGGGGACGTATGGCCCCTGGTGTGACTATTGTTATGGCAGACCCCTGAACAGTGTTTGTGCCAAGTTTGGTGCGGATCGAAGCAACGGTGCACCTCGCAGGTCCGCATGTTATGTTTGTGACGTCAACCCACTGTAGTGTCCACCGTCCATTAGGCAATTTGAATATAGGATAGGGTGTGGGCTAATCTTCTGTGGTATTCATACACAATATAATCTAGGCCTACAGCATAAGAAGGAACCCACGTAGAACACAATGAAGTACAATATGCAAGACATACAGTACATTGCCTAGTACATCATTATGATATCATATAGGTTTTGTCAATATACCAATTATATCAATATGAGACTAGATACTGTCTGGGATTTTAAATATCATATCATGATATGGGTTTGGACTTTTCCTTTTTTAAATGTTGCATTACAGTAATGTGATGTGATTTTCAGATTTTCTATTTGTCTTTACCCACTTAATCGAAAATCTCATTGTGTAAATATTTGTCAATAGTCAACCCCACCATATTGATATTGAGGTATTGTTGCAAAAAAAATCCTGATATTCGATTTTGTCCATATTGCCTTAATATAAACATAAATTCAGCAATTGATCACAATATTTTAGAACAAAAGATTGCATCGTTGTCAGGATGAGAGCTATAGCCAACCAACTAATATTGTATAAAACAAATTTGGGTTTAATGGTAATCAATTGTTATCATAACTGCATTAATACTATTGAAGGATGCATGACTATCATCTTTAGTTCAAATGGTCACTGAATATTCATTGAGAATCATGCAAGCAGATGATTCTTTGTCCTTTCACTTTACTCAAGCGTCTATTTATGAAACAATCCTCACACTGTCAATGCCTGTGTGGCTTTAATACAGCAAATAAGCACATAAACGGACGCTTGTGGGAAAAACAATGGCATTTCATTGAGGCTCCATTGTCTTAAGAGGGCACGCTGCGGCCAAATGCATTTATTTATCAGTTTTGATACATTTCTGTCTGTCTGTACCAGTGAGAGAGCATAAGTCCTTGTTTGTTCTGGGGCCAGTGAGTACAGTGGGCCACAGAGCCAGCTGGGAGACATGAGATGATTTCATTGTCGATTTTTTACTCACCGGCTGCTTTGCTATGGAAAGACAGATAGAGATCCACCATCCTCATAACGTAAAACCATCTTACCAAATAGTTGCAAGCAGAAAAAAACATTACTAGCTAACACAACACCAGTGCTCATATTTTTTATTATGTCTTGTTGCTTTATTTGCTGTAGATCTATTTATTCTTTTGTTATTTCTTAAACGGCATTTTGTTTCAAATCTTTTTATTGTGAAGCACAGGTTATGTTTATACATTACTGTTCATACATGGATGGCTTCCTTTTTTTAAACAAAAACAAACAGACATAAACACAAAACAGACAGGTAACATGAAAAAAAAAAAAAAAACTCAAACTTAAGCAAAAAACAAAGGGACCCTCCCGCCTCCCTTCCCCCTCCCCAGAAGTGCTGCCCCAGATTACGTGCGACACGGGTCATCCACAAGGATTAGCCTTTCAACCTGTAAGAAAGGAGACTAAAGGCTTCCAAATCTTTTCAAAATCTTTCTATCTTTGAGTATAAATCTGATTCTTTCTAAATGTAAGGACTCTGTCATCTCGTTGAGCCAGAGTTTGATTGTGGGGGTCTCTTTCTTCTTCCAAAATAAGAGTATAATTTTTTTTGCAGCAATAAGGCCGTATGAAAGAAGGCGCTGTTGAGGTTAAACGGCATTTTGAAATGAAACACTTTAGTTTATAATATGTTTTGCTCATTCATACTTGTATGCTTTGAACGAGTGGCACATTGCATTTTCAGTTCCAGGCAGCAAAGGCTAATCAATTAATGTATTTGAAATGTTTTTTCTAATTAATATGCATTGCTCACATCAAGGGTCGATAGCAAAGAAAATATTGTTTGAAAAATGGGGGGGGTCACCCAAAAAGAATGCCACATACAAATGTCAGAACCATTTTGAGATTGATCATTGTAGAACCTAAACAAGTGTTTATCAACGGCACACTGCTAATGGATATGGCTGCATTCTGCAGTGTGTTAGTGGTTGTATTTTCTACTCAGTAGGGGTCCAGTATTCTCAAATCAATAATAAATCAACAACATAGTTGAATTAAAGGTCAAGGTCAGAGCACATTTTTAAAATGACTTGCAATGACAGTAGGCTAAACCAGTGGTTCTCAAAGTGGGGTCCGGGGACCCCCAGGGGTCATTGGGGGGGGGGGTTCCAAGGGGTCTCCAGCTAATTTGATAATAAAGCATCCCAATAATTTTAACCACTTTATCCATTTATACATTGGCTATTCAAAAATCGCAGATCTACAAGCGTGTACATCTGAAAGTATTGGGACATTTTTAATCATTTTGAATAATAGACAGAAATCTTATCTTCTGGGCATCCCCTGACATAACACATTTTCAGATGGCCAAATAGATATCAATTTGGGGGTCCTTGACATGAAAAGGTTTGAGAACCACTGGGCTACACAAAAGTAGTTGCGGTAATAATGTGAGATTTCAATCAAAATCTCGACTTTTTATTAGTTGTTCATCACCAGATTCAACAAATGCATAATGGCTAAAATAATTCCAGTTATTTAATTAAGGTATATATTATACATATACACACATATACAAAAGTATTCAGTTGCACATTCTGCATGTGCTATCAACATTTTCAATTGCAACTGGCCCTTGTGGGTGAGGTTTTTGACTGATGTAAATACTACTCAAGTACAGCCGCTATGGGTGAACTGTACAGACTGGGTCTGTGACCTAAGCTGTTGATGACATCCCCTTTTACCACATCTAAGAAACTATGAGCCGGTTGTGTTTGACTGCATGTCTCCCTGACTACATGAATTCAGTATGATTCCTGGGACTGTTTAAACTAAGTCTGATTTCCTTTGCTGGTCACATGTTGTCGTAGGCTAACACCAGGTACATGTCTAGCTTGACATGTACTAACACGTTTGAGCATTAATGACATTCTCTTGCTCTCTCTGTTCCTCTATCTCTCGTTCTCTCCCTGCCCATACACACATGTACGCGTACACACACACACACACACACACACACACACACACACACACACACACACACACACACACACACACACACACACACACACACACACACACACACACACACACACACACACACACACACACACACACACACACACAATAGCTTATCAGTTGTCCTCGAGTGTCATATCAACCAGCTGCCCAAGACATAATTTCAGAACAATGCGGTGCCAGTGCGTTCCAGGCGGGCACCGACCAGGGAGTGTACGATTCAGGGTCATAGCTGGTGTCCATATTAGCCCCCTCCACAGTCCAGCTGTTGTCGGAGTATTGTAGAGACAGCTGGTCTAGAGATGTTGTAATAATAATATTCCTGAGATGAGTGATGTGCATTTGGGCCTAGCTATAAGTGTTCATTGTGTTCATACTCAGCACAGATTTCTAGAAATTCAATATGGCTACTGAACCAACAAACATAATAACACAGTGTGTGAATTGACAGCATACAAAAATCCTTATTGTGTTGGATACACTGAAATAAAAAATTATACTAATGTAATTTTACTAGCTTTCATTGATGTGAAAATTAATTATAGCTCAGATTTTGAGTGAAATGAAAAAAAAAATCACACTGCTGAAGTGACTGAATTCTGGAAGATGATTAGCATCCATTCTAGTCAGCACAGGCAAGTTGTGTTCACATGTCCTTGAATATTTTGGGGCTGTGTTTGTTGGAGCCTCAGCCGGTCAAGGTTAAGTGGCTATACAGCGGCACAGCCCATGTATGATCTGCAGAACAGATTGGCTGCCCAGTCTGACTATGTGAGCAAGTGATAAGAGCACAAAAAAAGATCATCCCTTAATGAATTTTGATGCCACAGCCGAATTACCATGTGACGTTTGAAGCAGCAGCAAATATGTACATTGAAGTTTCTTCTAGGCTCTTTCCTGTGTATCCTGTATATCAACGGACTCTGGGCCACTTTAGGTCCAACAATTGATTAATATTTGGTTTCAAAATGACATACAATGATGCATGGTCCCTATCTTTGTATGCAAATTAAATCTTTAGGGAGATGAATCACCCCAAGTGAAGATGATAATGTACATGCAGTGGATTTGCATATTTATATTACAGGTTACTGATAATATTTTTAGATAAGAAGGAAGGTAGTGCGTTTGTCATTGTTTGCATCATCCTGCCCCTCTACACCACCACACACTATCATTAACTCGGATCAAATGGGCATTAACTTGCATGGATGATGTAGGGCCAAGTCACCCGAAGATTGATAGCATTTAGATTAATAATAAGTTAATTGAAATGCAATATTTTCTTGTATCCATAGCGCCTTTGTGTTTTTACAACATAAAATAATTATAACAGTTTCCTTCACGCAATGATTGACAATATTCTATTGTCTGTTCATGAACTAGACATGAGACCACAATTAGGCAACACACAGTTCATTAGTGTTGTGGGATTGCTTACAAATTATTGGATTAACTAACAGCTTTTCATCTGAATTCACTTAAACCCTATATACTTTGTGACCGCGTCCCCCAGGAGTCTATACTTGGTCCCCTCCTCTTTTTCCACACACAAAATCTCTTCGCCAAAAATTGCTGATCTACACACTCACAATGTTCACCTACTGTATTGTGACATGCTCAGAATAGGGAAGCTAGATTTCATGTGGTTTAATGGGGAAAATTGGCTTATGCAGAATTAACAACAAAGAGTTGCATTCGTCCCTTGGGAGAATTGCTTGGGTTTTTAACTCTGTGCCCATCCTTTATCATGCTTTTAATCTCCTGTCTATGCTGTCTTTTTTTTTGGGTAATTCCAGCACAGAGGTATAGTTTAACTCTGTCCTCTCTACCTCCCCTCAGGGTACCAATTCCTTTTGGATGACATACCTGATTGATTGATTGATTGATTGAATACTTTATTAACAGTTTGCAAATAGTAGCCTACAGTCGTACGATTATACAATGGTGCTAAAAGGGTAACACACAAAGCCTTAAGGGCTTGTTTCCATTGTGGTCCTGGGTATTTCTCACCTGCCTCTGGCATGGTCTCAGTTCTTGAAGACAAGCATCTGCAAATCAACACCAAAATATTCTCTAACAGCTGAAAATGTGGTTTTGAGTAATTACCAACAGTTGGCAGGTTACAGAATCACCCATTGATAACATAAACATTTTTTTGCATTGAGGCCAGTAGTAATGACCCCCAGGCCAAGTAAAATGCTGTCACATTTCCTGTACGTCAAAAAGATTTATGCAGGAGTTGAAGGAGTGGAGTTCAGGTGTTTGGTTAGGATATGACAGGTGCCGCTGAGTGATATTCAGATGGACACAGAGCTATCTAACCCTGAGGCAAGCATAGCCTAGAAGCCTATACGCAACACCTGATTCACTGGTACTGTGAATAGAAAGTGATAAACCAGGGCAATGTTTTGATATTCAGAATATCTCATATTATAATGTATTCTGAACATGTTACAACCATGATGCTGAAAATGTAAATTAACCTGCTGTTCTGTACTACAGTAGCCTACACATTTTAATTAGAAACTACGTGATGAATTGGTCACCAATAATAGCTCAGTTATTGACAGCAGCAATGATACTCAAGGAAGCTTTCAAATATTTGTATTGATTTTCAAAGTCATTCCATAAATATTATTCATACAGGGGAATGATGTACATGTGGAAGTCCCTTGTATAAAACTGCACATCCACCCACCTACTTCTGTATCCATATGGCCTGCCCAATATCCCATGACACCCTACAGGTAAAGGGTCTGACATAAACCAAGAACATATTGTCACTGTCGGGTGGAAACCTTGTATCTCCATTATGTCATCTTTGTCCCCCCATAAATTATACCCTATTTATACTTAGTCATATGATGGTGTCGCACAAAAATAGTGGAAATCTACAAGCTCACAACGTGTAACAACATGAAAGTGGTTATGTCTGTTTGTGGGTTTTATAAATATTTAACCAATGATGGATCCATTGGAACACAGGTAAATCCTTTAATTTTAACGGTTTTGGAAATACGTTTCCACTCGACAGTGAATATATAGTATTATATTCCTCATTTTTCTCCTATTATCTTTGGATAAAAGCGCTATATAAATGCACCATTTACCATTTAACGTGCATGGAGGTTCTCGCTATATCTTCCCTGTTCCCCTCCCTGCTGACCACCCCCCCCCCCCCAACTGTTTACTGTACATATACGTTTATTGCTACTAGTGCTAATGATGTCTTGTTTAGGATTGTATATTATTGTATGTCTTTAAATGTCTCGATGAATTGAATACACGGACCACAATGGAAACAGGCCCCTAGGGCTTTTTGTTATTATTTAAGCAGGAATATTGTACCACTGTACTACTGTTAATAAAGTATTCAATCAATCAATCAATCAAACTGAATCTAGTGCAGCAACAAGAACATGATCCCCTCCCAACTTCCCTCCTGTGATCATTGTCAATTGTGTTTACTGGCGCGTCTGGCCAAGACAGAGGCACTACTACTGCTTTTTTTTTAATTTATTTAATTTTTTAGATAAGCCAATTGTTTTTCAATCCCTTTGGGTTGAAACCCAGACGCCCCATGAAAGAAATATCCTAATCAAATACCTAGCTGTGTATCTTTAGGGAAGACAGTACGCCAACAGAGTACCCCAACAGATTGCATTCAGAGTTCTGGTCACCAACATCACTTCAACAGTGGGTGAAAGTAACTGGGCTACTTTTTACTGTACTGTACTTTGTACAATTTTGATGTACCCTTACTTAAATAGTTCCTTTTTTGGTACTTATATTTCAACTCCACTAGATCTCAGAGGCGAATTTAGATTTGCAATACAAAATGTACCTTAACTGATGAAATATGATGTATTGTTATTGGTTAAGATACTTGGAAGCACATGAAATAAGTAAAATCATCTCCACCTTTAACAGCTACAACATTAAAGTTATTCCAACCAGTTCCTTTCCCCTCCATCAGGTGCCCCGGCTGACCAGGGGGAGGCAGTATAGAGACCAGGATTACTGCATGTAAATGAACATTTCAAAATTAACATTTCTGAATTTAATCATTCATAATTTGTACTTTTGAATAATTATTCTGAAGGAGTGACTGCTTCCACTCGAGAAAGGACCTCTAACACAAGGCTGAAGGGGGGGGGGGGGGTTGACTTCTGTATTCACATCATGAGATACAAGTGTCTAGCTTATGGTCTTTGTTTGGTAACAGAGTACAGATTTATAATGCTAATTGCCCAAATAGTGCACAAATTGGATCAGAACAATAACCTGAAAGATTCTAATAAACACATTTAATGTTTGACCAGAAGATTTCATTTCAAGGACCCCAAAATGTCCCAAAATATTTGGCTCTGTCCCCCATTTATCAATGCATCGTGATGCGTCGGGTTGAGAGCTTGTACATCGGCTATTTTTGAAGAGTTGAAAAATAAAATAGGGCTTAAGTGTTTAACTGTTCCTCATTTTGCTGTCCAAAGACCCCTGGGGGTCCCCGGACGCCACTTAGAGAATCAGTGATATAGCGGTGTGGACAGGACCGGGTAAATCTTTGCTACTGTAGTTTGCCATATTGGTTAACCACCTAAACCCTATTTTAAAAATAGTGAACAAACATAGCTGATTGGAAAACCTCTCCTTGGCAGAAGTTTGCAAAAGCTGGGTGTATGACACAAATGGGCCTTCTATTAATTAATTCCTTTATTAAACCCCCAACCATGTCTGTTGTTCAAGGTGTAAACATAATATGTTTGCAATGGTCATGTTTAACCGGTGAAAGCATTTTTGTATGCTTTGGAAGCACAATATAACCTTTTTGCACAACTCTGATGATGGGCAATAATAGTATGCATCCTCAGTTGAGTTGATTTCATCACATTCAGTAGTATGACTGAATTTTTGACACTGTGTCCCACTTTATATGTGTCCAGATGATTTGTTTAACTAGAATACAATGCACCAAAACAGTCAAATTTATCTTATCTTTTTTTCAGCTGATTCCCAATATTGCTCAGAAGGCACATAACTGATTGAATGTCAACGATGAATCATCAGGCTGTTACACTGTACACTTATTTTGTCATGTGAGGCTCTTTGGTGGTACAAGCAGTGCTAATTGCAATGTTAAGGTGTTGAATTCAGCTCACTTGTGTTACTGCTGGCTGCCCTCATTCCTGTTGCTCTCAACAACAATCAATACATACCAATCTAAATAAAATAAAATAAATACAAATAAAAATGCCTTAAAACATTCTAATAAATAAAACAAATTAAATAAATAAATAAACTCAGTTACTGAGATGGGGAAAAGGGGAACACATTAAGTAAAAACTCAATTCAGGACTCATGAAGTGATTTGTGAGTACATGCAAATTTGAGCATCCAGGGAACATTCATCAAAAGTGATAACCCTGATACAGGGCCAGCCGAGAGGACCAACTCCCTCTATAACTGATGCTTATTAGCATTAAATTACAATGAAGATACATTCAGATAAGAGTCAGTTTGTGACAAATTGACACTTAGCGGATGGTGTAGCAAAACATTAAGCCTGTTTATTGGCCGCATACATGAAGGGATCAAATTGCGGACGCTGCTAAATCCCCCCAGCCAGCCTCTCTCTGGAAATACTGAGCTCCAAATGTAGCCGGCCCACTCTGAAAGGGTGGTCCCCCCCAGCATTATGATCAGAAATGATCTGTGCCGTAGGCACGCCGCTGCAACAAAGACATAATCACAATGTTATCAACGGACAGTTGGGCTTGCAGAGGGGAGAGGGGAGATTTTCGGCCCGGCACAGATTTGGCAGGGTCTTCTGTTATTGAATATTTCCATTGTCAGTGTAACAAAAGTGCCATGATCACTGTTGAAACGCTTACAAAGGAAATGCCATCTTGCAAACAACATGCTGACCCCGGCAGTTTTGAAGTGAAATATGCAATGATTAGAAAAGCACCATTGTTCGTCAGCAATGAGTTTTTTAAAGTAAGCTGCTGCTGGGAGTATTGTGTGTGGCCGGTACATCCCACTGTGCTTCTGTTATGTAGTGGTAACAAAACACAGACACACTAATGCAAATTTTAAAACAATACATGTGAGATGGAAAGGGCTGATGTCTGATTACATTCTGTAAATATCCAGGTTTTTCTACATGTGTGTGAACTTTCAGCAGTGAATATATGATAGGATAATCAAGGTGCGGGTATGGTGTATTTTTACTCAATATTAACAAAGCTATATATTTAGATGATAAAGTCAAGAACAGCTCTTTCAATGTTTATTACAATTCGTAGTAAAATGAGTCATGATTATTCAATGTTTGGTTATGGTGCCTTTTTTATTTTACTAAATATTAACAAAGAGATATATTTGGAGGGTAAAGTCAAGAACTGCTATTTCAATGTTAAATACAATTGGGATCTGTGAGCGCGTGTGCGTGCATGTGTAATGCATGTATACATAATATGTTCTGTATGCGACTGTACGTAATGCATTAACCACATGAACCCTTGCATCCCTATTCTGGGCATGTCATAATAGCAGAACGTTCTGGGAAAATAGATGAACGATTTGCAGAAATAGAAGATCT
This sequence comes from Gymnoscopelus microlampas, assembly GCF_963454915.1. Classification (NCBI taxonomy): domain Eukaryota; kingdom Metazoa; phylum Chordata; class Actinopteri; order Myctophiformes; family Myctophidae; genus Gymnoscopelus; species Gymnoscopelus microlampas. Next base: position 21,123,520 of record NC_139943.1, read on the forward strand.
ACAAGCTCACAACACATCGCAGCATGTTTTGAGCTTGTAGATCGACATTTTTGTTTAACTGAAAATAGCCGACGTATGTGGGATTTAAGTGGGTAATATCAATGGTCTTTGTGACTGCCTATGTAGGCCTATACATGGCTGCAGTCTGTCTGTATGAGATCTATATCTATGAATGGCTTTGACAGGGATTTGTTTTGGGCTTATCCTTGCTGTACTCCAGCTGATTACTCATCGTTCTGATGTTAATGGCAGACAGGAGAGATGGGTTCACATTTTAGCCCAGTAAGCTGGCTACTGGGACTGACAGATATGTAGTATAATAGGTTGTGACAGAAAGGGAGTCATTGCTCTTTGACCTGAGAATATGTGTCATGTAGTATATTATGGTTAACGTCTATGGAACTAAAATGTGTTACTGATTTATAAACAGCATTTCAAACAAGTCACGCATGAATACACAAATGATTACATTACAAAGGTTAATTAACATTTAACACAAGGTTGATTAACATTTAACACTTACTGAGTGTCTGGAAATGTTTTATTGTTTAGAGGTTATGAGGCTGTATCATATCCTGCAGGTACTGAAGGGGGAGGTCACCTATAGGATTTTCTGACTAGGGCATCATCAGTGTTTTGAATTTGATGTGACATAGATTTATAGACCCCTTAACAGACGACGTCACACTGATAAGAACCAGTATGCGTGCAACCAGTATGCGTGCAATGAAGCCCATTCTACCAGGTCTCGCTAGGACGCGCCTCACTAGCCAACACACAAGAGGGGGTTGGGGTGCGCTGAAACCAGCGCAGCCCGAAATAACAGGTTGGGAATTGATTGCGTGAAACAATCACCTGCGCATCCAGTCTCAATGTTAGTAAACAAATAATTGGTCTATACACTAACATTAACCTTAAAACAAAATGTGTCATCACTTTCTGTAGTTTTCATCCTCTTTCTATCCCTGTGAGGGCATTTGGTTCTCACAAATGTAGCTGTACAGTACAGTACAGTACAGTACAGTACAGTACAGTAGTGTACGCACGTATGCACGCACACCCACTCTAGAAACACCAATGGATCCTCTGGAAAAATATTATTTTATTATTGAAGTGTATAATTTGTATCAACTGTTACCAAACAGTATAGGGTGTCATGAACAGGAATGAGTGTAATTCTTTCCAAGTACAACCACAGCATCTACTATACAGATAATGATGGAAGAGATCATGGACTCTATCCTTTATCAAACCCTCTATTAGGACAAAAAGATTTTACAAGGATTTCACAGCTGAGCATTTCTTTCCGAGTTTCAAATTGGAAAAAGCAATGTTTGTTAAAAGTGTGTGAAATAAGCAACTTCCATTCGCTTTTGCAATAGTAAGAATAAGTTATAAAACTGTTTGGGACTATATACACGCGCACACACACACACACACACACACACGCACACGCACGCACACACGCACACACTGATATGCCTGCACCAACTAACTCCTGTGAACACAGTACGTAATCAAGTGGAATAGTATTTATTCATCCATTTTCATCCATAATCATATGTATGCCCTTTTATAGCCTACATTGATTCCATAGTCTTTATTCTTTTTTTCCCTTTTTCTTATTTTTTTCTGATAACTTAAACATGTAATTATTTGTTGCTGTTTACAGCAATATACCAAGTTATCTCACCAAGTCAAATAACTTGTATGTGAAAATATGTGAATACTGATGAACAATGCTACAGTAAATGTGATGGTTTAATTCTCCAGATTTTGCAATGGCATTGCTAACAAGAAGCTTGTGTCAATGTCCTGAATAGAAAAAAATACAAAACAATTCTGTGGCATATTCTTTTAAACTGAACCTGTTTAAAACGGATAGCCAGTTTTCTAAAAAACTGAGTAATTTGTTGATTACTTAATCATTTGTAACCCATTGGCTGCAAATAGAGTTGATCATATCTGTGTTTACAGGACAATGAAACAAGATCTTACGTGTGATTAATTAATTTATCTAATAATTATAATATTGATATAACAGAGCACCTCAATGCGGTTCACAAATATGACTAACAAAAATGTACGGTAGTAAAATCTCTGCATTAAAAAAACAACAGGTCATACACTTATTTCCAAAATGCATATAAATAACAAATTTTAGGACAATTTCAAGGTACTTTTACTTGAGTAAACTACATTTCAGAGGAAAATAGTGTACTTTTTACTACAATTATTTGACAGCTTTAGTTGCAAGTCACTTTACAGATTTAAATTATCATTACAAAACCTAATTGAACAATTAAGCCCCGTACTTATTCAAGCCCTGTAGCTATTAAAAAATACTAAATGATCTACAAGCTCACAATGCGTGTGTGACACGTTGTGAGCTTGTAGATCTGCTATTTTCATAAGATTTTGATACATTTTGAAAAGAAAAAGTGAAATGGGACATTCTGCATAATGAGTACTTTTGGTACTTTCATTTATATTTTGATGTCAATTCTTTTGTACTTTTACGCAAGTAAAATGATGAATACAGGACTACTTGTAACAGACTTTTACTTCTAACTACATTGTGGTATTGCTACTTTTACTGAAGTAAAAGATCTGAGTACTTCTTCCATCGCTGTCAGTAACAGACAGGAGGTTGCTCTTTCAACATTATCCCTACGCTGCACTGAGAGGGGGTTGCTCTGGTCAGCATTATGTAATGAACCTAAACCACCACTTAAGCCTACAGTGACATCTCCTTGAGTCCTATTGGACTGGACAGATTATGCTAGTCCTCTACTCTGAATGACAGAAATATCTGTAAATATCATTGGTTTTCATGGTCAAACTTGTGGAGCGGGCGCCTCCAGCGGCTCCAGTGATAAATGGACTCTCCAGTGTTGGCCATGACTGCTGCTGAATTCCTCTGTGGTGGTTCTGGGAGTTTTACAGGGCGGCTTCCTATCAGTGCTAGTGGTCCGTCTAGAGACAGTCTGCGGCCTCTCCTGGTGGGGGCGCTGTTCCACATGTGAGTCCCCATATGGACCTGTAAGAGGGTAATCAATAGTTATAGCTCCTATTTGATGGACCTTTTTAACCAAAGGAAACCATTTTCAGTTCCACAAGTGCATTGGTGACGTTCCGTGTTGAGCTAAATCCAGCTAGAAGATATTGGACAAAAAAGCTTATAACAGACAACACAATGGTGAACAATGAAGAAGAACCAACAACCCAAAACAGAAAAAACAACCAACCAAAAGTATTTTGTTATTCAGGACCAAGTAATTTAAAGGGAGCTAGCTTTTAACCTTTAGATGGCAGCAAACTCACAAGTGCTGAGTTTGCTGCCATCTAAAGGTTAAAATCCTCTAAAGGGCTGGGCTGAGCTTGGTGCACTGTGACGTAAGCAACACAGCTGCACCTAATACAATTAATAAAGGGTGTGTTAGATTTAGATTGACCTCTGAGCAAGTATTGATTTGAAAATACTATTGACTTGTCAGCTGACATTTGGCATGGTCACATTTGCACACCTAAGTCTAACACACCCATTATTAATTGTAGTAGCTGCAGCAGCTGTGTTGCTACATTACAGCGTAACCTTTAGATGCCAGCAAGCAAATACACTTTTTTTCTTAAATGTGTCTACATTTAATATCACAAATAATCCATGAAATATACCTTTAGATTTCCCTTAGTTGTAAAAGCCCGTCCACAGACAGTGCAGGCAAATGGCTTCTCCCCTGTGTGAGTCCTTTCATGTATCTGCAGAGCACTGGAAGATGAGAAGGTCTTCCCACAAGTGTGACAGTAGTGCTGTTTAGGTGTACGTCGAGGTGGTACAGTGGTATGGACCGGGGGCATCAATACTGAAGAGTTCAAAGACATGCTAGAAGTGACCCTATCATTCCCAAAGGAGGTTCCAAGGAAACCATTGACCTCCGTCTTGATGACTGGTGAGCTCATAGACAACACAGAATGATTGGGGTTGGATACATGGTTGGGATTTGAGGGTTCAAAGAGCAGTGATGGCAGGTCCCTCATTTGGTGGGTTAACATGTGCTGCTTGAGGTTTCCTTTTGTAGAAAATCCCCTGCTGCATGTCGTGCAGATAAATGGCCTTTCCTTAGTATGACTTCGATAATGGATGTCCAAAGCACTTTGACAGGCAAAGTTCTTCCCGCATATGTCACAAATTGTGTTCTTAAAGATGCTCCTTTCACGGAGTAGCAAGTTTGGGGTGTCCTTTAGGTGGTTAAATGGTTTTAGGTCAGGGGGCCCAACACTGGTTCCAATGAGCTTCAAAGCGCTTGTGATGACCTGCGGCTGGTGTGGTTCCAAAAAGCCAGCTGTCTTATTATTATTATTTGGAGACAAAACATTATTTGAGGTTAAATCTTGATGAATGGGAAGCTCTAATGGACACTGATCAGACAAAGCTGGTTGTGTGAGGTACATGGGAAAACCTTCTTTGCTGGCTTCCTCATTCCTTTCCATCTTAATCCAATTAGTCTGTGGCTCCACATTTGGCCCTTGGAAGGTGGCATTCTTGTGGTCATCAAATGGACTGTTATCACATGGAGATGGAGACAAACTGCTGGACATGGCATTTAACCTTGAAAAGCCACTCTTTTGTGAGCTCTCTGTGTTATCATTGGAGAAGCTCCTTGGGTCACTCAAGTTCTTTTTGTCCATGAATGCATCGCCACAACCAATTGAGATAGCATATTTTTGGTTTAAAAGTGGGGAATTTGGTAAGTGGCCATCCATATGCATACGGATGTGTTGCTGCAAGACCACAGCATTGGTGAACTTCCTTTGGCAGATGGGGCAGGAGTGCTGGATCCTCATTGGTGGTGTAGCACGGTGAACAGCTTGGTGCGTCTTGAGGTTTCCTTTGGTGGAGAAAGCTCTGCAACACACTCTACAACGATGGGGACGCTCCCCCGTGTGGGTTCGGTAGTGCATTTTAAGGGCACTCTGACAGCTGAGTATGCGGTGGCATATAATGCACTCATTTGGTTCAGATGACTTTGTGTCAATGTTCTCCACAAGTTGCTGGAGTTTTGAGGTCACAGAGGTTCGCAACGGATTGATTCCTTTGAATGAGTTGGATTCAGCACAGGTGGATTGAATGTCACCAGATGCAATATTGGTTGCTTCATCTAGCTTGGTGTTCATCTTGGAGACAAAGTCCAACGGTGGTTTGATATCTTCACATTTAAGGTTCACCATAAGTGAGCCTCCTTCCCCAGTTCTTGCCAAGTCAGATGTCTTTGTGGTTGCATCAAAGTGTTCCCTTTGATTACATGGTGTGGGTATTGATCTAGAGAGATTCTCTTTCTTGATGAGTGAATACAAACTGGTTGATCCCAATAGAGCAAAGTCAGTTAAGGAGGACAGTGATGGCTTACTATCTAACAGGCATGTGGATGTTTTCTCTGGTCGCATGATCATGCCATAAGGAATACCAGTGCTAGTTGGAATATTATCGAGGTGCTCTGGAACAGGGTAAGGGTTCATCTGGATGTGAGGATACCTCTCTTTGTGTCTCTGAAAGTGGACCTTTAAGTTCCCCCTGGTGGAGAACCTGTTTCCACAGATGTTGCATTTGTACGGCCTTTCCCCTGTGTGTGATCGCAAGTGGATTTGCAATGCGCTGTCACTCCCAAATACTTTTGCACAAAATCTACATTTATGTTTGAAGAAAGAGTCTTTGTTAGATGTATTTGGTTCAGAAAGGGGCAGATTTGTTGTCTTCTCTTGGGCCAAAAATGTCAATGCATCCAGGTCTTCAACGATGGCACTCATGCTTGGTATTGAATTGGAATCAGTTTGTTCACTGGTAGAGTTAGGTTGAGATAAGCATGAGCTGTTTGAGGTCTTGCCGACAAAGCTATCACTAAAAGCCAAAGAGGACATTTTGGCTTGGGACAAAACATTGAGTTGGGGATAAGTGCAGCCAGAATGCATGTAATGTTTTTTGTGAAGCAGTTTGCGAGCTGTGGACGTCAATATCTTACCAACACTTGGTGAGGGCTCAAAACTAGACGGCACATCTCCACTGCCAGGATGGTTTTCAGGTAACTGCTCTGCTGCTGTTAGATGCTTGAATTTAGCTATTTTAGCAGACTGGTTAGCCAGGCACTGAGCAATGCCAGAAGCTGCAGCTAGTTGCTGAGACAGGTGAGAACTGAGGAGAGTCAGCTGACCAACGTGTTTTGAAGACGACAGGTCTTGAGTGGAGCTTGAGGGACTCTCTTTTATCTCCAACTTCTGAGAGGCAAACATCAGAACCTGGTGACGAATCTGGTCAATCAGCTGTAGCTGCTGGATCTGCTGGATCTGCAGAGCCAAGAGCTGCTCTACCAGAGAGGAGATGCCAATCTTACCACTCCCACTGCGATAAGCATCCAAATTCATCTGTTGCGAAAATTGAGCCACGGCCACTTTTGTGCTCTGGAGGTTTTCAATGACGACATTGCTGTCTAACCATGAGCACTTTTCCAGTTCAGGAGATTGACCGAGTTGAGGAAATGATGCTGGGAGAGTTGAGGTGCCAAATACAGACTCGGCCCCATGGTCAGAGCCACTGCTTTTACCACTATCATCTTGGCTACTGCTGGTGCTACTGGGACTGTCTAAGCTGCCGTGGCTAGTCTTCCTACGAGAGTAATAAATGAAATCTACATGACCTTCATTTTTGTCTTGTGATAGATTATTGCTGTCTTCCATTTCAAAATCTTCAGCCATATCAGCATGTTCCCCTGTTGGGCTGGGCGGCGAGGAGCCTGCAGGAAATATTTGGCTATAGGAGAGTGGATTGACATTATCACTCACAATCACAACCACTGAATCGTGAGTGCAGTCCGTCTGATGTTGCTGCAGGTCTGCTGATGAGTTAAACTCAGCACAGCATCTGGCGCAGACATAAATACTGTGATCCATGATGGGGGGTGTATCCAAACCCAAATGGCCATCATCTGTAGGAGATAAGGATGATCAATTTACAGTCGTAAATTGGATAAAAAAATAATAAAAAAAGATTAAAATCCTTCGTACACAGTAAATTCAGAGAGTTAATTTAACTCTGAAAGTTACAGGGAAAGTTCTGAGTGAAATACATAATAATTGAGAAATTTTAGCAGGGATTATAATTATTCTAAAGCTACATTATAAAGCAATTTTGATAGGATATAATTATTAGACAACAAATAAACAACAATTTATCTCTTGTCCATCCCAGCCTCTTTATACAACAATATATCAAATAATCATAATGTTTCAGTTCAATATTAATACACTTAAAGGCATTTAAAAATCATAGCCTAACTGACATCACACCTTACTGGAATTAGCCACGTGACATGAATCATGATACAGTCATCATTTCATGCTTTATGCTGTGGAATGTGTAGAAATACCACACAAATAATCTATTAAACACACCTCTATAACATATATATATTCTATCTCATCGCTGAAAACTCAACTGCATAGTTGTAGGCTACTTCAAAACAAGGGTTTTCCAACTTCCAGTCAAAGTTATTTGAAAAACGATGTTCACATCACAGGAAACATTGCAAGTATTTTCTCCCTAATATACGCAGCTTTAGGAATAATTCTAAAACTTACCTCTGTATTCTTCCCCACAGGACAAATCATCAGATTGGATATTATGTTGCGGTTTGGTTTGCTTCCTGCGCGACATGCTTGTACAGTGTACTCTCACATGAGCGCTCGTAGAAAGAGAGAGGGAGGGTGGGAGGAATCGCGCTACATGCTGTAGAGTAGAGCAGTGGTTCTCAACCTGTGGGTTGGGATCCCCAGGGGGCTCCCCACATGATTTTGGGATGACAGATGACTTTTTAATACCTAAAAAAAAGCAAAGTAAAAGACCAGTACTGCATCAAAAGTAATCAACAAACTATACTATAAAAACTGGTCAAACATTGGCCAAATTGTCAAATAATATAAGAGGATTAAAAAAAAAAAAAAAAAGCTGCTATTTTCCACAATGTTTATCTGTGGAACCATGTCAAACTAAATGTAATGCCTCAACTCAAATATGATTATTTTGGGGGGTCCTCAGTTCAAATATGATTATTTTGGGGGATCATGGCCTGAAAAGGTTGAGAACCACTGCTGTAGAGCACCCAATGGGTCACGGACGCATTTTTATGGGTCCCTTTATTTTTTGGTTCCTAAATTTTGTTTTTAATTATCATTATTTCAAAACATTTTCAAAAAACATTCCCAAAAAAGCACAAAAAAAATGTTTGAAGACGCATTGTGAGTTTGTAGATCTGCTATTTTCACTATAGTTTGGGTCCCAGGCACACATCTAATTTCTCTTTTGGGTCTTGAGCTAAAAAGTTTTGGAACCACTGCTGTAGAGTTGTGAACGTTTATCCTCTGTTCTGTCCTGTTCTGTCCTGTCCTGCTCCCCTATCTGTTACCAGAGAGATGGTCAGCTCTTTCTTGTGATCTTTTAATTAATAGCCAACCATTGCACTGTGTGTGTATAGTTTTTAATAATCCACAGCACATTATTGTGTATTCTTTAAACGTTTGAAGCTGTCAGAGAAGCAGTTTTGCTATTTTTACTACCCTTTTACAGAAGATAGACAATAAACAGTGAACAACATTGTGATTTATAGACTGGTGGAGCTGTATAGGCTGAAAGCTGGAGAGATGTAAAGCATGATAATATACACAAATAGGCTAATTCAAAAAGTTCTTTAAATGAGACTTAAAGGCATAAGAGGAAATAAATAACAACATTGATAAAATAGAAGTAAAAAGAGAGGTTTAGGACAAAGAGGTCAAAGTACCAAATATGGTCTTATTTATTCTAACATTATCATCAATACACAGGAGTATCACATTGTGTTGGGCAACGATTCCCAACCCAACCTGTGGGCTGAAACCAATTTGTGGAGATTTTGCAAGTGGTCCCCCAAATAATTGGCAAAACACTAACGAAACGTAAAGGAAATTACCTTGTGTTTTCCTTGCTTAGTACTGTAAATTGCTCTGGATTAAGAGGGTCTGCTATATGCCTAAATTGTAAATTATAAAAGGTTGTGAATCACTGCTGTAGTAGCATTTAAGACTTGTGTGCAGAAGGATGCAAGTTCATATTCCTCTAGAACAGTGTTTCTCAATCTCTTTTGGGCCAGTCCCTTGTATTGTGTATTGTGTTGCCTATGTAATTTACAAAACATCTGGACTGTTAGTATGTGATTATTATTATGCAATATTAATCTACTTCCTAGGGAGTGAAAAAAGCCTGTTAGGTTTATAATTATAATTGTATATGATGTCAGGCCCTGTCACACCAGTCCCCTCTAACAGCACTGAATGACAGGGCTGTCATGGCCCTGTCACAGGCCCTGTCATGTTACCATGGTACATGTTAAATGTTACCCTGTTACCATGTTACCATGTTAGCATGTTACCAGCCCTGTCACAGGGATGTCAGGCCCTGTCACATGACTTTCAGGCCCTGTGACAAGGCCTGACATCCTTGTCACACAGTACTGTGATAGTGGCCTGATGTGACGGGGCCTGACATGCATGCCTGTGACAGGGCCTGCATCCCTGTGAAAGGGCTGTGAAAGGGCCTGACATCCATGTTACAGGGCTGTGGCATGCCGATACTGACCATGATACTGACTGACATCATCAGTATCATGTCAGTATCATGGTCAGTATCATGTCAGTCACAGGGGAGGGAACGCACACCAGCATTGATGAGGTGATGAACCATGGCAGATTTTAATGTTGAGAAGGAGGAAGCCAGTATCATGGTCAGTATTTTGTCAGTATCATGGTCAGTATTGTATCATATCGTATCGTGGTCAGTATCATGTCAGCATCATGTCGGTATTATGTCAGTATCATGTCAGTATCATGGTCAGTATCATGGTCAGTATCATGTCAGTATCATGGTCAGTATCATGTCAGTATCATGTCAGTATCATGTCAGTATCATGTCAGTATCATGGTCAGTATCGTATCGTTGTCAGTATCATGTCAGTATCATGTCAGTATCATGTCAGTATCATGTCAGTATCATGTCAGTATCATGTCAGTATCATGGTCAGTATCATGTCAGTATCATGGTCAGTATCGTATCGTTGTCAGTATCGTGTCAGTATCATGGTCAGTATCAGGTCAGTATCATGGTCAGTATCATATCAGTTCAAAACAGTGGGTTGCGCACATCCAGTTCGTTGCTGGTGCTGGACACAGAGTGACAGTTCCTAAGAATAAAAGTCTGCACAACAGCATTGCTCCTATGTGTTTGGTTTACTTTAAAACACAGAATAAATTACATGGTACATTATTTCGGCCACAGCTGGCCTTCATCAGGATCTGATGAAGGCCAGCATCTGATGAAGGCCAACTGTGGCCGAAACATTGTAGCATGTAATTTTTACCATCTAAGTGTTGTGCTGACTTTTATTCTTTTGAACAGTATCATGTCAGTATCATCATGGTCAGAGTTAATGAAAAAAAATCTTGGATGAAATGAAGAAAATGTGCTCTTGAATATATTAAACTGCAATACAAACTAAAAATAATGTGTATGATAGCCAAAGTCCTACTTTAAGTAGGCTTAAAACATATAGAAAAAGCTGTACTTATTATTTAACTGCCAAGAGTAATACAAAACACCCTGTATTGTTCACCCATGCAACGCTCAGGTCATTTAATGACCTGAGAGAGTGCTACCTTAGCAGGATGGAATTCACCTCCCCCACTTTGAAGTCGGGTGAAGGTGACAATTACAGTCCACCGGATCCTTTGATTCATGGCTGATTCATTTCTGGGCTCTAATGCACAAATACATATCTGTCTGGCTGGGCTCTTGCTCAGGTACAGAGGGGCTGACAGAGTGGGATCCAGGTGCGCTCACTACATCCTATGACTCACCCCCTCTGCCGTCATTAGATATGATGAAGACTTCTCATCGTACACAAACATTCCAGCAGGCCCTGGGGCCTTAGTAACAGACTGAAGGGCCAAAACCACATGGTGAGTCGTGTCAACAATAAAGTCCAGCTTCCTGTTGCCAATACTGGAATATGATATAATATACAGTAAAGGTTTTTTCCTGTAAGGACTGGTCACACTTAACATTACGCTGGGCTTTACATTTGCATGTTAACAACATACAGAGGAACGGTTTACACAGTAAAACTCTCTATATGCTTAATGAAAATCACCCTGGAACAATATGTTCACAGTAAAAGTAGAATTTCAAGTACTCTTCCTAAGTACTGTCTGTCTGTCTGTCTGTCTGTCTGTCTGTCTGGACTAAGACCATTGCAAAGAAAGTGTGTCCTAATCCTGATACACTGTGTATGGACAAAAATTACCATTTCTCTCAAACTGAGCAGAAAAAGAAGTTGCAAGAAATGTGGACTTCAGAAAACATTGCTGGTTCCATATAAAATACCCCTCTATCTTGTCAGTAAATGTAGATTTCATTTTATATTATAGACACATTGACAACTAACAGAGTTTTACAGTAATAAACATGGTACAATAACAGCAGGGCGTCACATACAGTGCAGAGGGATAGTGCAAAACATACTGTGGACAATAGACCATACATGTCACTCTATATGCACGCTCAACATTCTACAGTATGGCTTTGTTGGTTCTTACAGCGTGATGGGTTTCTCCATGGAGAAACGGAGTGTAAATTCAACAGCCTATGTTATGTCTATTGTTTTAAAGAGATGTGTGTCTGGTGATGCCAGATGAGTAATGCAAGACAATTATGCTTAACAGCAAATGTATTGAGTCATTTTGTTTGATTTTATTCCCCTGTCATCGCTTCATGTTCACATGACCCTTTGACCAAGCAGAACAATAAAAAGGATTGTCTGGAAGATGATGGTGTTCAGGTCATTTTTAGCTGATTAAAAATACTATATTGACGAGTAAAAAATGGACTGTGACGTACATGTTTTGTGACAAGTTTTCAAGCTAAAGTACATAACATGTTGACCCTTTCAGAAAAAGAAAACACTAGACTGCAGGGTTACATGGCGGCTTTCCGACATGTCGCCTTTCCGACGTTAACGAACCCTATACCTAACCCTCACCCTAACCCTAACCGCACGCGGAAGCCACTAGTCGGAGCCTAGCCTCTCCTAGTATTTTCATAACTGAGACATACATAATGTAGTTGAGGTAAACTAAGAGGACAAGGGAAGTTAGGCACAGGATTCAATCCTAGACCGAAAGGGATACATGTAAGTCCAAAGATGGATGTCTTCACCATTTTAACATGCACTACCGTAGTCTAAAAAGTTATATTTTACTATTTTACTCAATCACTGCCACAGTAAACTAGAAAGGAGGTTTGGTGTAGCTTCTACGCCCTGCCTCACCTGCATGCATGGAAAAAAACAAACGAAAAAACTTCTAAGGGACTTAGAAGACCATAGAGATGATGTCACCTGACGGCTGTTGATAGATGACACCTTGATCAGGTTCTGTTCCTCCTGTTTATGAAACATCCAAATTGAACCGTCCCTCGCAACATAAATGCCCCGGACAGCCATTGTGTAGCTCGCCTTAGCATAACAACAACACTAAATTTACGGTTTGTCATTTTTGAAGTGTAGACATGAAGTTTGTGGCATAGTAAATCATGCCTTGGAAATGAAGCATAGAGATGGCTCATAGACAGTGACAAACAAGATGTTTCCATTTCAGGAAACTCTGGGTTTTATACTGCGCTGTCAATATTTGATGGCGAGTCTTAAAATCGACCATGTTTACAGCATTAAGCTTGGGATCCATGCGCTGCTGGAGACAGTTGTTAACGTATGGAAACCAAGCTTTTAGGATTTATGAATTAGATGCCACTCAACTGGCCTGGTAGATTTACCTGTCCATATAACAAGCTTTCAATACACATGTTAAACTTTCATATGTATGCATGCAAAAAGGAAACAACTTGTAACTTTTGTTTGCAGTCTCTTATTAGGAATGACCAAAAACCCAGAGAAGTCACATCCTTTGCACAATTGTTTCCTTATATACAGTGTGTGTGTGTATTTTATTTTTTATTTTTTGTAGTCTCTGTACCTTTTGACATGCAGCATCATCTAGTGGTGAAAAACACAGTCAAGTCTAAGGGCATTGTGCATTTTATTGTCATAATGTGGTTGGTTGGTTTACAATGAAGAAATAGACGTATTGCTTGGTGAATTGAAATGAACAGATGATCCAGATGATTACAAGTCAGATGTAAAAAAAGGCACTTTCTTAACTTACACAGCCCGCCATAAAATATGTCTTATTTTCTCTTTTGTACAAATATATACAGTACAAACATTTGTCAAGGAGGTTAACACATAATACGAGTTAACAATGCATGATTGCAAGGGAAGTTTTAAAAACTGAGCATGTATGCAAGTATGAACCTACAATAATTACATTATCGGTCTATGGTTAAAGGGGTTATGTTTTTGTAAGAAACATTTTTTTAGTTAAAAGGTTAAAGTTCTACATTCTGATAGTAATCATTGCTATAGAGTCTTTGGTCAGTAACGGGGGTCTCCCCATCTGTCCAGCACCTCAGTAAATATATTTTCAAGTTATATCAGTTTTAACCAATCAGGACATTTACAAAAATCATTCATCAGCTTCAATTGGCTAGTATTCCAGTTCCAGTTTTGTCTGCTCATTTGTTTTTGTTTCATCATTTCCAATTTCACTTGTTTATCCTGTATGCTGTAAGAGTTCTCTCTCCTGATTGGATAAATCTGATATCCCTATCTGAAAATTCATTTTCTGTTTACTAAAGAGCTTAAAGGAGTAGTTAAAAAAATTACACACCCCATGAAGCCTTGAATTCATGGAGATTTATTTGTTTTTGTCACATTCCTGAGCCAATAATTTGATGACCAGGTCAATAGGAGTCTCAGTAGGAGACTCAAATTATTAGCTAAGGAATGCGACAAAAACAAAAAAATCTCTATGAATTCAAGGCTTCATGGGGTGTGTCATTGATAGAAAATAAGTATTTTTTGGGGTGAACTACTCCTTTAAAGAAATGGGGAGACCCCTTTTGTAGAACAACTTTATAGCAACAAATGGTATCGGAATATATAGAGCTATTTAATATTTATCTTAACAAAAAAATATCACTTACACCCCCTTTAAATAAGATGAGAGATCAGTTTTACTGTAATCACTCGTCTTGTTAATAACAGAAAACATAAAATTGGCTACCACAGCTACTAATTAAATATATAACAATCAAAGAAAGCATACCACACAAAATAAGAATATATAAGATTAAAAAAAGCATGTTGGTGTTTCCTGCTTTGTAAAACCAAGGGGGATGGGAGTTTTTTAAATGACTTCTTCCAGTACACATTCATAAGGCGACACTGTGTACAAAGTCGTTAGACAAAAGTAAGACAAAGTCATCATAGAGTGCTTTCAGTGAGCTACTTCATAACACCTTTCATTTAGTAAGGAAGTTGTTGTGCCAATAGTGAAATTCGAAATATACAGTAGCTCAATACTTCAGAATCAATACGGTATATGGAATGATGCATTTTAAGTTGCGAGAAGGGAGTCATTGTGAGATCGGTTCAACTGATTTAAAGCCGCTGAATTCAGACAATGGCATTAGTTTGGTGAAACATTTGATATTTTCAGTAACATTTATACAACACAAGATGCTTAATATTGACAGCTGTTGCCTATTCTGTTCATACAGCACATACTGCAGGAGAAACGACTAACGTCTATCTACCGCTGATCAATACTATCTGATCCAATACTTCCATTCAAACTAGAATTGGAGTGCAGTTGACAGCTTTTTGGGTCAAAACTGTGTTTCCTCAGTATTGTTGCTGTAATCAAACAGCACCACCTCTCTCTTGGTGGACACTTACTAGTTGAGACTGAACGTTCAAGTCATTTGAAGCAGACGGCGCACTGGATTGGACACTAGATGCACCGCCATCTTTATTGTAGTTCGGACTTTGCTGCAATGACCTCTCTCCCGATGGAGAGAGGTCAGACAAGACAACAGACAAAATGTATGAATCATAATTTTCCGTAAAATTGCTCTCTCTCTAGTCTCTCCATATGTACGTATGTTGGGTCAAAATTAAGCCAAAGCATCATGACCTTTTGAACTTACCCACTGACCCTCCTGTACATAGATAAATAAGAAATAACATTTCCACTGCCTCAGTTATGATGAATGAATGTTGGTAATGCCTGATGGTTCATCAAGTGCTTGGTACTGTATGTCATCTGTCCTGGCTATGTCTGTTTCAGTGGGTGTGTTTAGTCGTGTCTCAGTGGTTGGAGCTTCGGTCATTGGCCACGTCCTGCAGCCTGCGGAGGAGGGCAGAGTGGTTGTCTGGACACACCCTCTTGGGGGATAGCTCCTCCTCCAGAGGCATGCTACGCTTCCTGGGGGGAGTCTCTCCAGTGCGGATCATGCTGTTGATCTCTTGAAGACGCTAGGGGTCAGAGGTCATGAGAGATCGTTTAATGTAGGTTGTTGGTGTGTGTGTGTGTGTGTGTGTGTGTGTCTGCTAGAAATTACAAATGTGAATTTATGCAACTTACATTGGGTGGGCTGCTGCAGATGTAGTAGTAGATTTTGTCTCGAGGGGTGGGTGTGGGAGGTGAGCCAGTCTTGTGAGGTGAGATGTAGATGGAGTGATTGTGTGACAGCAGGAGTCTGCGTGGTGAACCGGACCTCAGGCTGGGGTACGGGCACAGCTTTGGAGACTCCATCTGAGACACGCAAATTAAATCAGTTGAAGCAGTGTGCCAATGTACCACACCCATCACCCTATGCAATATCCATACACACACAGGATATGACTCATAATTAAATCAGGCATGCACGCTCGCACACACACACACACACACACAATCCACCAGCACACGTACCCCTGCAGATGGTGAACTGGGCGAGTAACGAAGGGCAAAGTTGCGCATCTGTTTGATGTAGACCTGGTTGTAGAAGCGGATGAGGTCTCCCCTCTCCTCAATGCCTTCCCCTAGGGAGGCAGAGGATGCAGAGGTGGAGTTGACCTGGGAATTGTTGACGGGAGTGGTGGGGGCACTGCCAGGCTGTGGGACTGGTAGGGTGCTACTGGAACGCATAGGAACTGGGCTGTTGTCTTCACTCACTGGAGATTCAAAATAAAATCAGGTCCTTGTCAATGACAATGAAGAAGACAATGATAGAGGGACCAGTAAATGGATGATGAAGGACAGAAAACAAAGTTATAGTTTTTTTCTTAAAAGAGAGTGGCCTGGCTTTTGTGAGACAGACAGATTCAAAGTTGATATATGATCCTATAGGCTGGGAATGTGCACATGTAGCAACAAAGATCTATATAGTATTTTTTACCCCTTTTTAGTCATTAATGGCTATTAATTCCTCCCACTGCTTGCCAGTGATGTTGCACTCTACTCAGTGGCGTCGTTAGGGGTGGGCTTCGGTGGCTATAGCCACCAATGTTTTGTCCAAAGCCACCAATAAAAAAAAAAAAAAAATTAAAAAATTAAAAGTTTTTTTTTTTTTTTTTAATTATATATCTATCACCCTAACCTAACCCTACCCCTAACCCTAAAACCGAAATAAAGTAACAAAAAACGGGGAAAAAAGCACCCTAATCCGCGAAATCCGCGAAAAAAAACGCGCGCGCGCGCGGGAGGAGGGGCACATGCACGCGCGCTGCGCGCGCGTGCATGTGCCCGTTGCCTGCGGGGCTAAGCCCCCGACCTAGTAGAGACCTAGCGACGCGTCTGACTCTACTGGCTCAACTGCCAATAAGGAGCCCCCATCGGGAGGACGTAGAGCCTTCGTCCTACTCCTCCCGTTCAGTCTGGGGCGGCACCGCTGACAGGTGCCGCCCCAGACTGTAGGAGTATGTGCAATGACAATATAACCCTCCCCGCTTTCAAGAACATGCATCAGGACGTAAGTGCACGCCATGAGGATGGGGCTAGTGTTGTCAATATTACAATTTCCTGAACATATTTAAAGGGAAAACCTTTATTCCATATAGTCAGTGTGGTCCAACAACATACTCTGCGTCTACACAGGTGAAATTATGGAAGTAAACAAATCCATGTTTGTTAATATGGAAAACTCTGCCATTCAACTTATGAACAGATTTCATTACAAAATGTGTCGGTGCGTGTGAGACGTGTGTTCACCTGGTTCTTGGCTGGCATCAGTGGGAGAGCTCTGTCTATTGCCCTCTGTGTTGCCTGAGTTGCGTCTCTTTCTTCCTGAGATCAGCACACTCCTGTACACCTGGGTCATACAGGAACAGCAAATAATGCATCACACACTGACACAGACACATCAATAGACCAATTATTTGTTTACTAACATTGAGACTGGACGCACAGGTGATTGTTTCACGCAATCAATTCCCAACCTGTTGTTTTGGGGTGCGCTGGTTTCAGCACAGAGCACACCCCAACCCCCTCCTGTGTGTTGGCTAGTGAGGCGCGTCCTAGCGAGACCTGACAGAATGGGTTTCATTGCGCGCATACTGGTTGCGCGCACACTGGTTCTTATCATTGTGACGTCGTCTATTAAGGGGTCTATAGTACAGTAACACAGACTCCACACAAAATGCATAAAAACAGATGAATCTCTATACAACACAAACCAAATCTACAATCTAAGTAGTTTCTTCAATGATTTGGGGTTTCACAGATTTGGCTTGCTACTGTACACTGGAGGTAACTGTTGGTTATATCCAGTGATGTAAGTAGGGACAGAGACACGCTGACAGCATCACTAGTGAGTTGCTTATCGTCAGGAGGTAGATGGAAGAGGTGGTCTACACTACAGCAGTGGTTCTCAAAGTCTTGCTCAGGGACATTTCGAGACATACTGTGGACACAGGCACTCTCAACTTTCTGTTATACTTTTTGACAGTTATGTACAGATCAGTTCATGAATATGCATATTTGTCACATAAAAACTTCAGTCAATCAATAAATCAATCAACAAAGGTACTTACAGTGCTGCTGGCCTGAGGCTGTGTACGATAACACTTCATAATGTCCTGGAAGGACTTGTCCTCTTTGGTCACCTAGAGAACATGATGTACATACACATGTATTCAGTTTACCCAGAACATGGAAACTCACCGAGAGCAACCCTATTGCAGACAGAGATAATGTAGAAGCAAGAGAGGCACAAATCAACAATTGGACAGACAGACAGATAGCAGCCCACATGCACATAGACACATCTGTGTGTGTGCGTGCGTGTGCATGCTCACACACACACACACACACACACACACACACACACACACACACACACACACACACACACACACACACACACACACACACACACACACACACACACACACACACACACACACACACACACACACACACACACACACACACACACACACACACACACACACACACACACACACACACACACACACACACACGTGAGATAAGTCATGCCATGATAGAACCCTTTTTACAGCAGACATTTTGACATAGCTGAAGGTAGTCTCATTGTAGCCAGCTGATTAGATTAACAACTATTTTACAACAACTATTTTAGTTATTAAGCACCGCCCCTAAGACAAGAGCAAGTGTGACAGACATGAATTGGACTTCCCGTTACAGCCCAGCCAATCGGCTTACATGAGGAAAACCAGGACATACTGACTTTTGATTCAGACCCTCTGTCGCTGGAACTGATGACGTAGGATGGTGGAACTGACAACATGAGCTTCAGCTGAAAGTAACTTTAACTGTGGGTGTAACTGTAACTGTTAGGGCCTTACTGTGTGCTAGCATGGACAGCTCTTGTACAGTCAACACCTAATCTTCACCTAAATGAAACACACCTACAATGAATGTTATTACCCTCAGATCAAAATGTCTGCTGTGAAAAGGTCCATTATATTCCCTGCTGTGTTGTTTCTTATCCGACAGCCATGAGATGCAGGTACACTTTCTTACTAACAATCTGATATGCAAAGACACAGGCGTACAAAGTGTGCATGCACCTTGGTCATGACATAGATGGCGCACATGAGCAGCTGGTCGAGGTGTCGGTCCATCATCAGTTCGGTGCAGTGCACCAGAGAATACTCAAAACACGTCCATATTTTCCTCCGCAGTTCAGATGAGATGTCCAACTTGACACACAGGTCTCTCAGACGCACGCTGGCCAGGTGGTACACCTGCAGAAGAAAACATATTCCAAAATGTGTATTATTTTTTTATTTTTTTCAACAAGCAAAACTGTTGCACAAAGCCGGCTTTAGGGCTTGAGTGTACATTTCAGATATATACAGTTAGCTTCTTGAATTGTTGGGAGCAGTAGCCTAAAGTGGACCTGTCACAAGAGAGTCAGTCTTGTTAATAAAACAAATGCTCTCCCCTCACACAACAGCATCTGTTGAGCTATTCTTCATCGAGGTACTTAGACTCCAGTTGTTCTTGTACTGTTGCGTAGTAGACAGATTACAGTGTGTGTGTGTAAATGATGTAGATTTCAAGCAAGAGTGGCAAAACTCCATGATAAATCTAAATTAAAATGATGTAGTTGGAAAACTAAAAAAGAATCTGCCAGTGTACAGCTGAGGCATGCAGTATTTCCCATGCTTTGGTTCTCCCTTTCTATTTAGAGTACATTCATAATTGTCTAATGCCATTTGTACGGTATGTCATATGACTTCAACTGAACAGTCTTGTCTTACCTTTCTGAAGAACAGTGAAAGGGAGCCTTTTCTCAGTGGACTGGTGGCTGGCTTCACCTGTTTGGCGATGGCCGGTTGGCTGGTTATGGTGCCAGTCAGAGACTGGGCTGTTATGGTTTGCAGAGTACCACCTTGTACCACTTGGACTGGGATGAAAGTGATGCCTCCACTCTCGTTAGCTATTCCTGCAGGATGTCAAAGGGCATCAAAATGTACATCACAAGCTTTGGTGCAACATTCTAATGAAGATAGTTAAAGGTAGGGTAAGTGATTTTCTTTGGCTAAAATAAGTGTTAAATAGCTCTATATTCTGATAGTACTCATTGCTATAGAGTGTTTGTTCAGTAAAAGGAGTCTCCTTGTCTCTCCAGCTCTTTATAAAACAGAAAATGCATTTTCGTTTTAAGTTTCAGTTTCATTTCCAATTCTATCCAATCACTGGCAATCAGGATAGAGAACTCAATCAGGATATAGATTAAACAAGTGAAATTGGAAGTGATGACACTAAGAAATGAGCAGGCAAAATTTGAACTGGAACACTATAAAAATGAAGCTTAAAAATGGGTACTTTCTCCTGATTGGCTGAGATTTTGACAACACCTACCGGAAAATGTATTTTCTGTTTATTAAAGAGCTGGAGAGACGGGGACACTCCTGTTACTGAACAAACACTCTATAGCAATGATTGCTATCAGAATATAGTGCTTTAACCTTTTAACAAAATACTTTTTGTTTTAACCCAAAAATATCACTTACCCTACCTTTAAATGCCGACTGCTAGTAGGTCTATAAAGGTTCAGTATCTCTTCTTACATTGCAAAATCCTGTGCAAAGATTTAACACTAAAAAGAATTGTAAAAATTGACCAGCAAGGGACATTGTAGGTGTACGACTGACGGTCTGAGATGAACCCTGACGCTCACCTTGTACAGGTATGGTGACTGTCTGGCCGTTATTGGCGGTGACAGTGGCAGTTGCCATGGTGACCACGGTCTGTCCAGCTGGGATGGTGGTAACCAGGCTGGTGTGGCCAGTTCGGGCTGGGATGGTGGTTACTGTGGCTGTGGTGGTGTTGTTGGTGCTGCCGGTGGAGGTGGTGGATGTTGTCCCGTCCACTGGGTCTATAAACAGCCTCCTCCGAGCTGTGCCGGCGGGTGGGGAGCTGTAGCGCCCGAACAGGGTCGTAGGAGAGGGAGACACACCTAGAAAAGTGTGTCATATTTGTTACTTAAGTAAACATATCAATACCCTATTGCAGAATTAGTCTGTTCCAAGTACAAGTTCGGTATTCAAAATTTACTTGAGAAAAAATACAAAAGTTTTCAAATCCTTAGCAGATACAAGCTCGTAGATCGGCTATTTTCAAATGGCCAAAGTATATGTATACTCTGAACTCTGTGGTTTCGAAATAATCAAAATCTACAAAGTAACTAGTAACTAAAGTTTTCAAATAATTATAGTGTAGTGTTATAGAGTAAAAGCAAAAAAAAACCTCAAAATTGTACTTAACTCTCTCAGCGCCAAGCTCCTAGTTATCCCGAGTTTTTTCTGAATGCCCTCAGTGCCAGAACGAGAAATCCAGAGTTTTTACTTAATGTTGTTTTATAGACCGTCACGGTCTGATCTTGAATCCGAAGGGAGCAGTAAAACTGTAGCACAAACGGATACGGAAATAATGGATTTAACGTCATTCCGTTCCCGTCGACTCCATGTTTGTAGTTTTTTTAATCTTTCGCCTGTATCTCTGTTCTTTTTTTTTGTCCATTTTTCCGAGGAGACGCGTGTTTCCAACGGCCTGTAGCGAAGGGGACACTGGCTCCGGATGCAATGTTTTGCTTCCGGAGCAATAGTCAGAGACTATTTAAAACTACTAAAAACACGAAAATCGCTCGAAAATCGCTTGGCACTGGGTGAGTACATTATGACAATACTCTGGCAGTCAAAGAGTT
Organism: Gymnoscopelus microlampas; assembly: GCF_963454915.1. Lineage (NCBI taxonomy): Eukaryota > Metazoa > Chordata > Actinopteri > Myctophiformes > Myctophidae > Gymnoscopelus > Gymnoscopelus microlampas. The sequence goes on from NC_139943.1 coordinate 21,145,232, forward strand.
AAGTACAGTACTTGAGTAAATGTACTTAGTTACTTTCCACCACTGGAAAAGGGAACAGGTCAGCTCACGCACGCACGCGCGCACGCACACACACGCGCACGCGCACACGCACCTTTGACAATACTGTTGGTGGTTAGGTCAGGCCCATGGGTGACGGGGGTGAGAGGGGCGCTGCCTGATGTGCTCGAGCCATCACTGTCTTCCAGATGCTGCGGAGGCATCACCTATATCACACCCACACGCACGCGCGCACACACACACACACACACACACACACACACACACACACACACACACACACACACACACACACACACACACACACACACACACACACACACACACACACACACACACACACACACACACACACACACACACACACACACACACACACACACGAAGCATGTTTAGCACTCAATATGTCGCATGCTTTTACCCACTGAGCTACAAAGTGAATGTAGAGTGTGCGATCCAGAAACATTCAGGGTGTAGGGGTGTGGATTTTTTTGACAGACCTCCTGGCAGGTGGGGACATGCTGCTCCTTGGCCTGGCGGAGGCTGTCCCAGAGCGGGGAGCCTCCGGTCCAGGCCAGGCTCTCCAGAACCTGCTCCTCCACCTGGTTCAGGTGCTTCACCACCTCCCGAAACAGACCCTGCTCTGCTCGCACCAGCACCTCTATAACCTGGGTACATACACACGCACACACACAAGCACGCACACACAAAGAAAAGAAAAGAAAATAGATGCATTGCACTGTGTTGTGAGCTTGAGGATCGGCTATTTCCGGCACAGGGCAAAATTCGTACAATGGAGTATAGACAGATTTCTGTGCAGCTAGGGGGCAGAATACAGCCATCTTTACAGCATATCTGGAACCATAGGCTGTTTAACCTCAGTCAACGGATCGGGGCCATAAAAAATAAGAGAAAAAAACATGCTCTTTATTATGGTATGGATAACTGTTGATACCATTTAGCTTATATGGTTGGTACACTATGGAAATGATCTACTGGTCAAAGAATCCTTTGTACCATAGGGTCATTTAAAGGAACTAGGTTGAGCATACAGGTGTGAGGTGAGAACAGGCCTAAGTTTGTGTGTGAAATAACACAAAATAAAAGGTGGTTTGAGTTTAACATAAATCAAATATCTATGGCAAAAGAAACTAACTCTGTCTGCAAAGTAGCATACTTAAACCAATAAAACAATGAACTAGCAGACGGGCCAAGTAGGCTAAACAAACAATGTAACATATTTCCATATAAGTGACTGTGTCACAGCTTATGTGTAGCCTACCCTATGTCCTTCACACATCAGGGGTGATTAACAGTCCTTATTGTACTTGGAAAGAGGGATAAAAAGAGGGTGAAAAAAAACTATGCTTGTTAACTCCTGCAAAATTGGTCAGAGCTGTGTTGGGAGATCAAAGAGAGAAAGAACTACAGTATGTGCATGATGTCACCTTATTAACAGCTTATTAAGTATACCTTAATAACAGGGTAACAGGTGACTAATGCATGTTCCAGTCGAAGCGGTTTTGCCCCCTTGAATTCACACACACCCAATAATGTTTGGGTAAACAAGAAACCCCTCCATAAATCAGGACTTGGGAGTAGTGGGCAGCAGCCGGGGACCAGCTCCAAGCTCTGTGGTCTGTGGCAATGGTCTGTGAGGAAAGCACTCTACAGCGCTTGCACATGTCTCATGTCAGAGTGATTTGTGGTGCGTGTACCTTGTAGAAGTGGTAGGCAGGGAGCTGGAAGATGCTGATGACAGTAGGGAAGTCTCCCGGTGGCCTATAGGAGAAGATGACCACCTCTAGGCAGCACGCCAGCAGGGAGCGATGAAACAGATCCTGTTCCAGAATCCCCTGCAATTCATGCACACACACACACACACACACACACACACACACACACACACACACACACACACACACACACACACACACACACACACACACACACACACACACACACACACACACACACACACACACACACAACAGAAATGAATATCTGAACACCTGCATTCTGAAACTACTGTCCAGGTTGAAATTATCCTTTCGACAAGTGTCACAAACAGTTAAAAGGATTGTGATTGGGGGAAGTTGGGCTTACAGAAAGGTCAGCATCTCCCAGGATTCTCTTCTCTCTCTCAATGATGGCCTCCAATATCTTGTAGTACAGCGCCTCCGCCAGGTGGAAATACTTCATTGCCATGTCTACAGCACAGAGCCCAGGAATAGATGGTTGTATATTAGAGACACTACATTTATCGTCAGTTCATCGCTTTCTTTTCCTTCTTTTTTTTTTCTTTTTGGTCATTATGCCAATTCCCCCCATGTGTATAATCCCTGTCCCTGCCAACCCCTATTGTTTGGTCAGGGGAAGGTGTAGACAACCATATGTTTCCTCACATTTATACACAGAGTTGCCAGCTACTTCTTTTCGCCTGACAGTGAGGAGTTTTTTTTCGGGAGGGCGTATATCTGTCTGTCTGTCTGTCTGTCTGTCTGTCTGTCTGTCTGTCTGTGTGTCTGTGTGTGTGTGTGTGTGTGTGTGTGTGTGTGTGTGTGTGTGTGTGTGTGTGTGTGTGTGTGTGTGTGTACCTTTCCCCATTCCCCTGTTCTCCTCCATTATGTCCTCGTGGTGTTGACTGAAGACCTGGAACATGTCCTTCAGTCTGTCTGAGACGGCCTCACTGGGGTCTCTGGTACAGGCACTGAAAGCAAACGGCTGTCAAAATTACCTCTGATGTCTGACAAAGGTCATGTCTTAGCCCCACTAGTGGCAGTACTCTAAAATCTACCACTTTGGTCTCAAACAACATATGTCAAAAATACTGGCTGGATTGGCATGAACTTCAACTTCATACTCTGTGGAGAATGAACTCTACTGATTTTAGTGACCCCATGCCCTGTCCTCTAGCCAGCATTAAGCCAAAAAGTCAAATTTGCACACAAGACAGTGTGTGCAAAAAAAAATCGAATGGGCATTGCCCTGAAACGTTTTTGTGTGGTGAATGAACATTTGAATGACGCTGAGCACCCTCCGGCCAAAACGGTAACTTTCCATGCAAGATATCTCATCATTAAAAGGTGAACCCATGGCCCTTGCTCTAGAATCTCCTTCAGTGAATATAGAATATGCAACCCCCCAATTCTTCCTTCTAGTAAAAATAACTTTTAAAATGCAGGACTGGACTATTCATTCATCACATTCACCCGCAAACAGTAGTGACAGTAGCCCTTTACTTAAGTAGTGATACTACTGGATGAACGTGTGGTTGAAAAATGTCACTTGCTCTATTAATAACTACTGCAAGCAATGTGCCCTTATGCAAGGCAAAAACCTTTTCATCTACCAACACTACAGTACAAGAGCAGCACCCGATTCTAAACTCCCTCCATACTCTCTCAGGTCATTGCTGTAATGCCAACATGGCTGTTAAAATACTGAGCTGTGTCTGAAAAGAAAGCAACTTAAAATACTGTGCATAGTTGAAAAGACTAGAGTAGAGTGCAGTAGAGAAGAGTAAAGCAGAGTGCAACTTATCATTTCAAACACAACTCAACACATTACAAAATCTAGTCAATATATACATGTATGTACTAGGTCACATGTCTCCTTCAGCCCCCTTTTACACAATAAAATGCTCGGTGTTTATTTAATTCTGATTGTGCACAAATGGACCCTTTTGGTTCCATTTGTACTAGGGTTGCAGCTATTATTCTATCTATCGATCACTTTATCGATCACTTTTACGATTAATTGAATAATCAAGAAGCATACTTTTTTGGATATTCTTCATTTTATATTCTAATAGAATTGTTATAATCATCCAAATCAATTAGTCTGTTTAATCACTTAAGCCCTATATTATACACAACAATTGTGAAAATAGCAGATGACACGCTTTGAGCATATAGATCTGCTATTTGTTTTAAAAGATTTTCTTTTTTTAATGTTTGCCTATAATGACATGCCCAAAATAGGAAAGCAGGTTGAAAGTGGTTAACTTAATGAAATTTCAATTTCTTTCCCAAAAATAATAATAACAATAATAACAGCTATAATTATAATAATAATAATTATTTTTATTTTATAATAGATTAAAATCGATTAGTTTGATTAACTGTTGCACCCCTAATCTGTGCACACTATCAGACTCAGAAATGAACGCTGAGTACCTGAGTATTTCAGTGAGTCTGGCGCTGGGCCCATGTTTGAGTCCGGTGAGCAGGCTGTGGAGTCGTCCTACACTCTGCATGGCGGTGGAGACCGGAGAGGCCAGGCTGTTATCTTGAATGTACTTCCTGCCCGTCAGGGGAGTGGACACCTTCAGGGCCGAGGCCTTGAGGGAGTGGAGAGAACACATATTTTTTGTTGCTGTCGGGTGGAAACCTTGTATGTCCAAAACCGTTCCTTTTTTTTATCATTCTATCAAGATTTTAAAATAGTGAAAATAGCCAATCTACAAGCTCACAGCGTCTCACATCGCAACGTGTTGTGAGCTTACAAGATCTACTGTTTTCACTACTTTTCTGCGACAATCTTGTATGATAAAGTAGGGCATTCATTTACGAAAAAACATAAAAAGTTGAAATATGGAGATATGAGGTTTCTGCCTGACGGCGACAATTTGCTGCGTCAACACATTTTCTACTGGTGCTGTTCATATCTAGTGGTCAGGTAATTTTGTATTAGTTAGCAGTATTTCAAAGTGACACAAAGAAAGACTTTAATGTACTTGTATAACAGAAAAGGTGGGGGGAAACTGTCAGGGATGATGTAAAAATAAGAGCACCCGTGTAGAGTTTGACCGTGTGCTTACACGTAGTTGCCAAACCTTTTTAGAGGTTAGAGGGACTTTCCACTTACACGCATGTCTTTTATGTTTCTTTGAGTGAGTGTAAGTGCTCCTATCATTTTGCCTGTAGCTTTATTCCATAATGTGTGGATGTCAATGTGTTTGCTTACATTCAGGTTACTGTGTATCCTGTAGGCTGAAGAGCCCTGGTTCTCCATCCCCTCACACAGACAGTGACCTGAGGTCCCAATGTCTTCATTGGCCCCCTCCCCTGTAAAGATCCTCTCATCCAGGCTGCCAGTGGCTAGTATGTGTTCCTCATACACACGGCCCAGAGATGCACTGGACATAGAGGAAAACACAAGAGTTCAATTGGAACAAAAGGAGCTAATATTGATTGAAAAATGATGGCCATTTTTGTATAATAATGAAGCCTTTCTTTTTTGACCGTGTAATATGAACTAGGTTTCTTTCCCTTAAAGTCCTCAATAGGTTGTGTAGGCCATCAATAAATGCATCCCAGATAGACAGAACACATGTGTGAACAACACCAAGTTAAGAAATACTACACTCACAAAAGTGACAAAACCTTTCCAAATGATTTATAATCATTGAAGACCTGCTATAATAGCAGATTTATTCAGTAGTGTGAAAATCAACTTCCATGACTTATCCATGCAAAGATGTCTTGCCAACATGGACGCAATTATTCAGATACGTTCAGCAATGTTTTAATGACTAACGAAATGTTTTTGATGCACATTTTTTAAATAAAACCATTACTGGAAAAATGGTCTGTTTATGTAGAGGAGCTGTGAATATACATAACATCTATTGATAGAGGTATGGTTTTGTAATCCTCATATCTTAAAAAAAACTGGAACTCAGAGAAAATGCATTTCTTTTTTTTTTTATAACAGTCACAAAATTCTAGTACGGGTTGAATGGGTTTCATACAACCTAGGCTCTGTAGTAAAAGTAAAGTACTGTAGTGATCCTCAACATTTTTTTTTCAAGGACTCCCAGTTTGACATGTATTAGGCCACGGAACCCCTATCCATTTGGTTCCTAACTATCAAACATTTAGCTGGGGACTCCCTGGACCCCAAACTGAGAAACATTGCTTTAAAGAAGCCCTCAAACCTCTATTCAAACATATCAACATTATGTAGTGATAAGAGATAACATAGAGCTGTCAAATATGACAACTGACACTTACGAACTATCTCCAAAGTTCATAGGATCCAGGAAGCCAGTCAAACTGTCCTCTTTGCCTTTAAGTATCTGTGAAATAAAAGCACATCAATGTCAGTGAGTTTGGTTGCAGAACATGTGTCATCCATCCGTCCCATCAAAATGTTTGAAACGCTTTGAACATTTTTGCCTATAATGTCATGCCCAAAATAGGGATGCCATTGAGAAAGTGTTTGTGGTACACCACCACTGTGTGTGTGTGCGTGTGTGTGTGTGTGTGTGTGTGTGTGTGTGTGTGTGTGTGTGTGTGTGTGTGTGTGTGTGTGTGTGTGTGTGTGTGTGTGTGTGTGTGTGTGTGTGTGTGTGTGTGTGTGTGTGTGTGTGTGTGTGTGTGTGTGTGTGTGTGTGTGTGAGGAAATGCAATTGTGCCTATGTGGTTTCAAATATACAACTGCCTCGGGCTATACTTGTGTATACTCGTGTATGTGGGCGTTAAAGGAAACTAACTAACTGACAGCCAAATGGAACACGTGTTTAGTGTGCATGGCTGCATGTGTGTAGTACCTTTTTATGGAAGAGCTTCTTGACAAAGGGTTTCCAGAAGTGTTCTTTGACTCCTTTGGCCTCCAGCACCAGGCCATCATGAAGTTCACACAGCTGCTCTATGAAACAGTGGGGACCCGGGGCCGGCTTGTAGTCCTTACTGCTGAAATCCTCTGGAAGACCTGGGAAGAGAGACAGGGAGATATTGGCTTTCTTTTGAAAAGGGTTCCAATCATTTTTTACAAGTTAAATTAAGCTCTATTTGGTAAGGGCTGGCCAGTTAAATCAGGCTCAGTTCTAATCTTAAATGAGTTGATTCATTGTAACTCCTATAATCTTCTCTCTAAGGCTGTCCCAAAATACCAGGGTCCAGTTAAAACCCAAAGAAAGAAATGTTGGTCCATTACTGCACTGCAGGTAAATATAGTCAAATGTTACTATGAGACATTATAGTATACATCTTTTCGGGGTGCATTTTTAGTTTATTGAAAATGCAGGACGGTTGAAAGAGCTACAGTATAATGGAGGGGAAACACTGAACATAAATCTCTGGCTCTCTGTACATATCGTTGCAGTCGGGTGGAAATATTGTATGTCCAAAACCAACCATTCCTTTTTTATTAGTGGAAATAATTAATCTACAAGCTCACAATGCATGGCGACGTGTTGTGAGCTTTTACATCTGCTATTTTCACTGCTTATGTTGTACAACACTCTTGTATTATGAAGTAGGGCATTCATTTACAAAAAAATATAAAAAGTTGAAATATGGATATACAAGGTTTCTGCCCGACAGTGACGATATGCTTTCACGGGGGCGGGGGTCTTAACCACGGCACAGCACTTTCCTTTTTAGATGGGCAGTACAATAGGCATGTTTACACAGAGAGGTTAAGGATGTGGCATGGGGTTCTTGAATCTTGAGGTGTAGCCTGTGAGAGGAAATGAGTGCCATAATGAAATAAAGGGCGGCCGCTTGGGAACTGAAAGGTTCCCAGTTCGATCCCGGGCTCCCCCAGAGTTAGTGTCAAAGTGTCCTTGGGCAAGACGCTGAACCCCTAATTGCTCCCGATGAGCATGGTTGCATGGTTTCCTCTGCTGTGTGTGAATGGGTGAATGTAATGCACAATCATAAAGAAAGCGGCTTGGATAATATATAAATGCACCATTTAACTTAATACTCATGAATGCATGTACTATATGTACATGGGGTAGTCATAACACAGATAACATGTTCTACAAGGCATTAACACATTTGTAGGAGTAGATTTATATGCTATGGTGTCACTGGAGAATTTGGTGGAACAAAGAACCTTTGAAAGTAGGGTTGAGCAGATCCTTCCTGGCGTTGCACAGGAGCGCATTGGTGAAGACCAGGTCCAACGCACACAGCAGCAGGTGGTAGGAGTTCACCAGGTCATCACTAATCATAGGGAAGTTACCTAGTGTGTGTGTAGTGATAAGAATTGGAGCAAATAAATGAGAATGGAGAAGTGGATTAAAGAAGAGAAAAGAGAAAAGCAGGGAAGAAAAAACAAATAAAGAAAGTAATATTTTTTTTCTAGATTCAAGAATTATAACATCTTCTGAAGTTGTCACGTACAACAAACATACCAATACTAATCCCAAATACACAGGCAAGTCCTAGCTTATCTAATCACAATGTGTTGCCAAGATAACGTGTACACACTGGACGTTGGCAACGTGTGTGCATGTAATTAATATTTGTTTGTTTTGCTGAGGCTAAGTTACTAAAGGAATAACTTCTGGTGACATGTTTGCAGGCAGACCTAAACAAATGATGTCCAGCTGATGTGCACAAGTCTGTGCATGCCCTCTCATTAGTTCAGCAGCCTCCCTCTCCCTCTCTCGCTGTCTCTCTCTCTTTCTCTACATCCCTCCCCATTTCTTCACTCCATTCATCCATGCTGATCCTAAAATCTCTTTTGGCCCCTTGCTGTTTGCTAAGCACACTGGCCCAAAGCCAGTTTGACTTCAATCACATGCTCTCCATAACCGCAATTGTTCCCTTAACCACAACTTCCTTGTGCCAAGGTATAAAGTCAGATTTGCATGATTTGACCTGATTTGTCTCTTTTATTCTTTCTGAATTATGCCGGGTTCAATTTGCTCTGGGGGATAATCCATGCCTCTGCTTTTGATATCCCTGTTCATTCCTTTGCTTTTAATCAGTGGTGGAGTTATGTTTTATTGTTACTTCTGGTCAGACTGAATTAAATGCATGCATTTCTTTTGGAGAAATGTAGACTGTGTGTTTGATATTTGTTTTTATAATATCACAGTTTAACTTAAGTTTTTAAAAGTTTTCAAAATAGCAGATCTACAAGCTCACAACGCATCATTATTTTTTGCTAATTCTTGTACGAAGAAGTATATAGTTTGTAAGTGGTTAAAAACACTTTTTTACAAATCAAACCCTATTTATTTGCAATTACCATGTTACGCTGGCAATTACGCTTGTACATTATTAAAGGAAGATGAGTTACCTTTAGCATGGACAAACAGAATCCAACAGAAGTTAAAGACCTCAGACACTGTGCATGGATGCCGTCTGCAAAACAAAAATTCACAACAAATTGTCATTTCTGTATAACATTGCTAAAGATTCAATACAATGCAACATACGTTTATGGCAGCCATACACATACAGTATATTGCATAAACGTATAGCATGTGATAAGATAAGGTTTGTGGCAAACTCAGGACAACTGTGTTTTGAAAACTTAACACTTACCTTTGTTTGCGGCTCCTGTGAAGTCGTGGAGGGTCATCTGAGGGGGCCTTGAAGATGACTTTAAATATGGGCACGTACTTCTTGAAAATGACCGCAGACACTGTGAAGTTTCTCTCCAGCTTTTCTGTGCTTTGTCTAAACTCTTGTGGCAGGTTGGCCATGTCCTGCCACTTCTTCATCTTGTTGAAAAATTCAATCAGGCTGGGGTGGGAGAAAAGTGTTAAAAAAGGCAAGCACGATTTTTTTTTTTACACAGAAAAGTTCTTGACATGACATTTGTATGTCATGTCGGTATGACATTTTTGCACACACAGTGAGAGTTAAACTAACATGCACAGGACTCATTGGATTAATGCTACAAAGTGTGACTTGAATTAAAAACCAAACAATAGGCTAATTCACTGATGTGGAACAATGGTACCACAGAATGTTAATTTACCCAGTGTACAAATGTAACCAAATTAAGGACCCTTGTGGGTCCATTTTGGTCAATTTGTACACTCTTAAGAGTTGCATGCAGGGTTTTATTGTTTATGATAGGTTTGAGGGTGATTGCGCCTGTGCCTGTGTATTGTGGATCTACCTCTGTTCTGAGCAGCGCAGGATCTTGGTCAGAGAGACGTAGTTCCCCTCTGACGTGCCCTTGCCAACGGTTGGTACCGAAGACCTGCACGCCACATAGAGGGCACAGGCCAGCCAATGCAGCTCACTCCCCTGTGTGTGTGTGTGTGTGTGTGTGTGTGTGTGTGTGTGTGTGTGTGTGTGTGTGTGTGTGTGTGTGTGTGTGTGTGTGTGTGTGTGTGAGAGAGAGAGAGAGAATAGAGAGAGAGAGAACAGAAGCAAGGGGAAGAGAGGGGGAGATACTTTATCAGCAGGTGCAGGTGGGGGTATCGTCTGACTCACATGAGGTCAAATGGGGTCAGCGTGGCTGCATGTGCACCATGTTGGAAATCCTCCCCTCTAGTGGTCTTTGTTCACCCATATTTATTATTATACAGTATTTACAACACACTCACTGGCAGTCTATTCATGTTAGAATACCAATAACAGGTCTGAACTCTGATCTGAACAGGTCTGACTCTACTGATTCACATGATAACGACTTAAACACTGAGAATGGCTCTCCTAGATGCACGTTACTCATAATAACATGAGCGTAAAGTGATGTAACGAGCAAGAAATACGTATTTAAGTATTCACGTATTTACCTCTAATGTGAAATTTCTACTAATGTTTTCATAGGTCTTCCATGCTTCAGTGCTAGCCTCCTCGTCCATGTTTAAAGCTCGACACAGATCTTCAAATGCAATCCTGGCTTTCTGCAAAAAGTCCTCCTCTTCGCTCATGTTGGATTCTAGAACAACAAGGAACAGGAAGAAACGCAGCGAACGTAAACAAAATAGAATAATAATAATTATTATTATAAAATAGAGGCCCGCGTAATGCGCCTGCTTACAAAATATTCACGTAACAACAGTGTTATTATCGTTGTATAAAAATACAGTCGTGTGTAGTAGTGGCCATTTAAATGTCCTTTGAGTGACAGCCAGCGTTGCCAGGTTATGTGAGAGAAATAAGCAACCGGGTCTATGAAAAGAAGCGACTAGGTCACATGAGCACTTTAGCCTATCTACTCGACTACAACATTATACAAATACATTGGATATATATATAGGCCACATGAGCGCTAACCCTATATACATTGGCTTTGAAAATAGCCGATCTACAAGCTCACAACGCGTCGCAAAAAAAGGGAACATTTAGGAACATTTTCAAATCCACAAAGTCGTGTGTAGCCAGTCTCTGCCACAAAATATTTTCAGAAGGTTGGGTCTACAACAAATATATATTAATTTCACATATAAATGTTTGAGAACCACTGGGTTTAAACACCATTAGTTAACAAGCTCAAATAAGCAACTATACGCTTTAGAAACAAGCCCAGAAAAACGCAACCCGCAACTACCAATATTTACAAGCAACAGAAAAAACAAGCCGAAAGTCGCTTATAATAAGCCGACATGGCAACGCTGGTGACAGCTACTATATTGCGCAGATATTGCGTAGCGGAGTTGCGCTCGAACCTTCTGATGCTTGAGTCAGCGAGAGAGTGACGTCATTTCTGAGCGCATCTCGTTTGCGGAATAGAAGAAAATGAGCTTAAAGCAGACCACGCCCACTAAATGTGCGTTGCAAAACATGAATGGGTGGGCCGCGAGTCATTCAGAGAGGAAGTAGTAGAGTCTAGATCCCATACCCCAGAAGGACGGCTAGCAGCCTGTGTTGCCATGTCTGCTTATTAAGCGACTTGGTCTGGGCTTGTTTCTAAAGTGTAGTTGCTTATTTGGGCTGATTATTAATTAAACCAGTGCTTCTCAAATGTTTTCATGTCATGGATCCCCAAATGAATATGTATTTGTCCCTATAACTATAACCCCCATCTGAAAATGTTTTGTGCCACAGTGCCAGGAAGCCCCACATACCATATTTGTGTCATTAGAAAGATTAAAAGATCTTCCAAATATTACACATTTTATTTCAAGATTTTTTTAAAATAGCAGATCTATAAGCTCAGATCGTGAAAGCTTGTAGGTCGGCTATTTTCATATATATAGTTTATACAGGTTTAAGTGCTCATAACGGCCTAGTGCCCTAGAGTTGCTTCTTTTGAGCTTGTTTTCATAGACATGGTTGTTCGTTTCTCTCACAAAATCTGGCAACACTGTTAGTAGCTCTGTGATTAGCTACTTGGTTGCCAAGCAGCCGCTGGGGTTTTAGGTCATCAGTTGTCCGGCTAATATTATAGTTACAGGCTTTCATTCAATGAGGGTCAACGATTTTGGACAATGGTGTCTCCTCCAAATGTTGAATTTATTTGATGTTGATATTGAATGAATTGCCGTTTACCAACTTGTTGCTAGACAACAAACTAGCCAGTCATAGTGCAATCCCTCCAGGCAATGGGAAGTAAATGACTTCCGGTTGTTTATGTTTTTCACTTTTGTTTTTGAAACTGGATTTTAGTGTGGGTTGTTGGAGTAGCTGGTTAAACTGATACATATAGCGACACATTATATTATAAAGTACGTAGCCTACGTAGTTTTGACCATCAAATCAACAAAGGATGGTGTTTCAATCAAACTTTTAGCAGAGAAATGCCATGGATACTACAAACTATTAGAAAACTACAAAAATACCCCCACACATTATCATTTTATTACTATTTTGACTGTGATTGTTTTTCATAATTAGCCTATAGGTTGTTCTTATTGTATGCAACATAAACTAATCTGTTTATTGCTAAATTAAATACAAAACAAAAACATCAACTTATAAAACAAATGTGTAACAGTTTCTATTCAAAAAACAAATGCTATAGTAAACAAAATTGTATTTCCCCCTTAAATTACATTCACAATATTCAAAATGGTAATAAAAAAATGCATCCTTCATATGGTTAAATTAAGTGGTGTGAAGTCTTTGAGGCTTATTTCCATCTTGAATCTAAATCTACATGTCCACTACAGCATCCTTTACTGCTGTATGATAGGACATGATCTGGTTCCACTACAGAATCCTTTACTGCTGCATGATAGGACATGATCTGATGACACAGAGTATTGCTTTTGAATTGCACCACATACACAGTAGTAAAACATTTAATTCAAAGTACAATGCACACGTCTAAAGTACATTTAGACTTTCACAAGCTGTAACCGCCGAATGCCATTTCAGGACTATCTATTATATACAGTACAGACAACTGCAATCCTGAAATTAAATAAACAACATTATCTGATAAAATACTTATATATATAAAAAAAATAACTATTACATCTGAGGATATACAGTATTCAACAGTTCAAGTGTATGTCTTACAAACAGAACAGAAGGCCAAAGTTATCCTGTGTTTTGTAAACTGCATTCCAAAAATATCCATTGTTTTTAAAGTTGTTTTCGATGTAGTCTCCAATAAATTAACAATATACCGTATACTCCTTTGACAGGGGTGCCCTAGGGGTGCCCTAGGGGTGCCCTACTTGGCCCCCTCTCTACCCTCCACATCAAATGTCTTCAACGAAAATAGTCGTTTTACAAGCTTGATGTTCGCTTATGAAAGGCCCAGTAAACAGACACTAGGGTTTATGTGGTTAAATACTTAAAAAAGGATTTGATGATTTTTAACTTGAATCCTATCATTCCATTTTGAGGGCCATGAAATGAGAAAATCTGACACTAACACTTACCAGTGCATTCTGTGTCTCAAGATCGCTCTCTCTTGGTGCTGTTTACACTACCAGTCTATGTAAAACAATGTGTTTTATGTGCTGTCAGATTTTCATGTGACGTCCCATAACAGAATAATAGGATTCAGGCCAGTTAAAAATCATCTAAGTTGCCCTGTAAATAATCATCAATTAAGTTATTGAACAGCTGCAGGAAGAAAAAAAAAGATTCTGATGTATTCAACATCAGTGAGTGTTAATTTCTGAAATTATTTTAAGACAATATCTGCAGAGAGGAGACAGGTGTGTAGTCATGGTCGGGGTCTTCCATGATGGATTGCAGAGCCTCCAGTCCCTCTACAGACACTGTTAGACTTCCTACCACTGAGCTGCTGTCCTCTGCATCCACCACTAGAGGGAACACAGGAACACAGTTTATTACATTATAGTCCACCTTAATACATACTTATTACATGGTAGTGGTTTATGTAATAGTTTTCTAATTGTGTGTATGCCTGTATCTCATGCTTTTTTACTTTGTAGAAGCTCTCAACAAAGTAAAAAGAGTGATATACAGTTGAGATACAAGCTGAAAAAGTGCACATGAGTGTGTGTATTTGACTGATTGATTGAATAATTTCTTAGACAGAAATGTAGACAGCACGGAGGTAAAGTAAGACATTTAGGCTAAAGGGACAACACAAAAAAGTCCTGGGGACTTGTTTCCATTGTGGCCCCATGTATTCAATTCATCAACACAACATAGAATATGAATACATCAATACATGTCATAAATAAATACTAACAAGTGAAACAACTACTCACCTGTTTCCTAGGCTGTGTTTTCCACTTCCTGTCGATTTCATTGGATATCATTGGTCATCTGACCAGTTTCATGGATTTCATTGGATCAAATCGACAGGAAGTGGAAAACACACAGCCTAGGAAACAGGTGAATATGTAGTGCAAAGGAGAAAAAGGGGTTTCCGAAATCAGAAATATATATAAATAATGTTATTGTTGGATCCAAATACTACATGTGTGACCAGGGGGGAAGAAAGGGAGAGAGGAACATTCAGATAGTAGAGAGTATACACCACTGCAGACATTGACCACCCCCCCCAAAGAAAACTATAAATCAATGACTGTTTGTTGTTTATTTGCATGTTTATGGTTTTGTGTATACTGTATACATGAGAGTGTGTGCACCAACCATTCAGATTGATTTCAATCAGGTCCTGCTGCTTCTCCAAGATGTCAGGGATTCTGAGATAGGCCACGCCCACATCCTCACATTCCCTTTCCTGTTCCTCCTCCTCTGGTGGCTCGCTCACCACGGTGAACCGGATGCTGGTCAATGAAAACAAACCAGAAGCTTGAAAAGACCAATCACGGTGGTTGACTGCTAACTCCATTCAACTGCCAAACCATACATGTTTAATTAACAATGGTATTTGTCGTGCAAAAGCAATAAGATGTCTTTCAAACATAATGGCATTCTTTGTCTTTGCTAGAAAATAACATATTTTGTGAGGAAAAAATGCCTTCTATCTAGAGCTTGCCATATGTTTGGGTCCGATCCCAATTTTGGAGAGTCCTAACCCACCGATTTTCAGAAAACGTTCAAAACTTTCTGATCAATTTGAAAAACGTATACATTTTATTAACCACTTTCAACTTGGCATGGTCAATGCGTTGTTAGCGTTGAATACTTATTTAAAAATCAGGACACATTGACTACATATTTGCGAACACCGATAAAAAAAGTAAAATAATGGCCGATATATCGGTTCTTCCTCCATTACTTACAAATACAGACAACAGCCTAAAAGAACATCTTTCAGAGATGTTGCGATCAGTCAGTGGGCATACTTCTCTTGTCAGACTACTTTCTACAGTACCTGTCCATTTGTGGGTTGCGTCCCTCGAGGACCGCCTTCAACAGCTCTCGTCTCGCCCTGTTATTCTCCACGTCCATGTGAATCACTGTGAAGGAGAAACAACGCACAGCCTGTTGGATCATTGACAGTCAGGACAGGACAAAGCAAACACACACACACACACACACACACACACACACACACACACACACACACACACACACACACACACACACACACACACACACACACACACACACACACACACACACACACACACACACACACACACACACACACACACACACACACACACACACACACACACACACACAGGGTAGACCAGGAAAATTAGCACGGCACTGGTGTGTTTTTAGCCAACATACATACAGTATGTGCTAGGAGGTGAATGGTGTTTCCCAAATATGACAATATATTGATTGGTCAGTAAATTTAGATTTGAATATTATATGCGTTTTAATCAGGGGTTAAATGGGTTGTGTAAAGAAGGGGAACCATGATTCCAAGAGCTTGGAGGGTATGTACGGTAAACATGCATTTCAGGTGAAGGTGCTACTATAATATAATTTGCTATTTTACATCAAAACACACTCTCCCTGTATTGATTCCGTCATAGAACTCCAATACGTCTTTCACTTTTCATCATTAACCTTCAAAGTAGTGGAGTGGTATTCACAGTACAGTATCAATAACTTTCAGATGATAACACTCCCGAAAGGACCATGAGGATTTCTGGTCATAACCGATAACCTGTCTTGGCTCCACAACTAGACACCACAACTACAGGCATAGTGATGATGGGAATCATTAAAGTTGAAACATTCTCAACTTTCCCAACACCCAGTTCTATACTGGTCCTAGCAAAAGACACTCCAAAGGACAAACTTATGAAAACAAACAAGGACAATTGAAGAACACCATACTTTTCTTTTTCTGTTTTATAATGAATCATTATTAAAGTCAACAGCAATATAATATTAAGTAAACATTTACAGACTATGGCATTAAGGATCAATAAGAGTTTCATACATAGCATGACAAATTCTAATATTGTAGTTCAAATGTTTTTTCCTCTCTTCAAGATAGAACCCAAAATTATCTCATCATAGGCATATGCAATAGTTGTTGAAATATTCAATAATACAACTAAAGGCAGAAATCATGGTGTAGTCATGGACTCAGACCTGAATTTCAGCAGCAGACAGCCACGGACATTTACAAAGTCAGCCTACCATGACCCTATCAAGGATTAAAGGACTTATTTCTCAGTACGATTTGGAAAAACGTGTCTATGTATTCGACTGCTGTAATGGGGTCTTTACAAGTCTCCCTAAAGATTGACCAGACAGCTGCAGACAGATTCAGAATACTGCTCCTAGAGTCGACTCCTAACCAATAACAAGAAAGTGGATCATATCACTCCAGTTCTCAGATCTTTACACTGTCTCCTCGTCTGTCAAATAATTGATTTCAAAATACTACTGTTGTAGTCCGGCAGCCAAAGGGCCTTTTTTGGCTGAAGTGGGAAATAAGGTATATAGTATTTTTTATTAGTCAAAAATATTGTCTATATACATACATACATGAAACCACATGCTGACCAGCTGTCAGCATTGAGATTTTGTTTTTATATGGGGGTATTTGTGTGACCATACCTCTCTATTATAAAAAAAATAGACTACTGGAAATGTCTTGGACCCTGAAATGTTGTTTTCCATTTACTTTTAATGTAATCACAAGATAAATAAATGCCTTTCTTGGTAAATGGCAGATTCTGCAGGTGCAGTTCTGCAGCACCTCCAAAACTTAGACTTTGGGGTGCATGGGTGTCTGGACTCAAGATAATTGGTTAACAAATGTAATCAATACTGGTTTGGCATAACGTTTGCTTCCAACTGCTAATCTCTGCTTCTGTGAATAATTTGCCTAATAATAAATATATGGATGTGCACCTACAATTGAATAACTATTATTGGGAGAATAAAAATGATTCAAGCCAGAAGGAGTCAGCGCGGAGCGCCGGCAGTGTACGGTTAGGAGGCAGACTTCAGTTCCAGCCCAGTTCCCTGTTAGTCTTAGTTAACTGGCTTACATCAGATTACATCATTGTTAGCTGTGCTGCATACGAGTTCCAGCTCAATTCTTAAATGCAAAATTGACTGTTATATTTCAAACAACGGAGTTTCCCATATCACCTTTCGGAAGCACTTACCGTTGCTGTAGTGATAGTGGCTGTTCTTGCCTGGTTCAGGTTTGGGCAGGGACATAGGGGTCTCCTCTGAGGGCAGGTCCAGGAGGGAGTACTCCACAAACAAACGTACCACACTGGGGTCCTGGGCCGCCCGGGATTCTGGCCTCAGGCTCAGAGACACTATCTCCACACGCAGGCACTGCGCCGGCTGAGGGAGAGAGGATGGAAGCAGCTCAGTCAAATTTCATTAGCAATCAAACCCAAGTCAAGACAAGTCCCACAAACAAGTCCTACATTTTTGGGTTTGAGTCCCAAACAAGTCATAATGCCATTTGAATTAATAGTAATAAAGACCATTTTTCAACTACAACAGAACGTTGACACTATACTTTTAATTTCCTCCTTGAGGACAGGGTTTAACCCAACTATTGTACTCTTAACATGTAATACAGTGTAGCACTATTAACCATTACAACATAATGAATTTTGTATGTTCAATCTCATGACACTAGGTGTCACTGACGGGATTTCTGACTAATAGCATTACTAGTTAGTTGATGAAGTCAAGTGGAGTGATATGAATTGATGTTTTGTGTGACACTTTTTAAACATATTTTAATATTTAAACTTGTGGGAAGGTATCCAGGATTTTCAAGTAAGAGGGCTGAAGTCCAAGTGAAGTCACGAGTCATTGGTGTTAAAGGGTTAGGCAAGTCTAAAGTTATCAAATTTGTACCTCAAGGCCAAGTAATTCAAGTCTCGAGTCCTAGTCTTGAGCCCACAAGACTTATATTTTAAGCAGAGCCCTATTGGACAACAAAACATTCCTCATCTAGTATAGCAATTTGCTTTATTTCATACTCTGGAATTATTTTCAACTCTGGCACTCAAACTACATGATATTTATACTTGTACTACTGTACATACTTAAAAAGTGCAAGTTGGGGTCGTATGAATATGGTGATTAATTTGTGTATTATCTTGCACTACATTAGCCTTGCCATTGTCACTCTCCTACCAGGCAACAACTTGCTTGGTTTCTTTTAGGTTTTGTTTTTGCACATACACTACACTTTAACACATCCATACATGCAATACACAACTGATACCACTGACTACTCACACTAAGTTGTATATTTTGTAAAGTTTGTTGTTTTTAGTTAAAATAAAATACCATAAGTTACTCCAGTGTGTCGTCTCCCACCTTTGTCATGTAACTAGTTCATGACACTTCATGACACTAGCCACACGGCAGAAACATGTTTTTGACTAGCTGACAATATGGCTCATTTTTGGCAATATTTGTTGCTGACAACTTCTTTGCAACAACTAGCACTATTTCACCAGTTAACCACATTTAGAATAATACCTCTATACAGATCGATCATAACCCTGACAAAACTAAACTAAAACTAAAGTTCAACTTTGTTTTCCAGCACCGAAGATCAACTCCCCTTCCCCTTCTCTTGTGTACTCCCTGGCCACCAGAACCGGCCCTGTGTACACCATGTACAGGGCCTTGATATCACAATACAATAATCCCAGTAACCTTGATTCCATCCTTGTACAATGCCTCGCCTCCTCTCTGAGGTCCGGTCGACTGCGTGAGGTAAATAGAGGCACGGCTTTTGAGTGTGTGCTCTCGCTTCACCCACCTTCCTCCCCGCAGACGCCTGTCCAGGAACAATGCAGTCATCACTGTCAGACTGGATCGATTCGCTCTGATCCTCCCCCTCAGTGGGGGCCCCCTCGATGTCTGGAGGGAGACAGTCAGAGGGACAAGAAGGAAAGGGGGTGGGGGGAGGCAGACAAGGAAGAGATAAGTCACAAAGTATTTATATGTAAAGAGACATGGTTAACACAGGGAGTAGCAGGTACAATGAACCCGGTTCTCTGTAGAAAAGGCAGAACAGAGAGACGGCACTGGAATTGGCAATGAGCTCTGTTTGGAAGGAGTGTCGGTGCAAAAAGCACACTGAGAGAATTGAAACAAAATGGAGTGTGATACATTGATTAGAATAGACAGTCTCTGCTTTAGCCATTAGCACCGGGACAGCTGTTGATATTGACCATTGTGCGTCTGGCGAATAAGATGTGAGCCTCGCCTCACAAGGTCAACGTCATTAACATTTATGAAGTCAGAAACATCTCGGTCTTAAGATTATTGGCAGAATCATTCAATATTTATGGCCGTTCTGGAAATATTGTGAGAAAACAAAAACATTGTCCATTTGCACAAACAAGATCTGTTTCCTAACCCACCCACCGCAGATTCAGGGGAGTACTGCAGAAGACCTGTGTGAAATTGATTTTTACCAGTTTAGTTAAGTGAGAAAGGAAAATGACAGCAAAATGACCAGGGAATTTCAACAACGATAAATAAATCCTGCTGCTTAATTACTGTAGTTAACGACACCTTTAGTTAACCACCTTTCACAAAACATCAAAATGTACTGGCTTACGTACCTTCTTCAATAATATCTTCTGAAATTTCAGAATCATCAGAGTAGGAATGAGCGCTCAGTCCGCTCACACTTGGGATGAGCTGTCCTTCGGAGAAGTGAGTCACATCCTCATCTTCATCCTCTACCTCCTCTTTTTCTTCTGTGCTTGGAGATGCTGGGGATACGTCTGAGCTAACCTGGGTTTTCACAGTGTATTATCACGTAAACCACCCAACACACAAATCTAACTCGTTTTACACAGAAGTTTTGTCAAGTGACACAACTAAGTTATATTGATTCTGACAGATCAAACACAGAATTGATTGATCATCATGAGGGTATATCAATTTGTAATGTTATTGTGATGTTAATTTTAAATTAATAAACTACTAAGTGAAATTTACATTTCAGTTACTCTTTAAATAAATCCTGCCATTCAAGTTCAATATGCCTTTTGAAATAAAGTTTCGCTGAGCTCAATCTTGTCACATTTTCTGCACCGACTCAAGTGCTATAGATTTAAGCCTAATTTATAATTTGTCATACGATAGTGTCACTTTCTGAAAATAACTGCTGTCAAGCTAACAATGCAACGCATTGAAAACAGTTATTTTCAGGGGGCCTCAGTATAACATTTTGCTTTAGTCTTTCAGCTTACCTTGACAGGTGGTAGCTTTGAGTTTCCTTCTTTTTCTAGTGGTACACTGACACTCTCCATACTTCTTTCTGCCACCTAACAGAGAGAACCAGCATGAACCCTGTAAACACCCATGCTGTGTGACCCAAAAATAGTGCATAATGAAGTCATGTGGCGTTATGTGTGAAGTTATGTGTCCAGGTAGCTCAGTCGGTGGAGCACACTACCAATAGCCTAACGATTTCTAAATTGTTTACAGAAATCAACAAATAACGAAAGCTAGTGTCTTCGGAAAGAATATTGCACCTATATTCCTTTCAGAGAACCCAATATTTTATTGTAGCCCCTCATACTGCCCAGGGTAACATGTTTCTTCAAGGTTCATTTGCAGTGTAATCTCACCTGCTCCTCTGTGGCTGTATTGTCAATGAATGTTACTCTCTTAGCAACAGGTTTTTGTTTCGTCTGGGGCTTCAGTCTGGGCTTTGGTAGCGGAGCCTATGATCACAACAGAGTCAGTCAAAAGGACAGGAGAGAATGCCTGTGTTGAACACTATCAACATAAAATAGCTGATGGACGTCTAAGATTTTGGAATCAATGTCCATGTATTAATGTTCCAAGAAGTTAAACTAAACGTTGTCTCATTCATATTTAATTCAGGTCCTCACTCTTACCTTTGCACTCAACATAGCAGGGAGCGAAGCGGAGAGATGAGGAGTTGTCTTGGTTTCCTTCTCCTCCTTCAGTTCAACTTCTTTCATTTTCTTCTCTTCCCTCTTCCCTTCTTTCACATCGTGCTGAGTCTCCTCAGCCTCATTAGTTAACTTGACTGCTTTGTCTCTCGGGATAAACTTGGCCTGTTCTACAGTCATAGTGGAGCCTGGTGGAGGGAGGTACGTAAACTTCCATTTCAGAGTGAGTTCAATATGGCCGACAGAGCGTCCAGATGGGTCGATCAACTCAAACAGACCTGAGGAACAAAAGAGAGGCTGTTAAATCTGGTATAAAACTGGGGTTTTAGTGTCAGGTTTATTGCCCACATTAGCCACTTAACCACATGAACCATAGCCTCCCTGTTCTGGGCAATGGGCATATCATAATAGGCAAACATTTGACGAAAATAGGCGAACAAACATACATTCGGCAACTATAGCAGGTCTATAAGCTCAAAATGTGTGCTGCTGCAATGCATTGTGAGCCTGTAGATCTGCTATTTTCACTGAAGACGTTTGGTGTACATGGACAAAAGGAGGGGATCAAGTACAGACCCCTGTGGGACTCCGGTCAACTAAATATGTATAAGTGGTGAAGCCCTATTTTCAAATATTGTAAACTAAAAAATAAATCAATTCTAACATAGACATATATCTACAAGCTCACAATGCAACATAGACATGTCTTGAAGATATTAGAGGATTTTCAGTTTCACCAATAATGACATACCCAAAATAGGGATGCCAGTTGTGGGGATCAAATCTGTGACTAACAGCTCAATGTAGCCCTCAGGCCACCTTGCCTGGTGAAATGCTAAATCACAATGCTGAATTCAAGTCAGTCAAGCAGTTGTTCTTACCGGTGATGCCCTTGTCATGGGCCAGTGACAGCAGTGGCACCCGGGCCTTGCCCAGGTACATGTCCACCTGCTCCTCCTGGTCATCAAACACGTACAGCTGCAGCGACTTGGCCTTCAGGTAGCCGTCCAGGTCTGCGTCCATGGCTACCGGGTAGGACATATGGTTGTCGAACCGTGGTTCGCAGCAGTCCGGGACGATACAGGTGTCGTGGTCAGGGAAATCGAAGAACTGATAGATCACGTAAGAGCTGGGTGGTCTGCTGCCCTGGACTGGAAGGTTGCAACAGCAATGGATAGTGATGTTGAGCTCATTGCAGCTGCTGCCAGGCAATGCCAGCTGAGGTGTGAGGCTCATGGCTGAGGCCTAAAGATCATGGCACAAATTAAGAGTTTTTACGCAATGCATGGGTGTCATATTATGTACTGTAAGCCAAGACTCCTCCTATATGAATACAGTTACACACATTTGAATTTGGCAGTTACCTGGAACAACCACACTCTTTTATGATTGGATGCCGAGCAGCTCAGCTGGACCTCTACGTTGTGCCTTGTGTGCATTAGAGCACTGTGATATTTTTTTGATCAATTGTTTTGTTGTTTTTTAATTTTTCCCCATTTCCATTTCACCCCATGTGTATAGTCCCCATCACTACCAACTCCTACTGTTGGTCTGGGGAGGGTGTAGGCAAGTAGCCTGGGATCAGACGAATCTGCCAGTGCCCTCTGCGATTTGAGTCTGGCACCGCTCCGTTGTGAATCCATTTCCTGCTCCCGAAGTCTGGGGTGACCAATCAGGGCCCAGTATTCAAATATGGGAGACTGTAATTGGTAGTTGGTTGTAGGTCTAACCAATTGCGTACAGAGCCATTGTTTTGATCCCGCCCCTTGGGGAAAAAAACGTCCTCATAGAAGTACCAGACTCATATCCACGCAGTGATATAGTCTGGCTACGCGAGGCTAGTAGACAAGCACATGTCTCCTCCGATACACATGGAGTCACCAGCTGCTTCTTTTCAACTGACAGTGAGTTTCACTGGGAGGTTGTAACGCATGTGGAGGAACATGCTATTCCTCTCAGTTCCGCTCCCTGTTGAACAGGCGCCCCGGACCAACCTGGAGGAGTCGCTAGTGCAACGACAGAGATCGTCCACCCCTGCTGGGTTCCCACCTACACGAATGCGGCCAATTTAGTTTGTTGGAGCGCCTGGACAAACCATAGACAACATGGAGGAAGCAAACCCCAATCTCGACAGTGGTGTGTAGGTGGTGCGCCACTTGATATTATATAATAATAATGATTATTTCACAGGTTAGGTACGTCTGTTGGTACAGTTACGTCTGTTGGTACAGTGGTCAGTACTTTACAATGTACCTGTTTCTCCTCATTGAGTGCAGTGCTGATATATCCCAGGGCCTTCACTCTTTCCTTATATAGTTGGAGGGCCTGTTCCATGGGTACCCTCAGTCTCGCCCAGTACTCAACAGAACCAAAGGACTGAACCTCACCATATACTCCTGAGACAGAAAGGCAAATATTACTGTACACATAATTCATTTCAGTTACTCCTTCATAAAATAATCAGGGACGATTTAGTGCACATATGTTCCCTTTACATTCCTAGTTAGACAGATTCACCATCTGACAGCTGCACAGTATGATGACAAACGCTGGCCATTGAGAAACTCATCACGGCAATAACTGCTGAGGGAGCTACTTATAGAGTTTTTGCGACAGTCTCAAGAATTAAACCATAAAGAATTCAACAAAACCTAAACTATCCACACCAAGTGACATAACCAAATTTGCAACAGAGGAGGAAGGATGTCTGTCTGTGTTGTACTCACCGACCAGCTGCACAGCACCATAAACTTTGCCGTCTTTCTCCAGTAACTGCTGCAGCTGTAGTTGCCCAGCGGCCACCGTCTGGAAGTCCATTCCCTTGGCCAGATGTAGCTCCACTGTAACCGATCTTGTATGGAGGTACTGAAGGAAGGCATCGTCCACACGCACCACATATTGTGACGTAAACCCATACGCTGGCCGTGAGCCATGCACTACCGGAGTGGCGTGCAGTTCAAAGTCATAGAAGGCATAGGTGCAGAAGGTGGAAGGTTCGCGATCACCGAGAGCTTCCAGGGCCGATGATGAAAGTGTGCCATTGCCTATGTGGATCTCCAGAAGGTTCTCACCGCGTTCCAAATTAACCGTTTCGTCAAACTCATCTGCCACATCCTCGTCTGTGATGTCCGGTTTGAAAACATAGGCTTTGGTGCCGTAGGCAATGTTTTTGAGCTGGGCTAGGAAGGAAGAGGGGAGTACAAAGTTACAATCAAACCTGTAAATGAGACAATTTACGATAAGTCAAGACAGCTAGGCCGGAACAGGAAAGTGGATATTTCAAAAGATTTTGGACATTGTGACTTTTTTCATTATTATTTTTCTCTTCTGCGTTCTAGGAATATTTTGATTTCCCTTGCAAATTGTAGCTAACTGGAATGAAATCTGAAAAATCTGACATATGACTCCAGAGATACATGGACATGCAACACACAAATGGGCGTGGAAATGTATGGGGAGTTGCGTAATTTGTTTTTACGACCTGACCTGTTATAGGCCACAACGTGGAGGGCCTGTTATAGCGGATTTGGAAAATTTGGGGTGGAGGTTCTTCCTTGGCCTACTGGGAATGTGCGTGCAAAGTTTCACACCGATCGGTCGAGCGGCTCACAGTCATACAAAGATAAACTTTGACATACCCTCCAGTTTCTTGATTTTAGCCGCCCTCATGTCAAGCAGCTGAGCCTGCTGGTCCAACCGAAGCTCATACTCAATCCTGGCGCTTTCCAATTTCTGTGTCACAGCTTCAACCTCTGCCTGTTGGGTGAGAGTAGAATGGATTTATTTAAGAATTACACACATGGGTCTGTATAGCCCTTGAGAAACCAGATCACTAACTTATAGAGAGCGACGCCATAGTTTCATGACCAATGAATGTAATGAGACTGTAAGATAAGCAAAATAAGCTTTCAGAAGATGTATTGCACTTATATGTCAACAATGTCAACAATGTCGACCAGGTTTTAAGCCAAAATGGGTCAATATCAAAATGTTAACCTTGTGTGCTGGTGTACTGTACATTAGTCACCTCATTACTGTTAATAACTGGATTTGTCCTACTCAATTGCAATATGTCTTGATTATAATATAATCAATTGCTAATATTATTGGCAAATTTGACAATTTCTGGAAAAGATATGAGCTTTATAGAAGAGATGGTATCCATCCAAACAGCGCACATTGCTTCTGGCAAGGAACTCCCTGAAATCTGTGCAAACTGGCTACCATCTGCTCCATTCCAGGTATGGCTTTAAAGGTCCTCCTTACACACCGGGAACGCTTTTTGCGATTAATTCGCCCGAAGAAATATATTTTTTAAGTGTTGGCTTTGATTACATACACACAGAACGCTATTACGCAGTGATAAAGCAACACATTTTTCAAAACAAGGTTGATTTTTGGTTTTCAACTCAAATAACATTATCAACCTGTATGAATGAGGCATCAACTATATCAATAGTTTGATCCAAAATATCCAGCAAGACATTTTTGGAATGTTTATTTGTCATGCAGCCGGAGTGTAAAGACCTTAACTTTGCACAGCCACCATACCTGTAGTATTTAATATTAGACCAGGATGCACACTCATCTGGGCTACGGGGGAAAATACTGTTGGTATAAGTTTAGGTCCATTGTGATAGCCTCTCTTAATTCTTGTCTGAGAGTTACAATATTCTTATTTCCATGGCGGAGGTAGAGCAGCCGCCTGGGGCCCGGTTCAATCCCCGGCTCCACCTTAAGTGTCCTTAAGTCCTGAGTGCTGAGTGTGTGAATGAGTGAATGTAAGGCACACTCTAAAGTGCTTTGTATAAACGTGTTATAGAAATGCAGACAGCATTTTGGTCAACATTGCTTGTTTTTAAATAGGCTCTACAAAAGGCGGTCGTGGCACAGGGGTAAAGTACCTGTCCACCACCACCGAGGTTTGATTCCACCACGATGCATGTGGCTTGGCCAAGTGTCTATACGAACACAATTGGCCATGTTCAGGGAAGGGAAGGTGGGTGATCCTTGCCGCTGTGCTAGCGACTCCTACGGGCTGGGCCGGCGCCTGTCAGCACTGGCAGGGGGTGTTGAATAGGAGGAGTATGATGGAGGCGCCACCGTACATCCTCACTCCTCACTGGGCAGGTGAGCCAGTAGGGTACAAGAAATGTGTGGGGAGGATTGACCACATTAATTCTAGCATCCCTATTAATAGGCAAACATTTGCCAAAAACTGTAGATCTACAATCTCACAACACGATGCATTTGCCATTTTCGGGAAAGGGATTTGATAAAAATGAGGGGACCAAATATAGACCCCTGGGGAACGCCAGTCAACTAAGTATATAGGGTGTAAGTGGTTAAATGACATTATGACTACATTTGAAGAAAAAAAAGGGGTAAAAATGATTGTCTACTCTAAATTGTAATAAAAAATAAAAAATAATCACACCCAGTTTGATGAGTGTGTGCTGCTATTATTCAGGCAGTACTACTCTATTTGATGTGTGGGCGCTGCTATTCAGGCGGTACTTCTTTATTTGATGTATGGGCACTGGTATTCAGATGGTGCTACTCTATTTGATGTGTGGGTGCTGGTATTCAGATGGTACTACTCTATTTGATGTGTGGGCGCTGGTATTCAGATGGTACAACTCTATTTGATGTGTGGGTGCTAGTACTCTGACGGTACTACTCTATTTGATGTGTGGGCGCTGGTGGACACTCGTGGACCACAGGATCCACTTGGGGAAGGCATTTCTCCAATATGGATCTGAGACTGTGCAATGTTGGACTTCATGTGGCCAGCCTGTGACGTCTATGACGTCAGTCGTATATGTGAAACAAAAGGTACTTCTGTGGCCTACTGGCAGCGTGCATACAAAGTTTGGTGTTGAGTTAAACAGCTGAGTGAAGCAGTTAGCGAGATAAGCTCCGCATGCACGCACGCACACACACACACACACACACACACACACACACACACACACACACACACACACACACACACACACACACACACACACACACACACACACACACACACACACACACACACACACACACACACACACACACACACACACACACACACACACACACACACACAGTCATAGACGGCTAGCCTCTTGCAGAGCCACGCTCTAAAAGAGCTCTATAAATAAACTTGACATGTGTTCCTCTACCTGGTAGTCTTTGTTGATCTTATGCTGAACAATCAGCATGTCTCTGGTCTTTTCCAGCTCCTGGTAGGTCTCGACATACATGGCCTGTAGCTCCCCCATGGAGCGCGCCGTACCTCCCTGCACCTCCTCCTCCACCTGTTCCAGGAAACCCAGCTCGCCACTCTTCTGTGACTTCCGTACCTGTGAGTGAGAGATTCTTGATTATCAATTTAAGATTTCATCAAGTAAAACATTTCTTCCACATGGTCACAAGTCGTATTCCAATCCATGACACTGAGTAAAACTATATGCATCTTAGCCTGCTAAGCCAGGGATAGGCTCCAAAATATTCTACACACAACAGCATGACACAAGAACACACTGAAACGCTTGCAGAAACGCACAGTACACATACAGTGGGACAAGACGTTTTATGCTGCCAATATATTCTGAAACCATAAAGGTTACATTAATAGAGAAAAGGCGACACCATGCCGGACATCTAAACTAAAACATGTATTTACCTTGATCAGCATCAATGCCTCGGTGAGTTCTGCCGCGTCTAACTCGCTCTCCTTAACAACATAGTGTATATAGACAGATTGTTTATTAGATATTATTACATACTGTGATCAATGATTTGAAATTATTTAAAATACAATGTGTGAGAGTTCAGACCTAACCTTAGTGTAGAACGCCAAACGCTCGCATACTTCCTCCAGCTGCTGTTTCTGCTCCAGGAACTGGATCCCAAGCCTCTTGTTTTCTTCTGTCAACTTCTCATTTGTATCTGAAAACAAAAATCACCTAAATAAGAACCCCATAATCAACCCCAACATTTTTATTTCTAAATACAGAAGTGGGAACTGAAACCAAATTAGATAGGGGTACTGTACCTCTTTCAGCCTTGATTTTATCCAGGATTTCATTTTTGTCTGTGAGGTCTGCCTTCAGAGCCACCTCCAGCTGAGCGATCTGGAGCTTCAGCTGCTGCTCTCGTAAACGCCATTTCTGTTCCTGAGATACATCAAAGGCACTAGGAACACACAAATATGTAAAGTTTTACTGGGTTGCAGAAATAAAACTGTGTTGATTGATCAACAACATCAAAGTGATCAATCTAAAATCAAAGAAGATGCAGTATTATTATTGTCCATTTTCCAAGTTCTTTTTAAAATTCAGCTCCACATCATTTTTGTCAAGCAGCCACAGCTAATGAAGAAACTGGACATCCAATATAGCCAATCCGAGTAAAAAAAAACTGATTTACTCACCTGTTAACAAGTTTATCACAATTATCCTTCAGCAGGTCCCGCTCCCTCTCAAGATCATTAATCTGCTCTTGTAACTGTAAAACAAAAGGTGTGAAAATGAATCAGCGAACAGCGAATTGCTATTAGTTGATTAGTTAGTTGTATTGATTGGTTAGGCCTGTATGGTTTGCAGCTGAAGTAATCGTTGATTCAGTGTTTTGAGGTCAGGGCGAAAAGTCACCTCCTCTGTCCGTCTTTGTGAGATTGAGACAGTCTGTAGCTGGCTCTCCAGTCCCAAACTCTTCAGTCGCTCGTCTTTCAGCTGGACTGAAAGCTCATCCACTTTGGCCATCACAGCATCATGACTGGCTTTCATTGTCTTCTGACTCTGGAAATCCCAGTATGGATTTAGATTTGAAACTGACATTTGTGCTATTGACAGAATCACAGATGGATTCTGACTATTGGCTTCATTGATGTCTCACCTCTTGCAATTGGAGGAACCTGCCCTCCAAGACCGTCATGGCATTAGCTTTCTCCGCCAAATGTTTCTGCAGTTTGATCATTTCCACGTTATTATGGATGGTGGATCTGCAAGAGACCACAACGCAATGTGTCTATATATTGATATACTTGATGATTTCTGTCTGTTTCTATGGTATTTGTTTACAGCATGGTGTTAATGACCAAGATGAATGTTGAATGTTTCAAACTTGTACCATGCCTGTATACTGTAAATGGTTGCTTTCCCCAAAATAAAAAAGTTCACTTTGAAACCTTCCATATAATACTTTGGATTAACATACTTTGTAGGCTTATTACACCAGGACAATGCACGTTAATTCTAGAAAAGTTAATTGATGAGGGGCTGAAAAAAAGAATCCTGTGATTATTAAAACTTTCTGGTGCAGACTGCAGAGGTATATGATATGATATGATATCATGCATGATCCAAAATAGAGTATATTGTCTAAATTCATTAGTCTTGTTGTAAATCTTGCAGATCAGTTGAGGATGGTTTGTTTACCTCTGTCCAGTGGTCTGTTGTTCCCTGAGCTGGAGAAGAGATTCTTCATACTCTTTCTCCTTCCTCCTCAGCTTGTCTCTGAGGAACTCTGACTCTCTGATCATGTCTTCTATGTCTCCTCGCTGTCTCTCGATCACATTCTCTCTGTTACACAGGTACACACAGAGAGATATAGGGCTGCATCTATCAATTATCTTCTTAGAGATTATTTTATTGATTAATACAATAATCGATTTAAATATTTTATATCAACAAATCAATATCAATAATTATATTAATCAGTCTGATTAACTGCTTGTAGATCTATTTACGCTACTTTTGAAAGTAATTTGTTTTATTGAAATTATTAATATCTTTCATAATTGATTAATAATAATAATAATGATACATTTTATTTAAATAAGAAAAAGAGGTTGCGCATCAACAATGGGTTTTCTCAGTGGAGTGCTAGACCCAAAGTCAGTATACATATCAAAAAAAGGAATTTTAAAAAAATTCCAAAAAGGTAGCACATCCAAAAATGTCAATTAAATGGAGGACAAATTACTCACATTTCCACTTTTTTATTGGCACACCAAAGCGTTCACTTTATTGGTGTGCCAATAAAAAAGTGGAAATGTGAGTAATTTGTCCTCCATTTAATTGACATTTTTGGATGTGCTACCTTTTTGGAATTTTTTTGAGATACATTTTATTTATAATGCACTTTACATTGGAAACAAATCTCAAAGTGCTACAATCAGGGTAAAATATTTGCATAAAACATGACAACGCTAAAAAGGAATTAAAGAACATTAAAATCACGTGAGAGCATAAAGCCTAGGAGGAAAAACAAATGTAGCAACAAACAAAAAAAGCAGCGCTGCCAAAGGGGGGGTTGGTGTTTCCAGAGCGGAGGTTGCGAGTGGAGGTTTGTGGTTTGAGGAGTTCCTTAAGGTACTGTAGGAGGGAGCGTTACCATGGATGCATTGATGGGTTAATAGGGAGATTTTATATTTATATGACATTGATTAGTTCAACTACTACTACTGTAACTGTTGCACCCCAGAGAGATCGAAAGACTGATAAATAGCACCGACTAAAAGAAGTAGATTTGCAATCTGGTGGACAGACATGTGGATTAATACTGTATGTGAAGAGAAAACATCAACTCTCAGGTTATGGTAATGTCCTACTTACAGGTTGCGTATCTCTGCTCTGG
The DNA here is from genome assembly GCF_963454915.1 of Gymnoscopelus microlampas. Classification (NCBI taxonomy): domain Eukaryota; kingdom Metazoa; phylum Chordata; class Actinopteri; order Myctophiformes; family Myctophidae; genus Gymnoscopelus; species Gymnoscopelus microlampas. The sequence goes on from NC_139943.1 coordinate 21,176,262, forward strand.
CTTCTTCCAGCAAGCTGTGTCCATATCTAGGCAGCAGGCCTGTAGGAGGTCTTCCACTTTCCTCTACCTCTACATTCCTGGTACCTGCACAGAACAAATTTATTTTTTACATGGGGAGGACGAGGTTTGGATGGCCACCGCACCGTTGTGCTGGAGTACTCCTCTCAATATCTCAATCCCCAGCATCCATATTCTGGGGGTGAACATTCTGCAACGCCTTGTGAGCTTGCAGATCGGATATTTTTGGGGAGGAGATTTGGTTTAGAGGGAAAAAGAAGTGGACCAAGTATAGACCCCTAGCTAGGGGACTCTGTCTGGAATGGATCACCGGTTTAGTGAAGCAATAAGCTATGTCTACTCACTAGTAGTGTTGTCAATGCTCTGTTCAAGGGAAGTCATTTGAATTTGTTCCAGTTGATGACAAATGCATTGTTAACCACTTAAACGTTATATAGTTCCTTGAGCGGAGTCCCCAAGGGGTCTATAGGCCCCATACTTTTTTCCTTCTACACCAAATCTGTTCGCCCATGTTTGCCTATTTTCGCATTCCCAGAGTAGGGATGCTAGGGTTCATGTCATGTGGTTAATATAGAGAAACAACATGCTGTTGTCTGTAAAATATTTGTGTCAAAGGTAGCATATAATGCTCATAAAGAAGTCAGAGTAGCATAGCTGTCTGACTTCAACGTGGTACACACCTCTAGGGGGCATCTGGGACGGAGTGGGCGAGTCATCCCGCTGCCTCTTGAGGCCTGTGTTGATGCGCGACTGGACGCGGCCATAAGGGCCGGCGGGCCTCTTGCTCTGCACCTGGAGCTGCTGCTTGGCTACCAGGAGGCGCTGCTTCAGTCCCTCGTTCTGCTGCTGCAGCGCCCGCACCTTCTCCTGCAGTTCCTCCATCATCTCCTCCATCTCCACGTCCCGGCCCCCTGGGGCGGGCCGCGCCCCACCAGCTACCAGCTGCTCCATACGACGCCTATCCTTGGCCAGCTTCACCAGCTTCGTGGCCAACCTGGAGGTTGGCAGTGTGGGAGGATGGAAGTTAGAATGGAGGAGTAGGACATACTTTTACTGATGCCCATTGTCATGGTGTTATGTTAGCATGAACCCTAACTTGATATAAAAACTAGACAGGGGATATTCCTGAAGAAACTGTGGGCTCAATACCGATATACCGATGATAATGTCAATACTGTGAAGTCAGTACCGCCACTGTGACGCATCAACTTGGGAGAGTTTGGAGATCACCTCAGAGCTAGTCTATGATGTCAGCCCGCCCGGGTGTACATTTTTTGTTTTACAAAGATAAAAATATTTTACATTTTGAACGCAGTTTTCTCACTATTCAGTATTCATATCCATTTTTCTCCTCAAACGCTGGAATCGCTCTAGCTAGTCATACTTCAACCAAAACTATGTTCAAAATGTCAAACATTTTTTACTTTTGAGCCCATTAACAATTTAACGTGATCAGGAATCTATTCCCATGGCATGTAGGAATGGTCTATCTTCAGTGATTTCATTTGGGCTTGAGGGAAGAGGCGTGAGTGAGAGCGCAGGTAACATCATTTGGTTATAGAGTTATATGTGGATTGTGTTTATCTCACCTCTTAATCTTGTCCTCCTGGTTGTGGCCATGCTGCTTGAGGAGCAGGTTCTCCTCATGGAGGCGCAGGAATTTGTCCTCCAGTTCCTCCCTGGACACCCGCGAGATGGCCTGCCTCTCTCTGGCATTTTGATTCACCAGTGACTCTGTCAATAGAGGGGTTTTGAGTAAATGAGGTCTATGCAATACACAGTATTGTACTCACAAGTGGTGCCAAAACAGACTCAAAGATGTAAGAAGAAGAAAATGGAAAAATAGGGAAATTATTGATAATGGCAGGTGCAGATGGCCTGGGTTCCATTACAGGGATTCACTAACCTTGTGCTCCAGCTTGGGAGAAACTCAGGTTAATGTCTTTGACTGGCACATCTGCTGCGGTCTCGTCAACAAACATGGACATGGTTCACTTCACCCTGGGAATGATTTAGTTCACATGTCCTCAATCCAACACAACTGTGGCGTGGGTAGCCTGCACTAAAATCTGTAAGTTGCCTTGCCTATTCTTCTCTTATCTATCACTGTCTCTTAATTCATTGAACACTCTTCTCCAACCTTGCACTTTGCAAATCGCTCTGGATAATCGCGTCTGCAAAACAAAATAATAATAATAAAGCATTCTTTATTTGTAAACAGCGCTGTTCCATCAACTAAACTATTAGTGTTTCTATCATCTTAGGTTGCTGCACACCAGTGTAACGGTCATGCTCATGCATAACGGTACACAGCAGTGTAACGGTCATGTACTGTGCTTGGCTAATGCCTTAGCATTATTTTTCAACAAGTATTAAACAAGCCACAGCTCAAACGAAACATAACAGTTATCTATAACTTACAAAAGAATCGTGTACTATTTTAGACATTAAATGTTTATTTATTTATCACGTTTTCTTACCGTTCTGGGTGCCAGTTATCATCTTACTCCACAACCACAGACTGACTGTAAAAGTCCACAACGACGGTTGCTAGTATAAACAACACATTTCCTGGATTCATCAACGCATGCGCGGTGCTGAATTCTGGGATGTGTAGTTCTTTCCTGACTGATCTGGCACTCTCTCTTTTTATTTTATTCTTTAGTACACAACATTCAGGTAATCAACCAGCACATATAGTTTAAACTAATCTGTCTCTCTGGGCTCTGCAGTAGGGAACCTCTGACACTTTTATTATTGTCTCAGAGCCGACATTATGTTTTCACCCCTGTCCATCCACCTTGTGTGTGTGTGTGTGTGTGTGTGTGTGTGTGTGTGTGTGTGTGTGTGTGTGTGTGTGCGCGCGCGCGCACCCATGGTGTGCGGGCATGTCCGTCTGTGAGCAGCTCCGGCACCAATTATTTGTTTACCAACATTGAGACTGGATGTACAGGTGATTGTTTCACGCAATCAATTCTCAACCTGTTGTTTTGGGGTGTGCTGGCCCAATCCCCTCTTGTGTGGGTTACATGTCGCCTTTGACGTTAACGAACCCTGCTATACCTAACCCTAACCGCACGCGGAAGCCACTAGTCGGAGTAGTGAGATGTCGGAATGGAAGGCGGTTACCCTTGTGTGTTGGTGGCTGGTGAGTTTGAACTTTATATTACTTTGTCCAAACATCAGGCAAATAGCTACACATTGATTGATTGATGTACTTTATTTAGTAAGACATGAGAACATCAGTACATGGAAGTACAAATTCACAATACAAGGTCTACTAAACTGGAAGACTCATAAAAGCACTGAGCTTGTTTAAGATGAGATCCCCATGCACACAAATCACGATGACATATAAGAGACAGACAGATATACACGTACGGAATGTCATACAATCAGCTTACAGGTTGGTATGAAGAGTGAAAAAATATGTACAAGAGAAGAAAAAGAAAAGGGGGGGGGGGGGTGGCAGGGGGGTAGGTTAGGACTTGGGGTACATTATCTCTATAGTCATGTGATGAAGACAGATCTGTCGGATTTTTCATATTCCATCCTGATTGGCTAAGATATGCTTCCAAAGTTTGCAGCAGTAGCCTGTTTTGTACAAAATGCCTCAAATCATGAACACAGCGTCAGATTGCCATGAAACTTTACACGCAAACTTTTGTTAAACACATTTCTTGTTACTACTATTACACAAAATGCCTCACATCATGAATGCAGCGCCCAATTGCTGCTTTGCATGCACATTGCCACTAAGCCAAGGAAGAACCTCCATGCCAAATTGATCAAATCTCCTCATGGTGGTGCTACAACAGCCCACTTCGCGTTTTGGTCTATAACTCTTTAACTGTAGGTCGTACAATCAACATTCTTTTCCCTTGGATTCCTAGGCCCTGTTTGTGCCATATTCCATTTTCTGCCATAGTGTGTTTTCTTCAAAACACACTTTTCGCTCTACTCCTACAGATTTTGTCCAAACCTCACACAAATCAGTACACATTATCTCTGGGGTCATGTAATCAAGATGTGTGTACGGTATAAGTTAGATTTTTCAGATCCCATCCCAAGTGGCTATAACCAAAGTTTGCAGGCCCTGTGTAGGCAACCCGGCCTGGCGGAGACATGTGCTCCGAAGAGCACACTTTTCTAGCGACCTACTGCAAACTGCAGTTAATTATCATTGCAGACAGTTGTTAACCATAATATATATGTTGGAAAAGAAAAGGTATTGTTCACTGCACCTATTCACCTAAATTGTAGAGCAGTCTGTTCAATGTTTCCACATATTCGCTTCTAAAAAATGAATTCCTTAATTTCCTTACCAATAATCATGTTCCTAAGGAGACAATGGGCCAATATATTCAGTGCTCCATCTGGCCTAACTTTACATGTGTAGGCCTATTTATGAAGAGGTTCACTGGTTTACATCCAGGGGAATTTGACAGGCAAACTGTCAGAGATGTCTTGTCTTTCATGAATTGGCAATGGGTCTAATTTAGTTGCCTGCAGTGAGATGAGCTGGCTTCTGGCTGCAGGACAGACAGAATGAGTTCACTACATGTCAGGCAACGGGGCTCTTGGCCTTGCTACATAGCAATCACTGGGCCGTAACAGTCTCTTCTCATGGCTGCTTCTTTAAGCCCTAACCTTTGACCCAGTCCCCCCACCCCCCCCCCCACTCACTCTTTAGCAGGAGCAGGGTTGAGGCGGGTCATGGCAGTTTGGTGCACTGGCGGTTGGCTGGTCGTCGATGAAGTAAAATGTGTGTCTGTCAGTGCTGGACTGTCAGGGAGTCGGCCTGTCGTTGAGTTCCATGATGCCTGCCGACCTTTTGTTCAACAGGCCGTGCCCACCTCCGCACGGAACTGTCAAGCACATGATCAGACGAGCATGGAGAGCCCCCACCCCCTATTTTTTTTTACCTTCTCCTCTCCACCCATTGTAATATAGGGAGATTTCCCCTTTCAAACATCTCCTGGCTGTCTTGTCTTGGCTTTTATTCAATTTATTCAGATGAGTGTCACTGGGGGCAGCGGGTCAGATTCTGTTGCTGAGCAAAAAAATCAGAATGGCTGGTTGTTACAGAGCTCAGGGTAGACAGGAGAGTCATGTCATTTAAGATGGTGTGCCATTTCAATACATTTCAGATGCTGAAATTATAAATATCAGACTTGTTCCCCCATTTCATCCTTCAGGCCCACAGTCAGGTTTCTATTGCCAGGAGCCAGATGTGACAAGACATGGTGGTTTTATTTTTGGGTTAGTATTGTACATGGTTGGGGGTAGGTAGGTGTATGAGTATTCTATCTTTGAATTTCAGCATGACACTAATAGCCTGCCATCCAGAGTACTGAATCCCAGAGCCTCACAGAATTGACACTAGGTGGCACTTGGTTAACACACACTGATGCTTAAATTGTATATTCAGTCGCATGATAGTGTCACATACTGAAAATAACAGATCTGTAAGTTCTGTAAAAGTATACATCAGGCTTGAAATATATCTTCTCTTCTTGCATTCCAACTTGGGGATTGCTTCGGGAACTGTTCATCAGTCGTTTGTAAAGCAACGATGGCACTGTTTTACTGCCAAAGTGATCACATTCTGCTGCTTATACAGAAAGGCCACTATTCTAATCTGGTGTGCAGCAGACCTGCTCAGCAAATGTTTCTGTATACTTTGATGGTAGCAGTGTATAATGTTTCTTGTTGAGTTGTCAGTGTTGAATACAAATTTAGACTATGAAAGGATTGGGCAATCTAAGTTTACAAAATCTTTAGGTCATAATATATCACTCAAGTGAGGAGAACATTGAGTTTTGTTCAAAGTCTAGTCATCAGTTTTACTGTAGTGTGTATAATGCACATACGTGTATACTGTACTGTACATCACAGTTTACCATTGTTAGAATTCACTAAATAAAATATTGAAAAGGGATTGGAGACATAAAATGCAGTATCTGAGTAAAAGAAAAAACACTTTCTCTTGTTCAAAACAAAACACTTGTAAAATCTAGGTGATCCGGTCTTAGATGTATGGTCATCTTTCAAAACTGTTGAGTAATTGCAAGCTGTCCTTTTGTAAGAGTGGAACAAACCTCACACAGAGGGTTAGAATAACAGGATGACCTATACAACACAAAAGACAGATTCACACTGACAATATAGCCTATACAATACATTGTAGGCCTATGCACCTAGTCTAGTCGAAACTTTTACAAACTTACACGCTATTGCTAATCCTATATATAATCTGAAACGTGGGTTCATTTATTGTCAGCTATTTATTTATCCAAAGATGTAAAGTAATTTAGCATACTGTATCATTTCGGGCAATTGACTTTAAGTGAAATGTCAATGTTAACATAAAGAGAGACACAGTAAAATCCTTGTGTTAATTTAACTCTGAGAGTGTAAAACTAAAAGAAATGGAACTTTATCTGTCCATTTGATTCCATTTGTACACTCTCTGAGTTTAACAATTAAAGGGAGCCTCCGCACTCTCAAAACTGCAAAATCAGATTTGAATTTGTGTTTATATAGCAAGCATTCTGTCATAGACTTTCTTCAGGCGTTTATGAAGAAAGTCTATGACCGAAAGCTTGCTATATATATAAAAAACATTTAAGAATCGGAGCTTCAGCACCTCACCACCAAGTCTACTGGCAGATGAGCGGTGTTTTTTTTCACTATTTACACTCTCTGAGTTAAATTGACACTGTGGATTTTACTGTGTAGGAATTCTGTGGGGAGGTAACAGACAATATAGGCCACACCACTCAGAATGATAGAGTGATCTGTCTTCATAGGAGTGATTTCACCTCGGCCAACTCTGCTGTTTAGGGCAATGAATAACACTTCCCTCTAGTCTAAAAGAACAATTAGTATACTCTTGTGTAGCGCATCATGGTGAGAAAGCAGAAGATTTTGTTTGACAGAATCATTTTTCATCCTGATTTTACAGTATAAACGCCAAGTTGATTGAGTAGTTTCTTTGCCCATGTAGGAGTATGCTTAAGAGCATTCCCTGTGTGTGTGTGTGTGTGTGTGTGTGTGTGTGTGTGTGTGTGTGTGTGTGTGTGTGTGTGTGTGTGTGTGTGTGTGTGTGTGTGTGCGCGTGGGTGGATCGCCAAAGGGCGTTATATGATTTATGGACATGGCTGACTGTGCTGTAACAATTTAGAATTACGTCTGATTCCGATTCCCATGAATTGTAACTAGGCCTGTAATTACTGTCTGTGTAGAATTAAGAATCTGTGTAGCATTAGCAATTTGTCAACACGGAAACAACTTATTCCAAACTTTTAATCAAATTAAAATGTCCAAATGTTTTGTTCAAATTGTCATCCCCTGTCCATTGCACAATAATTTTCCATCCATTGTAATCATTTTCATCCAATTTTTAAACAAGCAAAGGTATTAAAAATAGTCATACATATAAATGAATGAGTTTTAGTTTCATATTAGTTATAGTTTAGTATGTATAGTATTGTATACAGTCTACCCCTTTTTAAAAATTGACTTTTGAGCAAAACTCATCACTTCCCTTCTTTGTTCTACTGACAGACTTCTTTTCACTCAGCAAAAAGTAGGCAGCAACAAAACTATTCTGCTTTTGTTATTTTTAGGAGCTTGAAATGAATGCTTGAAATGGGATGTGTCTGACACAGTGCTGAAAGACAATGAAAAGAGAGATTTGACAGTGATGATATAACTAAAAGTGGTTTCAGCAGCTCCCTGCATTTTAAAATCTATTTATTTCTGAAGTCTAGACAGACGAGGGAATGTACACACACACACACACACACACACACACACACACACACACACACACACACACACACACACACACACACACACACACACACACACAAATACACACACAAATACATATGCAGTATATATATATATTATATACCGTATATGCATACAGTATATATCTATCTATATACGTGCGTGCGTGCGTGCGTGCATACACATACACATACAGTATACAAATGCATTCTCACGCACACACGCATGTGCATATACAAACACGTGTGCTTTGAAAAATGTGTCAGCACACAGACAGACAGATGAACACACACACACACACACACACACACACACACACACACACACACACACACACACACACACACACACACACACACACACACACACACACACACACACACACACACACACACACACACACACACACACACACACACACACACACACACCAACCAACACTAATTACTGATGGTTATTGACCTGCTCTTTAAGTGGAGAGGGACTGGGTTAAGGTCAGTGTCAATGTGAAATGTGAATGTTAATTCTGACTGCACTTGTCTGCCCAAGGCCACAGAGAGGTTAAGTATGTTGGTCTGCAGTTGTCACAGTTTTGACATCTGCTGCAGGAATGAATGCCGCAGGAACAATAGCCATGACAATGGTGAATCAGTGCATCTCATTTCTTGAAGACATTTTGCATCAAAACTGTGACAGCAAATGTCAGTCATGAGATTTATGACGGGGTTGATTTATAGGCTAACCACTGAAAGACTAACCACAAAGAGATTCTAAATTATTTTTAAAATAACCAATCTGCAAGCTCACAATGTGTCTCGCTGCGATGGAATGCCAGTGTTAAAGTGGTTAATGGCTAGATATTCTATATAAATTACAGCATAATGTAACATACAGAATCAATGTATGTTACTTTATGTCATTTCTAATTTGTAAATACACTACATTGCTGTCATCTAAGAACGTAAACTCATTTAACTTATTTAACCTATATGTACAAGCTCACAATGCGTCACGCTGCGATGGGATGCCACGATTAAAGTGGTTATATAAATTCCTACATAATGCCACATACAGAAAGAAGGCTTCAATTTGTCATTTTTCATTTGTTAATAAGAACGTAAATGGAAAACGTGCGTTCTTCATAGGAAAAGCCAAACTTCTCAACAGATGACCATAATATATTTTGGAATTGTACAACAGGTTTTAAACACTCAAGCTTCACTGCGTGGATTCATACTATTAATTTGGTCCACAAACTTTTCCAAAAACCAAGGGTTTTAAACAGTTTCCCAGAGCCCATGGTAACATAAAAAAAGTAAAAATCTATGTAAACAATCAATGTAGAACATCAGCAAGTAAAGTACAGCACAGTATCAAAAAGGCAAACATCAGCGCTGCACTGTAAAACTACAGCAAAGCAGTGAGCCTGCTCACCTCATTGTTTAACCCATTAAGACCGGGAACGTTTCTGTGTAATTTTTAGATTTCTTTGGCTACAGAAATATCAGATGTACAGGCTCATAGTGTGGCACCAAGTGTCGCGCTATGAGCTTGTAGATCTGCTATTTTTGATTTGTTTTTAAAATGTGTGCAAATGTTTGAGTATATATATTTTTTAAAGCGAACATTTGTAACTCAAATCTTTGCTTAGGGATTCTACAAATGTCTTCTAATCCTAACAGTTTAAAAAAAAACACACCCAGTGTGAAGTGAGCGGTGATATTTATGAGTTATCAATTTCATCATAGTGTAAATTGAGCGGTGCTTACATTTTTTACATTATTAATAATTTCATCATGCGTCTCGCTAGCCTATCACAGTGCGTCTGCAAAGTTTGAAGTTAATTTCATCATGTGTCTCGCTAGCCAATCACAGCACGTCCTGCAAAGCTTAGCCTATCGGCGTGTTTTCCACAGCATGGCGTCACAGCGAAAGACACATTTGCACGACGGAAAGAAAAACTTCCACCACGGATGGGTCCTAAACCCTCTTATAGGAGCGGTTGCACCGCTCAAAAAACTATTTTGCTATATCAGTGGTTCTCAAACTTTTTCATGTCAAGGGCCCCCAAAATGATGTGTATTTGGCCGCAGACCCCCATCTCAAAATATGTTGTTCCAGGGACCCAGGGAGTTTTCACGATAAAAAAAAATAGCAGATCTACAAGCTCATAGCCCGGCACTCAGTGCCGGGCTATGAGCTTGTAATTCTGCTATTTTTTAATAGCCCAAAGAAATCTAAAAAAATAACACGGATGCGTTCCCGGTCCTAGTGGATTAACTTGTCCCAGCTCATCTCATGGTGAGCATATTGTCTGTTCAAGGCTCCGGAGCGGGTCATAAATTATGTTGAAGGTGAACTATGACTTGGGGATAGGTGGTTATGAAAATTTCATCAATCTGGTGAGGGGAGAGGGGGGGCCGGGAGCCCCAGCTGCTGCTGTCAGAGGCCACTTCTGGTGGACGAGCAGGGGGTCAGATCTGGAGGAGCGTGTGTGTGTGTGCGTGTGCGTGTGCGTGTGCGTGTGCGTGTGCGTGTGCGTGTGCGTGTGCGTGTGCGTGTGCGTGTGTGTGTGTGTGTGTCTGTGTCTGTCTGTGCTTGAGTGTATTCATTTGTGTGTGTGTGTGTTTGTTTCTGTATTTTTGTGGATGTATGTTAATTTATGTGTGTGTGTGTGTGTGTGTGTGTGTGTGTACAAAGTGTTTGAGGTAGTACAGTATTTATTATTTAATGGTTCTATTATAGTCACATGCTTTTCACAGAAATGAGTTAGTTAGTTAGATTGATTGATTGAGTTTATTAGACTGTCAGACATTTGGGCTAAAAGGATAACACAAAAAAGTCATGGGGACTTGTTTACATTGTGACCCTAGAACGGTCGGTAAATTCAAAGTAGAGTGAATATAGAGAGGTGAGAAAAAAGTTCTTATACCTCCCAGTCCCAAGCACATTTTCAGTAGATATAATATTAAAAACACTGTCTGAGCAATGACGACTGCATTCCTAATTCAGTCATTTTGGAACAAATCTCCCAAGTTCAATCTTGCATTTAGCTAAAATGGCCTACAGGCCTCCAACGTCTTTTATGATGATCTCAAATTAACTTTTTACGTTAATACTGGATGCACTTCTGTGTGCATAATATTAAGATAAAGCAGCAGTGGAAAAGTGCTGTGTTTATTTTTGGTAAATCCACCTTATTGCTCTTCAGGACTCCTAACCCCCCTGCAGAGCGAGTGCCTTCCAAAGCAAGGGGACATATGACCTTATATATGTCTGGGGTCATGCACTCCACTGAAGCTGTGTCTCCACTCTTGAAGACGGGTGCATACTGGCAACTCTGACAGACGTGTAAACAGATGCAGCCGTTGTGTTTGCCGTGACAGGTGATTATAGTTGGCACCGGTGCCAAGGCAATTAAACCCGAGGGCTGACAGCGCCATTTGGTGGGCTGTTATTTCGACGCCAGAATAATTGTAGCAGCACATTTTCACCTGCTAGGCCGAGGCCTCGGAACATCATTAATCTAAGGCAGGAACAACGGCCGGCTGGAGGTGTTCGGTGTCTGAACACTAGCTTTGGCCTGTGTTGGTTTGATATACAGTAATGAGACGGCGAGTGAGGACATGGGAATGAGATTCTGTTTATGGTAATTAGACTCAGCGCGCCAGGGTGTGGTTCTTATTTGAAAGCTCCACGCTCCATCCGGCTTTGGCTGGTGAGGTAGGCCTATATAATCCAGTGCAAAGGCCATGGTCGTATAAATTCTTAATATTTATTGGAAAAATACGAATGCAAACCAAATAGCAGCGACACCAATGACTGATGTTTGTCAGTATAATGCTGTGATTTGTATTGACTTGACTTCATGTAAAGTGTTGTCACACTAGAGGAAAAGACAGTGGTGGAAAGTAACTAAGTACATTTACTCAAGTACTGTACTTACGTACAATTATGAGGTACTTTTAATTTGCTTCACGTATTTCTATGTTGTGGTATTGCTACTTTTAGTTAAGTCGGAGTACTTCTTCCATCACTGGGAAAACAGGAACTCATACATTGTGCATATACAGTAGTAATAATAGGCTACACCTGACATAGCCTACTATGGAGAATGAATACATATAACTCTAGATTTATACTCCACATTTTATGCTTGTGTCCTATACACACTAAATGAACCCATACTGGACACTGACATACTGAAGTTGCAAATCCACTGACACCGAAAGGAACATGGCGGGAAGGAGTCAGTATTCACACGCTGCCCCTGTGCTGATCTAATGTGGAAGAACCCCCGGCATTACAAGACAGTTAACTGCACATTCCTGCGACCCCGATTGGTAAATCCTCCACCGGTTAAGTGTTAGTCCCACTACCAGCTGGTCCAAGATGAGCGCATGACACCATTTGTTGGCACGGAATGATGCACGCTGTTTTTCTTTAATTACGGTGCTGAGACTCAGTTGGCCTCCGCTAACAACATTTAATCGTCTGAGATTTAACTAATAGGCAGACTTTGATGAGACTCAGTGCAGACCAAGTCATGACACCGTACGAGAAAGCTGTGCATGTGCATATCACTGCCCTCTCTCTTTTCTAAAAGTTTACTATCCTAAATATACAGTACATGTTACATGTTAGATTTTCCTTTATTGCCTCTTTCTTTCATCCTGAGGGGCAAGTCAATTACTAAAGGCTTGTTAGAGGTGAAAGTTTGTTGCATGCATTTCTTTAGTGGTATTCTTGGGCTGAGGAGTAGATATACAAAAGTGTGTCAGTTGTTTTTTCTTTTGACCCAGGTTGTGCCAGAAGTAGAATAATTAGGAGGTGGTGGTATATACTGGCATGTCTGTTTTTATGTGTCTGTGTTTATTATTCAATGTCTCAAAAACATGGAGGATCCAGTTTGTCAGTGTTATGATCTTGTCTTCAACTATCTTTCGAAAAGTACAATAACTTTTAAAATGTTGTGATGTTGTTAATTATTGTATAACAGTAAATAACTCAACAAAGTATAGATTGGCAAGGCCAATTTATACTTTATACTGTTGAAAAACTCTTTCGGCAAGTGTTGCTCGACAAAAATATGGTCAAAGATGCAACTGTAGAAGATTGTTGCGTGTGACTTTTTTTATACTTGTCGTAAGGGTTGGGTGATAAAGTGTAAATTAACCTTAGTGGGATTTATGTCGCTCAGTTTTGGGAAATCGACTCTGTGGTCAGAGACGACACCTGTTCTCGAAAGTGTTACCCGACATATCTCACAAAGCCTACTTGAACCATTCAGATCCACCCCTCATCATCTCTACACTAATTGGATTAGTATGCTAATGTCAATTGTGTCTTTAAAATTAGATTGTAATTCTGCGTATAACTGCAAAAGCGTATTGTTTTACTTAAAAGAATGTGAGACATGGTCAAGTGTTGTGGTATTGCTATTGTTGCCCACCGTAGAAACATGCCAATGCCAAGGTGATAATCTTAACTGATACAGTTCCATTTGTCCAAAGGATTACTGGCTAATAAGACAGTCTGAAGCATCACAATATGTCTATAAGTATCTCTGGGAGGGGCAGAAGTAAGTGTCTGGACTAACAAATGGAAGTTAAATGAGATTATAATATTTCTTTGACTGAACCTGTCACAGATGGAGCAGTGTGACATAAATGGGTTGTGGCAGTCATTGCCTTCGTAGAAAAAAACCTCCTCTGATCATAAAAGATGAATGAAGTGTAACTGTGCAAAGAGCACACATTTTGATTCCTCTCCAAAAAAGAGGATAGACATTTTGTCATTTCGATAAGTTATTGGTAAGGTATTTTCCTTTTCAAGTTTTGATGATGAAGTCAGTGGGTTACTTTTTTGCTTTCTCATTTCTCAACTATCAGCTTTCAAGTGTGTGCTCAAACTCTTCAAAGAAATGCCAACAGCTAAAACAATGTTTAATCTCGGCCTCCTGGGGAATCGTCAAACAGTGCTTTAAGTAGATGAAAGTGTCAATTAAAGAGAAAAACTTCAAAATAGAGCCGATTAAACTTTGAAATCTTTAAATCGCTCCCCACTGAATTGTCTCAGCTGTGGAAAAGGTTGCCTGAAGTGCACAACTTATTTTGAATCACGCAAAAAAGAAAAGACAAGTGGTATTTATTTACTATGCTTTAGCTGTCAACATGCCTTTGCCTGACTGCATCTCATGCCTCTCTCTGTCAGGGATCTGTTTTCAAGATTTGGTATGAGATGTCAGGCTCCAAAGAGACTATATCTCTTGTATGTGAGCAACTTTAAGGAAGAAGATGGATGCAAGACACGCACACGCACGCACGCACGCACGCACGCACGCACGCACGCACGCACGCACGCACGCACGCACGCACGCACGCACGCACGCACGCACGCACGCACACACACACACACACACACACACACACACACACACACACACACACACACACACACACACACACACACACACACACACACACACACACACACACACACACACACACACACACACACACACACACACACACACACACACACACACATACACACACACACATAGACGTACATGTGCGTGTCTCGGCAATTACCTCCTCAACTTCACTGGGTTAAAAACTTGTACCTGGTTGGTGTTCAAGCAAACAGTCCCCCTATACTGGAATTTAATGGGCTGGTTTCTAATTGATGTTTTATTTACAGCGACAGCCTGTGTGTGTGTGTGTGTGTGTGTGTGTGTGTGTGTGTGTGTGTGTGTGTGTGTGTGTGTGTGTGTGTGTGTGTGTGTGTGTGTGTGTGTGTGTGTGTGTGTGTGTGTGTGTGTGTGTGTGTGTGTGTGTGTGTGTGTGTGTGTGTGGAATTGTGTAGCAGACCTCAATTATCAGCAGCAAGCAAGAGCTGTATGCTTGGCAAGTTAAAAGGACTGTCATTGGAAAAGACAATAAGAAGGAGACAATAACCCACAAAAGTGTGCCCTGAGAGATGACTGAATACATACAGAGAGTAGATAATGTTGCCATTAAATTGAGCCTGGCTGAATCTGAAGGCAGTCGTGGATTGCTATAATGGATTTAACTGTACATTCATTGCCAGGGAAAATGTTACTCAGAGATGAGAGAATTTAATTGATCACCAAAATACTATATTTGTGTGAATCAAGTGTGATTCATCTAATTGGTATGCTACTGTAGCTTGCTAGGCCTGTTTGTCTAATTTGATATATTTACTATACTCAAAAGAACACTCTTTCTATCAGATAAAATCACTTTAAAAATAATATATAACAATAATAATTCAAAAATCCAGTTATGTTAATAATGCAATGAAATCACACTGAAAAGTCAAATGGCTATTTTGCTCTTTCTTTTCTTGTATCTCCCTTTATCCCTTTGTGTTTTACCTGCCGTGTTTCTTTTTGCTGGGGCCCTTTTGTCATTTTTATTTCTTTTGTTCCAGTGTCACAGTATTCAAATTCCCAAATTAATAATAATGTGGTGTTGAGATAAACATCATTCACTTATTTAGTTCGGTTTGCTAAACTGCCATTGGCGATAGTGTCTCCCTACTTGAGGGCTTATTCAACCGTAACAAATTATTTAGATCACTATCAATCTGTTATAGCAAATGCAACATTATTCAGAGGCATTGTTAAAATTCTATAATATGTAAATGGATGAATAATGCATTTTAGCATACATTAATTTGTTTAAAAAAACTCTTGCTTGTTTTCTCTTTCACTCGTTCATTTATAGTATACCTTCATTCGTTTGTGCATTTGTTTACCTACTTAGCTCCATGTAATAGCTGTAAATAAATAAATAAAGTTGCACATATAAATTGCTCAACACAACCACATCGGGGCCACCTGCATTTTGCGGATGGCTCCAGCACACCTAGCCTAAGCACAAAACTTTCACACCCTTTCAACTTTAGTGGTCCTCTAAATTGCAGTTGACACCGTGGAGAAGCGTCTCATATCAATCTGTAATGGATTCTGATGACAAACTACATGGTTGAAAGACCATGTAATCTCCCCTCCAATTAATTAAAGCACACAGGGCTTTCCAGCCCATCTACTGCTGGCCACACTCGAACCAGCTGCCACTAAATGGCTTCACTTGCACTGCTGTCAAGTGGAAAAGATTGAGCTCCTACGAGCTAAGGAAGGTGCTTAGCTGAGGCCAGCAGATGCTGTGTGGGGGTATTTGGTTATATGTGTGTGGGGGGTGATTGTGTATGTATGGTTATGTTTGTGTGTGTGTGTGTGTGTGTGTGGGGGGGGGGGGGGGGGGGGAGGGGGTCACTTGCATGCAGCAACACCATGACTTCTTAGCAACATCTGCACTTTCAGTAAGTTAATTACCTGCACTACTTCCCCAGTCTGACACACACACACACACACACACACACACACACACACACACACACACACACACACACACACACACACACACACACACACACACACACACACACACACACACACACACACACACACACACACACACACACACACACACACACACTGAAAACTGAAAAAAGAAATGTGACACAATGTCACAATAAAGAAGAATAGCACGCCAGAAACGGTGAATGTTACATTTCAGTAATGCTATCAAAACAGTTTCTCTCCAAATACCCCATTCTCCCTCTTTAAAGGTTTATCTTCTTCTCTTCTTCTCTCTATCTTACTCTTCTTTATCTTCATCTGTCTGCTATATCCAAGACTGCTAAACTGTTGAGACAAACATCTTCATTTTTTCAAGCAGGCCAAATCCCAGTCCCAGCTTTCTACTTGTAATTAAATGAGAAAAGACTGGAGCTTTACTCAGGCTTTGATAAGAGCTATCAGTTTGGAGTTACTTTGGCTATTGATTTGATTAAGAAGCTTATACATTGTTTAATGAGTTTTCCACTCCACTGCACTGTTTCTAATCAGGCATATTGCCAGGCTCTCGGATGCGATGCACTCTCTCTCTTCTCCCTTCTTGCCCCCCTGTCTCGTTCTCTCTCTCTCGTTCTCTCTTTCTCTCTCTCAGGGTCTTCTAGAATGTGCCACACAAAATGCCCAGATTGAGGAGGCTGGAGGAAATCAATGGAGCAATTTACTTTCAACGTGAAGTTTAAAGAGAGATTTATGTCCCAATTGTGTGAACTTTCAATTGCATTATTTATAACTTGCGGTGCAAAATGATACAATCGTCTAAGCTTTGTTTAGTATTTACTGTATACTGATGTAGTTTTACATCAGACGAAAAAAAAGCTACAACATTTCTAATATTCAGAAAATATTAAAAGCTAATGTGAATAATATGTGAGGGCCAAAGGCTCAGTGAATTTTCTGTGCATCTTAACCAGTTATACCGTATATACAGTACTTCGTTAACCGGAGTCCCCCATGGGTGGACAGAGGACACCTCCTTTTTTCCCTCTACATCAAATCTTTTTTCCTGAAATAGCCGATCTACAAGCTCACAACACGTCGCAACGTGATGAGCTTGTGAGATTTTAGATATGAACGTTTACCTCAGAATAGGGTTCATGCGGTTAAAGAAGTACAGTATATAGCTGCCCTCAGCCCTACCGTGAATGATGGGTATCTGAATGCGATTTGCTATACAATATAAGCTCTGTTCCACTGTGTAGGGTTAGGCCCTAAGATTGCCCTGGGTCTAGCCAAACACTAAGCAGATCACCCCTGTCACAGACGGTGGGTGAAAAATAATATGAATATTATTCTCATTTGAGGCATGGTTATCTAAGCATATATATTTATATATCTATAATGTGGATATCATTCTCATTTAAGAGGCCTCCCCCCTTGCCCTCCACGATAGCTCTAAGCACCTCCGTTATGAAAACAGCCCTCACTCTGCACTCAATCTCAGCTATGATTGACAATTATAGCTGCATAATTCTCTCCCCCGTCAACCTCCTCATCTCCTCCTTCATTCCGACGGCGGCGGTGACAGCACCTCAGATATGGCAGACAGATAAATATGTCATAAATCACAGTGACGGGGCTCCTAAGGCTCTCTGGGGAGTAATCTCCCTCTGCCTCGCTGGGCCCACTATTCATCATTAGATGAAGAGTCACTCACAGCCTCTTTTACCGGCGCTGACAGAGGGAGCCAGAGGAGCCATGGACTCAAAAGCCACAGCAAATGGCGGGAACAAAGCCCCACTCGCCAGTTCCAATAACTGAGCATTAAATATGAGATTGCCTGCTTTCTCTCTTCCTTCCTTACTTCTCTCTCTCTTTCTCATTCACTCTCAGTGTCCTCTCTCTCTTTCTGTCTCTGTCTGCACCCCCCCCCCCCCCCCCCCCCCCCACCCCCCACCAGTAGTGAGATAACTCGATTTGATGTCAGCAGCGTCCCTTTTTTCTTCCTGGCTTCCAAGTGAGGCTGGTGTCAGCCATTGTTAGCCTCTTGAGTTATTAGCAGCCTTCAGCTGCTATCGTTCCTCGCTGTCACTTTCGTTAGCCGCAGCTAGCTTGACAGTTGCAAAGTTAATTAGCCCAACTAATGGGGAGCTGGTGTTTGGCCGGATGTGACATTTGAGGTCTGTCGTGAGAGAAAACAAACAAATCAAGCATTTCATTAGTCGATTGTGACAGGTTCCCTTTTTTTCCTTTCTTTTTTTTTTCTTTTACCTTCGCCGTGCTCACAGGGCCTGCATTGTTTGTTTTGAGGCTATAATGAACTTCACACACCAACTGGTTTTCTGCTCCATCCTCCCAGCAAACAGACTGCAGGAAAGTCTCTATTCCTTCCACTTATTAATGCCAATACAAATAAAAACACACCCGCGTCTGAGTGTAACAACGCACACATTAATAATTTATCGTTGTAATAGTTCAGCACGGCCCCCCTTTTCACCAGGAAGAGAACGCCTGAGTCGATTTGAAGGTAGATAATGATCAATGGAGCATGAAGACACTGTGCTGTGTGACGGTCCTGATTATATTTACAGAGTCTTTTCACCGCTATAGTCAGTACCTGTTATTTGAGTAGTAATGAGTGCTGGAGGCCTCAAGAATATTATGTGCTCGTCGGGGGTTCAACTGAGAAAA
Organism: Gymnoscopelus microlampas; assembly: GCF_963454915.1. Taxonomy (NCBI): domain Eukaryota; kingdom Metazoa; phylum Chordata; class Actinopteri; order Myctophiformes; family Myctophidae; genus Gymnoscopelus; species Gymnoscopelus microlampas. The sequence continues at coordinate 21,195,151 of NC_139943.1, forward strand.
AAGATCTGCTCGAGTAATTAGACGCCATGGCGGTGACAGGAACTGAGTGGCGTGACCATGTTGAGTTAACGTCTTTGACTCGGAGTTGGTTGGACTCAACGCGGTCTCATGTTCCATCGTCGCTCGGAAGAGATGGTACCTACAAGAATCTGCTGACAAACAACAGTGTCAGAATCTTAAGAACTTACGTACACTGCCTGTGAGCATCGAATCATTACCACCATCTAACTTGAAACACGTAATTATGCAAGTTTGTGTCAGAGTCAGGGTTGGGGTTCTTTTTCCTAGTTCTTCCAATGCTTTTGGCTTACATGTAGGCTACCGTGTAAGCTCAAAATATACCTTAGCTGATTGAATACAAAGCCTTTAATGAAGGGATAATTCATTATAGAACAATTATAAACACATGTTTTGGCCTTATACAATCTTCATCAGAGTGATGAATCAGTGAAGAAACAAACACTAGCTAACAAGCACTATGAGCTGTAAAAATAATTTGTTTTGCCACACATCATTATGGTATTAGAATTGGACATTTGGATTATGCTATGGCTGAACATTTTAATGATAGTCACAAAGATGAGACTGACTCTTTCACAGCTTCAGGTCTAGACCACATTCCTTTAACTAGTAAAAGAGGTGACATAATTAAAGCACTCAGTCAGAAAGAGACTCGCTGGATAGCCCAACATAGCTTCAGGTCACTATATCCTGGCCTTAATTAATCTTGCCTGTTTTGTTTAGATACTTATTGTGTAATGTTTGGTAGACATGTGCAGTATTGAGATCCTGTACATTGTGCTGAATCTGTTTTAGACTTTGCGGTTAAGGACTGCCTTTCTTGTGATGATCAGCCCAGAAACTAATTTCCCCTTATTAAAGGGTTTTTAATCTATGAAGGGACTTTTCCTCCCTGTTTTGCCAAGGAGCACCATCAATCACTTCCTCATTTATAGATGCTGCAGCCCTCTTCACTTGTTTATAATATCACTTCAGTTGAAATTAAGATGTGTACTGCAAACAAAGTCATGTTTAACTTCCACCAATGACAATGAGCCACTTGTCATCTACTGTACAATATAAACTCAATTTTCAAAGTGGTAATACGTCCTACTTTTAATGTTTGTTTATTTCAACACCTCTGTTGATGTTACCATTTCCTGTCCATCCAAAAATGGTATCCTCTTTCTCACCCTCATTCCTGTAATTCTTTTATTTTCCCATTTCCTCATTGCTTGTCTCCCGTAATAGTTCTTCTTGCCCCATTTCACTTATAAATCATTGACTGAGATGCCACTCTCTGTCAGGCAGCAGTCGCGTCGCTTCTGCCTTCTTGAGATAAACCGCTGCATCTTTGGCTGAAGCATGGAGATTTATAATGCTTTGATAAGCACAACCTAGCCATCATTCTCTGCCAAATAGACCCATCAGTGCTGCTTGCATTTATGCGTTTATGTTTATTGTGTTTGTGGGTTCTTTTTCAGTATCCTTAGAGGCCCCACATCACTTACACAGGGGGCCAAAAAGAGTCCGTCTGCGCCATTACTTTCTATTAGATAAAGAAATAAATGGGCCACAATAGGTTTTCGGCTTTGATAAAGAAGAAAGAGGTGATGGACTTATCGCCGGAGACGTCTTTCATCACTGCTGCATTCTTAAAGGCTTGATGCCTGCTTATTGTTGGCTTGATATTTGTGTCGTTTGAGACCTCTGGGAATGGACACCTCTCTGCTGTTTTGGTTTTCAGCTTTGGTTTCATACTGTGTGCATTGTTTATTTGCTCTGATTAACTGGCCGTCAAATGAATTAATTAGCTTTGGACATTTGACAGGCAGCCATTCCACCACGTGCATTGGTTGTGGTCACATAATTTGTCTATATTTTGATGGTGTCATACACCAAGGTATCACATACAATTACGATGGCGTCTGAGCATTTGGCCGTGGCTGCATATGGTGGGGTTATTGTGTGGCGGTCCCATACATCCGTCAGAGCTATCATCTCTGTTCACAGGAAGCATATTTAATGCTTACTGTGTTAATAGCCATTTGTTATCAGTGCACACAGATGTCTGTTGACATCTAAATGGTTCCACGGTGAGCCCTTTACTGGGGGGCTGAGCTGAGGGATCAGCAGTTAATGTTGCATGAAGGGAGCGTATGGCACAGCAGAGACCAAGGGTGTTATTTACATTTGAAAGATATATGTTATGATGGTAGCCCAAAACCCCTCATTTCCACTTATTATCATGTCATCCTGTTAGACCCCCCTCTTCTCTCATTGCCCCTCTCTCGCCCATGTTGTGTGTATGTCCTGCTCTCTTTTCCTATGTCTTTCTCTCAAAGGTAAATTAGCCGTCGTGTGATTTATTCCCCTATTGCAACGGTAATGTCACACAAGCCAGCAGCTTCATGGCCAATGAGGCAGAGTCACTTTGGAGTGGTTAAGTAGTAAATCTGAGCTGTGTTCATTCTGTGCTACAAACTGAGGCAACACGATTAGGAAATTGTGCTAATTATCATGAAAATACGCACCACTGGCACAGCGGTTTTTCCACGCATTTTACTCCAATGCATTTGCCTGAGACAAAGTATAACATTAATGTTGGACTCGACCAGGGTCAAGTGACCAAGCCTAATATTACATACTGTACATTATCTCTCTTGATAGCAATTTAAGATAATATGAAAATATATGGCCTATGCCTGGTAACAAAACATTACTGTTATTTTAGTCTGTGTTCTTTGGCACTCCTCTGATTAATTTCTACTAGACACTGAATAACAGAGTTGATTTGGAATCAGTCTGTTGAAAACTACAACACAGTACACACTGCTTTTGTTGAGGTTATTATGCTGTCATACATGAAAACTGTGTTCGCAGTTTTATTGTGTTGTCTAACCTTACCATTCTCAAGCAAGATCTTGAGTTTCATGTTATTAGGAAAGTTTCTTCAGAGATGCCATCATGCCAAAGGTGTTCAAAGGCTGAAGAGACTCCCATCTGTCTACCTCGATCCGGACCAATATCACCATGCTTATTAGGCTGGGAAGAAACAAGGCAATTCAAAATTCCTTGCCTCCGAGTGTCTCAATATTGTATAATCACATAGAAATGCCTGAACATGTGTGCCTCAAAGGAACAACGTCGGATAAACATTTGTTTTCCTCTGACAACAATTATTCATCAGATGCTAATTTCATTCGACAAGTTCCTCAAAGGGAATAGAAATGAAGGGAACATATGTCAGCTTTTTGATTCCCTCGGTAAGCACATTTGGCTGTCAGCAATATGTGAAGACCACCGAGCTGCGATTGATCATGAGGAAATTGGTTTGTTTTCTGTTTCATATCGGACAGCGTGTTTTCACCAGTGCAGATGACGAGGCTGGAAGGTCAATCTGTTCTTGAAAGTGCAGCCTGCCAAATCAAGGCCTTTTTCAAAGGGAGATGTAGAGGCAGTGTTCTTTAGTCCTCATATAGGCAATATTGTGAAATATCTAATGATGCGATTGATAACAAAACATAATATAATTCACTTGGCAGAGGCTTGTATAAATGTAATGTAAAACACAAGTGTGAAGGTTAGCATGTTATAGTGGATATTCAACGGTCAGGCTCTCCTTGTTCTATACCATCTGATTGGTTGTGGGTCGCACACACACACACACACACACACACGCGCACGCATGCACATACGCACAATCTCTTATCCTGTCTGTTTCAATTTAAGATTGTGATTGTGATCACAGTATGACAAATGCTTTTAACTTCATGAATAATTGTGCGTGTCCTGCTGGTCAGTGGTAGTGACTACCTAATTATCAAACTTTCTTACCTCAGCTCAGTCAACCTTCTGTTCTCAGAAGTTCATTCAGTCATTGGCACATCAGGATGAGTTTGATTAAGTCTCATGCTACTATCATCATAAATATCCCAGTTTTCCTGTTTGTGAGCAGGTTTGCATTGGGACTTAGTGTTTACTGAGTTTGACAAACACCTTGCGATAGTTTTGGACTTCCTAGAAGGGTATGGCACTTTTTTCTGGACTGGTAGTCTTTATTTGGTTGAATATTTCATGGTAGTTTCAAGACTGCACATCCGGGTAGTTCGGTTGGTAGAGCACTCGCCCTTGGGACACAAGGTCATGGGTTTGATACCGGGCACTGCCAACTGAGCGTATGAGTAGCACGGCTTGGGTGTGGCAAGTCGTGCGGGAGGTAGCCTACTGGGAGCTGATGGTAGGTGTTGCGCTCCACCTCAGCATTCCCAGGGGTCTAGCGCATTGAAACTGATAGACTGCGTTCATACTGTAGCTAACACTGACAATAAGCCTCTCCGACTGATAGCTTTAAAGGATCTACACCATGAATTTAAAAAATAATACTAATATTTAATATCATATTTTTTATGTCCATAAAACGTTTTTCAAAAGGTTTGAGCCTAAATCAAGCCTCAGATATACTCATTCCAACTAACTTCTCTCTGGCTTATAAAGCACTTTCACCTGCAATACCACATTGTCCTGTTTGGCACGGGGCGCTATTGAGCCAGTTTGTATACATGTTATCTCCTGGTTCTATATCATTTTTATCCCTCGATTTTGGAACCCTTTTTTCACCCGGTGCCAATTTGCTAAGTGATCCTGGGCACTACACTCCCCCCACCAGCCTAGGGAGGCCAGGGCCGAGCTCATGCCTCCTTCAATGCATGAGAGCCAACTGACCTTCTTGTCACCTGACAGGGGGGAGTTTCCCTAGTTGGACGTAGCGCGCGGAAGGAACACGTTATTCCAACCAGTTCCCTTCCCCTCCATCAGGCGCCCCGGCTGACCAGGGGGAGGCAGTATAGTGACCAGGATTACTACATGTTTTTTGTGAGGGTATTAACTACCCTAGGAGACACGGGGAGAACATGCAACTCTCCACACAGAGTGGGCCCTGTTATCTCCTGGTTCTGAGTGGAAAAAGTTTTTTTTGGAACTGAAAAACGGGAGGGATTGTACCCTGACGTGACGTCACGTCAGTTTGGCCTGTTTTGAGACCAATTTACAGAAAACCCCAGATTAGCTGTGAAAGCCCGAGTGTTCAAACTGGGGTATTTTTGGGGATAGAAGAGAGGTAGGGGAGACCAAAAACACCCAAAAAAGAAGAAAAAGTTAAAATTCATGGTGTAGTCCCTTTAAATTCTCTAATAAGCTCACTGTCTCTCTGTGAAATATAAATTAATTAAACCAATACAGAGATGAAACTTCTTATAAAAAAATAGTAAAGGATTTATTCTAGAGAAAATATCTTACAAGCGTCGGAAATGCTTCGAGAGAGCTTCCAGTAAAGAGTTTTACTCAGCGAGTACAGAGATTTATACACATTTCGTGATAAACGGTGGTTCCTCCTCCTCATCATCACGTCATCGATCAGCTGTGGTCCCAACTATCTTTATTCTTTTTAAAATTAAATTACGTCATCTATTATTTCTTGATTCTGACATCATTATAGTTTATAATGTAATAAAGATACCATATTGTTATGGTAGCAGGTGCCTAGCGATATGTAAAATGAGAGAGCATGATGCAATAAGAACTTATTTTCCACTATAAATATGCAGTACATTCCCAAGAGAGCTTCCACAGACTGGCAAACAGGCAACACAAATTGTTCTTAATTAAGCTTTTAATCATCTTTTCCAATACTGACTTAACTGAGCTATGCTGATGCTCTTATTTGTTGTCAGATAGTTGTCATGCTTCACAGAAATAATCTCTAGGGTTGGAGGTTTCTTGGATAAACTAAGGATCATGTAAACTTTCAAGGAATGAGGTCTCTTGAGAATTTGTTGAGGACTTCTGTTAATTTCAGCAATTACATTCCAATTTAGCCGTGCATCTGACATTAGATATGCAATTTCTGATGATGGCATGGTGCATTCCGTTCTATTGTCTCTTAATCCTTTGAGAGATGCGTAAATTCAGTTGGAGGACATCAGCCCATGTGCTGTGGGAGCTATTTCACACGCGCACACCATCTAAATGTGCACATGCATGTGCCGCTCCCCATACACAAACACACAAATATCACATAAAAGTTTACACACACTGTATGCACTCGTGTGTGTGAAATGTATTTGATGTAAATGATTATAAAATATGTTCAAATGTATATAAAATGAGAGGTTTTGTCGGTTTTAATTTGCAATCCTGTTGCAAGACCTCTATGTAATTGAGGAAGATTTGACCTACCTGTACAGCCAGTACGATGACTGCTGCTGGGAATGTACTTAAAGCACTTGAACCCCAGCTTCTCTATTCTGGTGGGAACACTCGCCAAAAATGTACGATCGGTTATTTGGGGCGAAGAGGTTTGGTGTAGACGGGAAAAAAAGGTCCAAGTAAAGTTGCAACTCAAGTCCATTTCACTAAGAATAGAGGGTTCAAGTGGGCAAACACTTAAAATACTATACACCACTGAAAAAAGATTGGAAAAGAAAGCATATGGAGGCTGAATGAATAATTATAGCAGCTGTAAGGGAGGAAAGGGATTCAAAATCTGATGAGTGTTGCAATGAAAATTACCTGAGAGGAAAAAGGGCCCCTCTAACAGAGATTTTATACCACTGCTTTCATCTTTTGAGGAATTAAGATATTAATTAGAAATTGATAATAGATACAGTATATATTTGTTTCATCAATGGGTTTTAAATGGGTCTCAGAAGGGGCATACACTTTTCTAAACGTTAGCCTAATTAACATACAACATTATATTTACATGGAATTACATATTTTTAGACATTATAATTGTCCATTGTTTGTTTATCACTCTTTATCACAAGATCTCTTTTACTTTTAAGTATGCTTTCGAGTATCAGTAACAAACATGACATTGATTTAGTGGTAAAGTGACTTTGCAGTGAGAGTGACTCATACATGAGCCACGGTGTCTTTGTACTACACAGGAACAGGCCTCGGTACAAGATGGACATCGATTCTGTGGTATGCCTGATCAATATCAGAATAAGTAGACTCACTCTAGAGGCAAATTAGAATGTCAGCCACTGCACCGTATTTTGTCAAGACAGGGTATCAGTTTTAACTGAGTTGAGTTTACTCAGTTATCTTATATCTTAGTACTAGTAGAACCTTGGGTTGTATAGGTACCTTGCCAAATATTTTCAATCATCTTTATGTTGCTTCTGTCTGCAGTCCTTGGCCGCAACATGGTGCAACTCTGGTGACAGATATGTCACCACTGGTGTAATGCACGCGAGCACTACTGCTGTGCGAAATAGGTAGCTATTCTTGCAAACCACGAGCATAACATTTCTTGTGCATGCTGCCAGTAGGCCACATTTTTCATAACTATGTTATTTTTGTAAATGTATAACCTCAAGCCCACCATCCCTCCAAGCTATGGGGTATGTGTCCGCAACAGTATGGAGTAGGACTAGCCATTCGGGTGCAAGCTGTTCATCTGGCGTATGGGATCTACACTATGCCAATTCGCTCTGCCCTTTGGCTGAAGCACTATTGCCTCGTAAATGATAATCCATTAATGTAAAAATATATTTTACAGCAAACCTCTTGTGTTGGTCTCATTGGTCAAGTTTATAAAGATAGCTGCATGCATCTGTCTCTTCCACACATCGCAGCGCACCTACATACAGTTGGACGCACACATGCACATGCTCCGCAGTCCGCATACAGACAGTCACCTATGATGTGTGCCCTTTTTAAAATTAAGAGTTGCCAAATACCCCCCCCCCCCCCTTCTCCTCATTTGGTCATTATTCCACTTCCTGGAATCCCCATTCACTTATGTGTGTCGTTACTGCCATTGATCCCTACTGGCTCACCTGCCAGTGAGCCCCTACTGGGAGGATGTAGCGCCACCACCCTAGCCTGTTTTCAGACGAATCTGCCATTGCAAAAACAAATTGCCCTTGACAGATTAGGTCTGGCCCCTCTCAATAGAGATTTTATTTCTCTCCCTCCGAAGTTGTGAGGGACCAATCAGAGCCCAGTATACAGATATGGGGTGGGTTTACCACCAGAGGGATTTTTTTTATCTGCCCCTCGGAAATGCAAGTTCCACACAGAGATTCCAGACTAATATCTACGCAGTGATATTAGTCTGGCCATGCCAGGCTACCACCACCCTACTCCTCACCGTTCAACACCCCCCAGCTCATAGCTAATTGTGCTTGTATGGACGCTCAGCCAAGCCGGATGCACCATGGAGGATTAATTGAACCCCTAGTCTCTGTGGAGTAGGGATTTATTGTTTGAATGCACATTGGCATCATCTTTGTGAACAAACACAATGATTTAATTGAATGACAGAAGACCCCACCCCCCCTTAAAAAATATTTTTTCTATCATCAGAGTTAAAGTTATTTCCTTAACTGTTATTGTATCACATCAAAGCTGATGACACGTTGATGAATTATTGCTAAATAAAAACCTTTGTTGTAAGTAAATAGTAGCTTTAATCTTGAAGTGGTAACAGATCAATTGAACTTGATACCTTTGCTTTGTTTATGAGCAAAGTTTAGATAAGGAGTCAGCTCAACCAAGCATGTGATTACAAAGTACCCGAAACAAGCCAAGCCCTGACTCTGTTGATAAATCTCCCCATCCAATTACAAGATGTAATAATTTTGCACTCAAGCTGGTAATGAGGTCTAATACTGGCCGCATATGATAATTCCCCCACCGGATGCTGGCTTGATCAGATGTTGAGCTTTGTAATTAGACTGGCAGAAAATCATTATTTGGTGTTCAAATAGAAAATGAGGTTGGTGGGAAGTCAATTTGGCTTGGCTCTGTGAAGCGTAGACAAGAATTTAATGATTTAATTACAGTTGTAAGCTCCTTGGATGAGACTTCAATTGAGCTGAGACTTTTGCCAGGCTGTTGTGTGGAAGAGAGGGAGAGACAGGGGACGTCCAGGCCAAGTTCTTGACATCAGTTTGGAATAGTGTCACCGTGGCCAGACAATCATTAGATAGAAATTTAACATTTGAGGCACAACTATTGAAAAGTGGTTAAGGACTGCCCCCTAAGACAAAAAATAAGTAGATAATGCATGACAGGCATTATGAATTGACCCTCCTCAGACCAACTACGGACCAAAAACATGTTACAGCCCAGCCGGCAAATCCCGGACATGCTGACTTGTGATTCAGACCCTCCATCGCTGACGTAACCAGTGCTTTCGTGAACCGCTCCCACAGCCCTATCCAGCGTTCGCCTGTACTCCGATGACACGGCCCCCAGCGGTGGATCAGAATCAGAATCAGGTTTATTGTCACATCACAGGTTTACAAGGTAAAAAAGTGGGTGAAATTTGTTTTTGTACATCATTCCCATCGCAACGTTAGTTCCATAGAAAGAAGAGTGGGGAGAGAGAAGAAGAAGAAGAGGGGAGGGGGGCAAGTGGGAAGTAGATCGAACAAGAGAACAATAGAAGGCCAAACAAGTTATCTGGATGAACCCCACAGGGCCAGGACCATCGCATCGCCGCCGGCTATCCGGCTGGCCCCCGCTAGAAACTGGCCCAGACACCATTGCATCACCTCCGGCCACTTCTAAGACAGCAGACCCCACCAGAGAGGCCCCTGCTGTCAACGCCAGGCTACTGCTGCCCCAGAACTCACCCGGACACCGCAGAGCGAGCCACCACGGAGACCAACCGCAGGATGAAGCACGGCCGTGGCCGAGGACTCACCTCGAAGATCGGCCGCAGTTTTCACCACGACCGGCGCCCCAAAGACCAGTGGATGTGAACGGAACCCTGTCCTCCCCCCTCCCAGTGAGCTGCAGCGTTCCTCAAGGAAGCATACTATGGCCTTTACTGTTCCTAATTTACGTTAACGACATGACATCAGCATGTGACTGCAATTTGTTCTTGTTCGCGGATGACTCGGCTTTCCTGGTCTCGAACAAGAACAAATTGCAGGTTGAAAAAGCCCTTAGCTCCGAGCTCGGTAAAATCTGCACATGGCTCACTGATAACAAACAGTCATTACACCTAGGTAAAACTGAATCCATTCTTTTTGGGTCCAAAATTAACCTCAGTAGGCCACATACTTTACGATCAGAGTGGGTGACAATGTTATCACAAGGAAAGAAGAGATTACCTATCTGGGTTGTATTTTAGATAACAAACTTTCCGGTGATAAAATGGCAACAAGTAATCAAGAAAGTCAAGTTCTCCTTGTTGGACACTAGCTGGAGCACTCATCCAATGTCATTTTGACTATGCATGAACCTCATGGTACTCTAGCACCTTAAAGGCACTAAAATCTTAACTACAGACCTCTCAAACCCTTCAACCCCTGCTCATTATGCTAGGTTGGGATGGCTCACGGTAGAGGACAGAGTATAGCAACTTGCAATGGGCCTGGTTTTCAAGATACTCAAGGGACCAGTGAGAAACGCCCACGGGCACAACACCAGAGGGAGCTCCACTGATCTCATTCCCCCCAGATTCGGCACAAACATGGGGATGAATTATTTCAGCTATTATGCCACCAAAACCACCATAAAAGAGCATCTGTTTGCAAGTCTTAAATAAATTACCGCCGACTGTTTTTCTGTAAATATACTTTTATTTCTCCTAGTATTGATGATTTCTTGTATAGTATTGTATGTCTTTATGTCTTGATATATAGGACCACAATGGAAACAAGCCCTCAGGGCTTTTAGCATTATTGTATAACTGTACCTCTGTACTTTTTGCAAACTGTTAATAACGTATTCAATCAATAAATCAAAAAACACAATGTACTTAAAAGTAGCTGGACACCCCATCTCCATGAAAATATATTTTTCACCTTTCTCTTTAATACGTCAGCTCTTAGGAAGCATGTTATTCATTGAACAAGTTGCAGGCACTCATCCCGACCCAGTAACTGTGACACACTCGCTCACTCACTATATCCGAGGCTGTCTCGACTCAACATCAAACGGTACACACACACACACACACACACACACACACACACACACACTTACAATGTGGAGGTAAACACAAAGACCGACAGTATGTATAATCTACTGTACGTGTTAAATTTGAACAGTATGCATACAAGAGCTTTGTCCAGAAAACCTCTAACACCAACATAGTTTTTATGAAGCATGTTGTTGACAGTTTGTTCATAGAACTAACATCTCATCATATAAGCACTGTCGTCGTGATGCACTGTCATGGTGGTACCGATCAAGTGACACTTTTCATTGACACTCACATGCTGGGATAACAATGCAGACATTTTGACATTTTGACTTTATATTGATGGTACTATATATACCATCATGAGAAATCAGGGCCCAAAATGAAATAATCCAGTAAATTGTATCGATCTCAAGTGAGTGGGAATTGAAGGAAGATGGTCTGACTGTGACCCAGAGTGGATGAATGTCATTTCTGATAAATGCCAGTTGATATTTTCTGCTGTTGATGGCTGGGCCTGCACAAATCTCACATTAAGTATTTAGTAAGTGCATATGAAGGGTTACAGAGACAATTCCACTCATTCCTGTTGATTGAAACATTGGCTGGTGTGGAGATCAAACTTGTGACCAGTTACAGGATGTATTTATATATATTTTCTTTTTACACCACTAAGACTTCCCTCTATACCAAACACACACCAACCTAGTTATTGTAATGCATACAGTTTGTCGCTATGGGCAGGATCAGTGGAGTGCTGCTTGAAATGGTTATAATTGTGAGGCACTATGCATGACGTGTGGATGTGTCACTCAAAGTGATTCACTGTTCTTTGCAATTCAAAATATGAAACCCTCTCTTTCTGTATTCTGGCAGAAATGCTCTGGAAAATATGGGTTGACGTTTTGGATGGTTACTATATGTATGCGGACTGCTTGGCCTCTGATTTCAGCATCATTATAGTACAATTTATGCGTAATGGTCTCGACCAGGGCTTTTCTGCATGAAAATGGTGAATACTCCTGAATAGCCCTGACAGTACACAGCCACACACAGAATGAAACCGTTCACTTCAAAAACAGCAGGTGAAGGAATCAAATTAGCCAAATCAGTGACACAATTACATATAGCATGACAGAAATAGCAGTAAAACACTGTCATCTGCATACAGTTGCATACTATCATCATATTTATTCTGCTACTTTGCTTACACAAATAATAGGAATCCCTGGTGAATTTACATAAAGATAGCAGATTTATTTTTGCATTAATCAATCCAACAACAGAAACCAAGCAGCCATATCCAGGCACTTGAAATAAATCTGGTGGCATTTCACTGAGCATTATCCAGGTGGGGCGAGCTAAGCATAATGGAGCTATGATTGCTTTCCTATTGAAGGCATAAATGCTTTCATTTTCCCCTGTCATCTCTCATAAACATTTACTGCACTTTGGATGTTTTTGTGTAAACCGGGGAGTCTGGGCACGTTAAGTAGGCTAACCATTAGTAGTCTAGTCAAGTTAGGATCCAAATGGTATCTATCTCTCTTACACCAGCCAAGTGTTTGGTGTGAATGGAGGTATATTTCAGTACTGCAGTGGCTAAACCTTAGTGTGCATAAAACATTTAATGGCATTTAGACCAAATGGGTTTGAACCTTATTCTCTCTAACCCCTCTAACTGTAGTATGAATATAGAAATAGGCCTACTTAAAAAAATATCATTACAAATATTTCACCCCACTCATATGAGTTTTTTCCCCTCTCTTCTTTTTATAGTGTGTGTAAGCATTGCAACTTACCTTGACTGGAAAACCAATTTCCACTCAGTTTTTGCAAGCTAGTTTAGAATAATAATAAATAACCCTTCTATCTCGACAAGTGTCTTCCCATTCACTTCACTTCTTCTTCCCATATGATATGACAGCAGCTGAGAGCGTCATAGCGCGCGCTAATGGTGTCCGGGCCTGGTCGTCCTCTTTAATCAGCGCTGTCTGTCAGGCCGATGCCTGCGGCTCGTTAAGAGCTGTACTCCTGGCTCTCTGCAGGCCTGCTGGGCACACCTTTACATGCGGAAACAGATCACTCCATGACAGCGGCAGGCTGGAGCTGCCATTGCCAATGATTGACACTCGGTTGTGTACATTTTGGGGTTTTCCCTAATTTAGCTCATTGGTGTACTAGTGTAGCCATAGTCAGAAACAATAATTGACTGAAATTATCAACAAGAGGTTACTGATAATTTGTAATACCACATACAATTGGCAGAGATTTGTTATTCACATCTGCTACTATGGACAGTAGATTATAGTATTTATAACCCTATACATTCTAATATAATCTAATTACTTAAATACACACAAACTGATCTGTAGTATATCATAAGGCTACATTTGAACAGCCATTGCAATTCAATAGAGAAACTTTATTACTGCTGAGACCCTACAGCCCTCTCATAGGCCTCTCCTCTTTATTATTCAAATCCACTCAGGGTCTATTATTGCAGTTTTATTGCATTAGATGGTGATGGTGTCTCACTGTGTCACAGCATGAGTGAAGTCTTCAACGCTGCTATGTAAATCTTTCTGACATTTTCATTTGGATAAAACTTTACTCTTGGCCTGTGTGACAAATTAGATGCAAATGATGGGTCTTTGTGGACCAATAGCAGGCCTCCCTATATGTCTCTGTGGAAAATCCACAATGACATAGCTGTTCATGCCTGTCGTAGAGCTGCTGCCTTTGCTTTTAGCTTTTGACTGTTCAGTCAACCAGTTTACCTATAGTCTATCATTTTTATTTTACGTTAATCCTGCTTATGTTGAGAATTTCTTGCATGACGAAAATTCTAAACGTATTGGCTGGAAAGGTCTTGCAATCATCATTCAATAAATCAAAGACTTTTTTGAGCCATTTCTGTGTGTGGGTGTGGGTGCGTGCGTGCGTGTGTGTGCGCGCTGTCTGTGTGTGCGCGCGCTGTCTGTGTGTCTGTGTGTGAACAGGAGAGAGTGAGAGGTCAGCATTGTAGATAATACAATAAAGGTATAGAAGTTTTCATGGCAATCACATTGACGTGAAACAGGGCAAACAAAGATGTTACCAATTATTACACTAATTAAGGTTCCGTTTCAAACCACTTGAACGCCAATTCTGGCGGTTTCACTGAGAATAGAGGTTTTAAGTGGTTAACACACCTGTGTTATCCCTACTATTTTGTGTCAGCGTGGCTGCTGTGAAAAAGGTCTATTGTGGGGCATTATATTGAAGTGTTGTGCAGGTCTCCTTACTTCAGGGATCAACGAGGAACAAGTACTCTTCACACCAGAGAGAATACAGCGAGCCCCCTTTGTGTCCTCATAATCTGTCATTTCTGAGGGATCAGTCCTTGTCTTTCTTGTCATTCACCCGTTCACCCCTCCTGCATCTACAGTAAGTTATACAAGCATGTCTCATGTGGATTGTTTGACAGAGAAACAGTATGGACATGACATGAGTCAATCGTTTCTCAGCTGGGCATTGACAAAAATACGGGGAAATGTATGGCAACTGGGAATGATGCTAAGATGGGGTAAAATGCCACACAGCATGTGTGGCATTCTCTGTTAAAATGGGATGTCACCTCTTTGTGATGTTTGGTTTGGGTTCATTAGAGCTTTTTCCCCCAAAAAAAGATGAGTTGTTACATCCTCTGACTTTTAACAGTGTGGCTCTGCAGGAGTTTAGCCATCTATAAGTGGATCGGCGTGTGTGTGTGTGTGTGTGTGTGTGTGTGTGTCCGGAACAATCTCGCAAACCGCAGGACCGATCAACGCCACATTTCTTGTTCACATTGCCAGTTGGCCACTAATTCATTTTTGCAAATGTTTTATACGTTTTAAAAGATTTAACTTGAATTTTATCATGGAAGTCAATGAGGCTGTTATTATACAACTGACATCATAGATGACTGATGTCACAGGCTGCCCGAGATACACATTTGGAGCCATCCCGAGATTCGATTTTTTTCTTTCTTGTGCATGCTAATGGATCAATATTCTTAAAAACACACACACACACACACACACACACACACACACACATACACACACACACACACGCACACGCACACACGCACTATCTTCACCATACCACTCCGACCACGATCACCTCTGTCTGAACAATAGAGGCTTTCTTTGCTCGTCTCAGAGTAACACATAAGAGGGCTGCTAGGATTGGCTTCATTGTGCACGCCTTTGATGTGGCTTTTCACCTCATTAGGCTCCGTTTCCCATTGACTGAGGGCCGAGGTGGCAGCCATTTTGGGGCCAACAATGACCCCAGCCGATGAGTTAACGCCTCTGTTGTCATTCTCAGGGTTTAAAACACCCAGTCCTCAATGGAGCATGGACACATCCTTATTGGCTAGCCCGTTAATGGCCATTGTGAAGGGTGACAGCTGTGGGAAAACATTGGGGTCAGAGGTCAACCGGGTCACGGAAAAGTTCAACGGTCGCAGCATTGTTGTCTCATCCACGAAGGAGTGCATTGAAAGACCCATAAACGTTACTCATCTCATTGGTTTTCTACAGCTGGCTACAGCTCGCCTCTTTGTGTCGAAACATGAAGGCTTTCCAGTGCCCACTTGGCTTTTCAATAGGGTCAATTTTGACTTGTTTTGTTGCTAAATGGTTCTTGATTGGCCGAGGTCGCAAAATTAATGGTCACACAAGGGCTGTAAAATGGTGTTTCATGTTGGGAAATGAGCTTGTAAATGCGGATTGATGTCCATGGTCCTATTCACAGAGATTTAGGTAATGAATCTTGGCAAGGAGGTCATGACCGTCCATGGGTCTGCAGTTTATGGTGGAACTCCATTGTACCAAGATACCAGTGGTTTTCAAACATATTCATGTCAAGGAGTGGGACCCCCAAATAAATATGTATTTGGCCGTGGTCTCGCATCGGGAAATATTTTAAATAAATAAATCACAATTGTTCACATCTTTTCAAGATTTTTTGAAAATAGCTGATCTACAAGCTCTCAACGCATCACAATGCGACGCGTTGTGATCGGCCCACAACAGCCTCATTGACTTCCATGAGCTTGTAGATCGGCACATAGTAAGGGGCCGGGAGATTCACCTCCTGACCCCTTGTTGTGTGCCGAAGTGTCCCTGAGCAAGACACTTAAACCCTAACTGCTCCCCCCAGCACTCATCATAACCATCTAAGTAGCTATCAGCTGGGTGAAGCTGAAACTGAATTTCCCTCACAGCATTAGGTATACACAGAGTCCAATGCGATTTCTTTATCGGTCAATTCAATATATCAGAAAAAATGCAGGAATCAAACTGAGTTCAATTGAACTAATGACACACAGCCACTCGTCAGAGCTCATAGAGAAGTGTGCGTTCTTTTAAATGTTTGTCATTTTTTCCCCTTTGTTTGAATATAACAGATAATGTGTACAAGGAGCTTTACTGTCATGCTCTGCTGAGTCAATCTACACAGTAAAATCCTCAGGGTTAATTTAACTCCAAGAGTGTATAAATGGAAGGAAATGGACCCAAAAAGGGTCCATTTGGAACTCCCTCAAGGATGCCCGTGGGCCCCCAGTCCCTACGTTGAGAACCACGTTGAGAACCTGTCATGCTCAGCTGAGTGATCTCTACAGCAGCAGTCATAGATGGAGAGATACAGATTTAGATTTAGATAACAAGCACTCTTAAAAGATGATCCATCTCCACCGCACTGCACTGCAAAATCCTGAGTGCTAATTTAACTCAGTGTACATTTGGGCATGTGAGGGTAAGAATGGACCCATTTCCGCACTCTCAGAGTTAAATTAACACTCAGGATTTTGCAGAGTATGAAGCAAAAAAAAAGAACTTGATTGACAGAAGTTGGTACTGTAATCCATAGACCAACCCCAGTGACATTGCTCACATGGTTTTGACAATGACCACATAACACGACACAAATCTCTGACTGATACACCTGCTCGACCTGTCCCTCTCACTCTACTCTCTCTCCTCCTCCCCCTCTCGCTCTCTCCCTTTCTCTCTCTCTCTCTGTGTCTCTCTCTCTCTCTCTCTACTTAATCTTAAATGAATCAGGCTGATGGAAGGCCTTGACACTGAGAGAAAGGTCTCTTTTCTCCACCTGTCTCTCATCAGCTGCTTGTCCCATTATTCACTGTCTGCCTCAGATAGCATCACAGAGGAACATCAGATAGCTGTGGAGTGTGAACCCCTGAGCTCCCTTTAGAAGGACATAGACCCTCCAGAAAAATGTGATTATGCGATCACATAATTTATCGCATAATCAGCCAAATGGAGCAGATTATGCGGCGGTACATTTTTTTAAAAAGATATTTCCGCACAAACTTCCTGCATATTTGTTTTTCTTTCTGCATATATTTCGCAACTTTCCGCATATTTCGCAACTTTCCGCATATTTCGCAACTTCCAACATATTTCACTGCATAAAATCAAGGATTTTAGCCTTCATAATCAAGGACCTTTGCATACCATTTAACTTTTTAGCAAAATTGCAGTTATAGGTCTATGCCTTTTTCATGTTATTGTCCTTGGGAAATGTGTGTCTGTTTTCTGTTATGATGTGTGTGTGTATGTTTTGCATTTGTTTCGTGAAGGGTTTTGCTTTTTTCCCCTTCCCCCTCTACATATCTCTTTGCCGAATATAGCTGATATATCCAAGCTTGTAGATCTGCTGTCTTTGCTGAATGTTCTACCTAGAATAGGGATGATAGGTTTCATGTGGTTATATCAAGCCGTTCACGCATGTTATCATGTCTTCCTACTTTGATAGACATACAGTAGCAAGGAAGTTAACCAGTCAATACCACCAGTGTGCTATCTTCTTCTTGCTATTGTGTGTGAATGTTAACTTATTCCTTTCCTTGCCATTGGTTATCATCTTATTATATCTGTAATTCTTGCTATATTTAAAAAGGAAAACAATTGCAGAGAGGAATGGTGACATGTCTCGGTTCAGAATTACATAGTCTGTTGTTAACCACCCAGTATGCCCATTCTGGGGGAACATATTGAACATATTTGGTGTAGATGGGAAAAAGAAACAGTTGTACTCAAGTCTGTTTTTACTAAGAATAGAGGGTTTAAGTGGTCAATCAGGTTTTGTTAGGGGAGATTTACGTCCATTAGAAGCGCATGGTGCATTCGCAGTGCATGGTGCAGTGCAGCAAACCTTTCGGTCAGGTGACCCATCATGAGTGAATGTAGAACAGCGTTTAGTCACACATCAATGCTACATCACAGCCTTTGATGGCCTTGGTGCTTCACTAATTTCCACATTATCTGAAGTCAGCGTTTATTATCAGTGTCGAGTGTGTCTCCCCTCCAATCGTCTCATTTCCTGCTTATCATTTACACAAATGGCCCTGGTCTAGCTTATTAAAGCAGGTAATGAGCTTTATGCTATGAGCCAGCCAATGGTGTGAAAGTTAATGAAGACATTTATAGGATTTAGGAGGAGAGCAAGAGGGTGAAACATGTTTCTCTGTGTCAGACATTCACTACTAATTCTTAATGGACATGACTATGAGCCACTGGCAGAAGTCAAATGTTGTTTTTCTACTCAAAGTCGGAGGGTCTAAGGTCACGATCAGATGAAAACACATATGGGTCCAACTTTACATACAGTTTCAGAGTTAATTTAAGATTTTACAGAGCCCTTTGCAGAACACATTATTTATAATAGAACCAGGCCTATGAAAATCTTTTTTGTTCTCTTCAGCCTAGTTGAAGAACCATATAAGTGGGCTCACTGCCACGTCGGCACAACTGTAATTTGGGCAAATCATTTATATAAGCCACAGGAAAGTAAATGTAGGGTCCAACCACCACAAAGCCAAAACATGAATTGTAATTTGTTCTCCCATTTATTATTATTGTTGTTGTTGTTGTTATTATTAGTATTAGTAGTAGTAGTATTGGAAAATATCTAATAATAAATATCCATACTAGTTATCCTTAATAATGTCTTGCTTTAATCTGATCGCTACATCAAATCCTATTCAATACAACCAATTGAGCAGGCTACTATGTCTTTGCAAATGATCAATCACATTGATTCCATGATCAATAATAATCCTTAACCATCATGATTATGTTCATCATGCTACTATAGAAGTATAAAACAAGTTCACAAAATAATTGATTGAGTCATTACTGGTTCAACCTGGACAAGTATGAAGTCCAGCAAGACCTTAGAAGGTCACACATGGAGGTCAAATGTGTCATGGCTGGGGGACAGTGGCATCCTTCTGAAGTCCGGGTTGAGTTGACCTTGGCTCCGCGAACGTGATAGACGGAAGGAGGGCAAGGAATACCTTTGTGTCCGTCTTCCCCAGGACAACGTCTCACCTGTGAACAAAACCAATCAGATAGTGGCCCTAATTTTCATTCAGGCCTTCTCCAGAGGAACCCGTAGCCAGAACACCACTTACCTGACTGTAATTCAGGTTTATTGAAGACATCTGTGCTCCCACTCCAGTAGTATACTGCCTTCTTTCCATGGTAATCTCTCACATTGGTTTTAGCAGCTGGTGATGATGCAAAAAGTTAGAAATGTTAAAGGCCCAGTTAGAAACTGTGAGAATGACACCCATTGTAAAAAAGAATGTCACTGGCTTTGTTCATTTAGCTCCAATGTTTCGTGTCTGATCTTCTGATGGAAGATCTTACAGTATGTAACAGCTATTTATGCATCTGTAATAGAATAATCTATTACAAAAAATCGGAGTGAAATTCCTTCTTAATTTTACAGAAATTAACAATACTAGACCATACCCGGTCGACGCATCCGTGGGGGGATATGCGCACATGATCTGGCAACCCGGGAGGCAGTTCGTCCCATAGCTGGGCTGCCCCGTAACCATGGCGACAGTGTTTGACACAAAAACGCTAATAAGAAGCTGAGATTTGGTGAAATTGAAAAACGGGCTTCACAGTTAAGTTCAGATGGTAATGGTCAATGGCTGTGTGCAAAATCAGAGCAATAGGCTCTATGCACAGCAGCCATATTGGAAATAAATTGGGCCTCTTCCTTACTTCCTTCACAGGTTTTACAAATGATACTAATTAAGACTCTGTTACATTTAGTGTAGCACAGTGGACCCCCATAACTCTGAGAGTGTACAAATGGAGCCAAATGTACCCTTACGGGTCCATTTGGTTCCATTTGTACACTCTCAGAGTCACACACCCGTAAGGGGCAATTTGAAACCCCCTCAAGGAACCATGAGGGTCCCTGGACCACACTTTGAGACCCACTGGTGTAGCAGAGTGTTTCCAGTGAGCCAGCATGCACAATATCAGCACCCTGACTCTGTTTGACCAGAATGGAACACAGCCTTCATTAGTATCATTGGTAACACCTGTGAAGGAAGAAAGAAGAGGCCCAATTTATTTCCAATATGGCTGCTGTGCATAGAGCCTATTGCTCCAGCCACTGAGGAGAACCGGGTAGCTTCACCTACTCACTCACTCACTCACTCACTCACCACTACAGACAGAGGTTACTAGAATTATTACTAGAATTATAGTAGGATGCACACCCATGAAAGACTCACGCCTGTATGCACACACGCATGCCTATATGCATGTACGCAGACTATACACATACGTATGTTAGCCAAAAATCTAAGTCATTTGTGGCAACGCAAATCTGTACACATTATCTCTATAGTCATGTGATCAAGACGGATCTGTCCGATTTTTCATATTCCATCCTGATTGGCGAATTCCAAACATTGCTGGCCCACAATAACCTACCTGGCGAGGAGCACTTTTTCTAGTTTCATTATTTTCCGAATATAAATCAAAATCAGCTATGCAGATACAGTATAGCTGGCTGCTTAGCAAAAATGTAAATACAACAAAATTATGTAAAGATATTTTAAGATATATTTTCGTGAATGGAAATGACAAACAAATGACAGGTTCCTGTCTCGGATTTTGATCTAGGTGTAGTTCCAGACTCTAGCATTCGGAGATTGTGAAATAGTTGTCTGGCTATGCGAAACAGAAACTAGGTGTCTTCTGTCCAGCTGCCATGAAATGAATGTACCCATCTGGGTCAGAAAAAAGAAATGGAAAAAGAAGATGGATTAGCCACAGCTAAAATACTTAAAGATTTCATATCCACTAGTATACAGTATTATAAATATTAGGCTTACACTGTATGTATGAAATATTGACAAAGAAGGACATTTTCTCTATGATTTCGTTTGTTTTAGTTAGTATTGTAAGCACACAATACAGTTTCAGTTATATTTCAGTTAACTAAATGTTTTTTTTCATATCTAGTTTTCATTATTTTTGTTAGTTTTACAATAATAACCATGGCCTCAACATTAACAGCCCTGTGTTAGCCATGTAAAAGTGTCAAACTGTGGCGGTCAAGGACACACAAGTGACCACTTCTACCATCATACTGTATCTGAGTCACAGAGAAAGAAATGCTCCACCGCACCTAAGGGGGTCATTAAAAATAATATCCTCGCACTATGATAAGCCACAGGAACTGCTATGCATCCTGGGTACTGCCCCGGTATTCTCCCCCACCATCATCATCATTGATGCTGTCTTCACCACCACCATGCCATCAACTGGGGTCTTCACCAATACCAGGGTGGCTAATTAGAAAACGGCTTGCCGGCTACAGGACAGAGAGGTCTGCTAAATCCCTTCGCCCCCACCACCACCTCACCCACACACACACACGCATGCGCACGCACGCACACGCACACGCACACATCCCTTCTACCCCGTCTATTCCCCTCCCATCCACAAACAAGGGGCCCCAGGAGACTCCTGGAGAGAAACGGTGGGTAATTATTTGAGATAACATGCAGTTGAAGGGAGGGGATTGTGCTTTTGAGTGGCGAGGAGAGAAGAGGGGAGGAGAGCGAGGGAGAGGGAGAAAAGAGAGAGAGAGGGGAGAAAGACAGAATAGAGAGAGGCAGTCTTAGAAAGGTCAACAGCTCCCTACTCTTACTGAAGGGGAGTCAACAGCCTGTGATGCCTCTTCAGAATGAATGACACCGTATGCACTGTTTCCAGAAAACGCCTCATTCAGTATTCAGACTCTCTCTCTGCAGACGGTTCACATCTGCCATTCCAATCTGAATGAGTGAGAGCGTTGTGTTGTCTGTTTTGATTGCCATTTTCGCCCACTTGATGAAAAAGAAAAGTGGAGGTTAACTCTTTCGGGGCCAGGGGCACTGTGGCGAGGAATATGTATACGTATATCTTTGGGGAGTATATTACATATACACAGACTGTACAGATACATACAGTATATATATATGTGTGTGTGTGTGTGTGTGTGTGTGTGTGTGTGTGTGTGTGTGTGTGTGTGTGTGTGTGTGTGTGTGTGTGTGTGTGTGTGTGTGTGTGTGTGTGTGTGTGTGTGTGTGTGTGTGTGTGTGTGTGTGTGTGTGTGTGTGTGTGTGTATGTATGTATACAGGTATACAGGTGTGTATATATATATATATATATATATATATATATATATATAAATTAAGTATATACATACACACACGCACACACACACGCACACACGTATGTGTACGCGTGTGTGTGTAAAGAGATTGTCACGAGGATATATATTACACACACACACACACACACACACACACACACACACACACACACACACACACACACACACACACACACACACACACACACACACACACACACACACACAGAACATGCTATGTGTCTGTGTGTGACTGTCACTAGGAGTTCATAGGTTTAATTGCATCGTCATCGTCAGCAAATGTGTGCCCTTCAACAGCCACGTGTCGTGTCAAATTCTGTCTCCGAGTACACTGAACCCCTTTCTGCTCGCTCATTGTATGTCAAATGTAATCTTTACAGTCATAAGCATCAATAATTTCAATGTTATAGTCACACAATTCAGGAGGTGGGTGTGCAATAACGTAAAGCCTGAGTAAATTCAACAAAAATGCCATGATATTGTCCCAAATATACCATTTGTGGCTGATGAGGCTGGCGCTCATACAAAGTCATCAAACCACAGTTTAAGTGGAAGACGGTGCATGTAGATGGCTAGTTTACTCACTCTGACAAAAAGAAGCTAATGGTTACAGCATGTAACTAACTCTGGTCATTACTGACAGCTTCCCTCCCACTGACACCCCTGCATGTGTGTGTTAAACAGAGTTAGGCTACCACCCTGTGAGTCTTAAGAGACTACAATCTCACCCTTGCTTCTGTGCAGAGAGGGTAAAACAAACAACTCTGGTGTAAAGGTATCTTCACTGCAATTCGGATGCAGTTAAAGCTGCAATCCATAACATTTACGCAGGAGACACATTTTCTACCAGTGAGCTACCAGTGAGACGGAACGCCTGATTGGGCAGGGGAGATATTGCGCTTTGAGCCTCAGGCAGTAGCCTACCACTTGTCAAACACCAGTGTTGCAACATGGGCTAAAGCACAAAACGAAAACGTGCATGTGTGTTCTGTCCCTTTAAAAGACGCCCCACAGAGCAAAAGACCAGAATGTTAATTTAAAAGTTAAATGAACACTCCAGATTTCCCAGTTGCACTTCTCTTTGAACTTTTTCTCAACAGAAAGTGGGAACGCTACAGGAAAGTAGACTGCAGGATTCAATCTTCTCCTCTCGCATTCCTAGCCTTGCTTTTATTCTGTGTTATAGGCCTACACGTTCAAAAGAATATGAACCACTTAATCCCTATATAGCCTACTTCACTGTATTCCATGTCAAATAGTGAAAATAGCAAATGTTTACAGAATGTTTGCCTATTTTCACCAAATGTTTGTCTACTTTCGCATAATTCTTGCCTGAATGCTCAGAATAAGGGATGCTGTGGTTCATTCATGTTGTTAAAAAGCCCTAGCAGTAATCTCGGAGGGCATAAAAACTGCTACACATAATAAAGCGGTGCAAGAGAGCTGCAAAAACATCTGTGTCTGTCAGTCGCTGCAGAACAGCCCTTGTGCTGCGTACAACTGAACTGGCACACAGCAACGGCAGGGCGAGCACACCTCATCTCCTGCTCATTCTTCATGGACTAAGAAAGACAGAAAAAAAGTCTCTCTTTTCTTCTTTTCCTTTGGCACGCCACAGCGTTTCCCTCCTCGTTGACCATATGGAAACATGCTTTTGTGTACAAAAAGAGTGTCTAGAGACAGTGACCCTGAAGACCATGTGTCTGTGCTGAATAGTCCATGCTGATCCCAAGCATATGGCTGTCTGTAGTGGTGTGTGTGTGTGTGTGTGTGTGTGTGTGTGTGTGTGTGTGTGGTGTGTGTGTGTGGTGTGTGTGTGTGTGTGTGTGTGTGTGTGTGTGTGTGTGTGTGTGTGTGCGCGCGCGCGCACGTGTGTGTAAGTGGGGGTTCAGACGGAAGGCTAGGGACCTGCCAGCTCTCTGCAGGGATCATCAAGATTTGATCATGAATTGCCCCATTGGTTTAAGCTTGGGTGTGCCTCATTAGCAGCAATATGCACTCCCCGCCTCTCCTCTTCCTGGGGAGGCAGGATTGAGGATCGGGGGGTCGAGCTGGGAGGGTGGGGGTATGGGGCTGGAGTCGTCTTTTGTCAGTGAGTTTGGCGAGGACCGGCCTTGTCAATCTGGATGTTTTGGGTGCTCCGTCCTTTGTCTGGTGAAGGCGATTTGCATCGCTGCTTTCTTTTGGGGGTGCAGATATTTTCTGAGGCCACAAGAGAATTTCACCCCCTGTTTTCTTTTTCTTTTCTATTTAGAATAAATTATTATGGATTTGGAGCCCAAGTTTTTTTTTGTATTTTTTTTTTTTACATCTTGAAGCTTATAGATCACTGTGACATGACAGCAATGAATAAGGAACCAGTGCATCACTTTCATAAATCCTTATTTTTTAAAAAGATTATTTAATACATTTTCAGCTCAAGACAACACTTTAATACACCTTGTGGTAATTAATTGACTGACTGACTATAGATTAAGCATACAGTTTGTCCACACAGTAAATCCAGTGTTAATTTAACTCTTGAGAGTAAAAATAGATCCATAAGGGTTTTACTGTGTAGTTATAAAGCATTAATGAACCGCAACCACAAAATCAGGAGTCAGGAGATTGAGGCACAATAGCTGTGTAGAACTTACAGTAAGTGTTGACCAGGGCTTGTACAACATGGAGGTGACCATGAATGGAAGCGAGATGGAGTGCTGTGTAACCCTGTGGAGAACAGGTACAATCAGTACAGTGTGTATGTCAGTCATATACACATATATTTTGTAAGCCCCAGTTTGATATGCATTAAGTACTTAATGCAGTCTACACTGTAAAATCCTCAGTGTTATTTTAACTCTGAGAGTGTATATGGGTTCCATTTATATACTGTATTCCATTCATATAGTCCATTTGGTTCCATTTGTATAGTTATAAACCCTGAAAGGGTCCATTCGGTTCCTTTTACTCTCAATTATTTAGCCGTGGACCACCTGGACCTACACTACAATGACCCTTGGGGGTTCCCTCAACTTCCCTGACCACACGTTGAGAACCAGTGCTATATAGTACTGTCTAGGGATTTTGGATGAATCAGGATGGTGGGGCAGATGGAGGCAGAGATACTGAGTATTTCTAAGTACAAAGTAGATCAGATACATGGGTCATGTAGTTCTTTTCCCAATACAGAGAAGACAAGCCCTTAAACAGTACACATACGGTATTATTATGGTTAGATGAGGATGCAGAGACCTTAAGGTCAACATCTAAAAACACTGACCTTGTCAGATTTACCACTACAGCATTTAAGGGAGTAAGAGATCACCATAATATATGTGGAGGATGTACAAGGTTAGAAGAGGTTACAAACAGTACGCACAAGTGGCATGCAACACTTTACATAATATCGCCTACAGTATCTAGGCAGGATTATTATTCAAGATGTTGTTCTACACTATGATATGATATGATATATGATATGATATGAGACAAGTCTAGACCACGTCAATTCAGTTATACACAAAATATTTTTAAGGACATTGCTAAGGAAGTCACCATTTTGTGCCAGCATTGATGTGATGTGATGTTGTGAGCTTGTAGATCGGCTATTTTCGGAGCGTGACACAAAGTATAAATCAGTCTTTAGATTTGTATACAGTAAGGAAGCAAGTAACAAGGAGGATAAACATTTATTTCTCCTTTGATTGCCCTGTCTTTCTGAACACATCCGTCAGTGTCTCTGTCAAGCTGCACAGTCAGACATCACAACCAACTTGACAGAAATGTATACTTGACACGTGAGTGGGGTTTTTATGTGTCGTTTTGCAGTGCCCGCTGTGGGGCTAGCATGCCAGTCATTTGTACGCATTAACACCGGTCTGTCCCAGCGGATCACCTGCCATTCATTTTGAGTTCCTTCAACCGTCACTATCCAACACGCAGTGCAGTCAACACACTGTCACTGGGGCTTTTTTTCTTCTTCAGTTAAGGTGCAAGTTAAGTGACAGTAAAGAAGTGCAGGAGACATTTTGATGTCTGTGTTCATTAAAGAAATGGGTCTATAGTTTACAGAGTGTTTTGCTGCGGTGCTGCCAGCGAGCTAAACTCTTATCAGTGACTTTAATGGGCCCTGGAGGTTCTTTGATGTACATTACAGTAAGAAGATATCTAACAACGCTGAAACACTACACTGTCACGTTTCCTCCTTACATGCATATCCCCTGTCTTGTCATTTTATTATACGGCGACGAATAAGACATAGATGTTGTTGTTCTTTTTCCGTCTCTATATGTCAGAAATAAGGAAGGAGAATAAAAAAAACAATACTATATGGAAACATCTATAGGAAATATGGATGTCTTTACTTGAGTGAGAACAAAATTGAAATGATTACAAGTGGTGCGGTACTGTATGTGTTTTCCATGTAAATAATGTATTGTGGTGTTGTGGCAGTAAATGTCAACTATAGTGTCTTACATTGGAATATTATGATAAAAACAATCACTATCAAGCACTTCATAACATTTTGCAGATTACATTATTATTGTAATTTAATTGATTAATTAATATATAATATATAAAATAAATAAAAAAATATTATTCCAATTCCAGCTAATATTTTTCTATCAGTACTTCACAAAACTGGTCAACAGAAACACACCTGTTCTTTAATCATTTTTTTTTTAAACATTCAAATTTTTTATATCTTATGAACTTTTGCACTAGACACACTAGAGAGTATAAGTTTTAAGTATAGGTATATCTCTGATACATCACGTTGCTAGTGAAATAGAGACATCCCTGAACCCATAAACTGAGTATTTGACATTTGTTGAAAGGTTGAGCTCCTTTTATGTGTTCAAATGCACTTTGAGCTTCATATCAGAGGTAAAGGCCATTTCACCAGGGGGTGTTGAGACTGAAGATCAAGGCATGGCTTTGGTTGTGATTCAACCCTGTCTAAGATGTTAGGATGTTCAGTACAATACCCACAGAGCTGACAGACAGGTACAGTACATAATTTTAACCTTCCTGAAATGTTCTGTCAGTCGCATAAGGTTGCTTCCCGTGGTACTGGATGCATTTTGAATTTTGGGAAGTAGATTTTCTTTTTCAACAGATTTTTCACAGAATTTCCACCATGGGATCAATAACAGTACATCTTCTGCATTCAATGGAAATCTCTTGCAATAGAAACTATAATTTGCTATGTGAATTGCATTTTTTATTTGCATCATGAATCAACCACTTTAGCCCTATATACTTCACTAGAGTTTCGGGGGGCTACGCCCCCCTCAACCCCAGCCGCGCACGGGGCCCAGCCGTGTGTATATTGGGGGACCCAAATCGCCGGAGTGAAACTGTGGAAAAATGTTTTTGAAAAAGGAAAAAATTTGAAGAAATAATATTTGTTATGTTTCAGGGGGTCCACAGGGGGTCCGCGGACCCCCTGATGGTCCACTGACCCCCTGTGGAGTGTTGGGACGCGCGGGGACACCCCTGGAACATTGCGGACCATTTCGGTGTTTTTTTTTTTTCATGAAGGTGGTTGCTTGTTTCTGGCGCAGGCTGTGCAAACCTGGCAACCCAGCGCATGCTGCCGCACGTTTAACTGGCGTAGCGTCATGAGGGTCAGTGGGGCCGTGGCTCGGTCAGTGAAGACCCTGTAGTGCGGATGATATGTGGCATAGAGGGGCAGATTGTAAATCCACAGACGAAACATCCGTGGGCTACCATTGGTTCAGCGATGTGTGCGGTCGCCCTGCGGCCCCTCCTCCTCCACCAATGTGCAGTATTGAGAGCCCTGACGTCACAACAATTGGAGCGATGGGCACTGCACTGTGGTTGGTTAGGGTACACCTAGGGCCCAGGTAGAACCCAGTTAAAGCCTGCATGGGCAAACCCAGTTAGGACCCGCCTTGGTCCCACATAAACATGGCTAGTTGGGGCCCACCTAAGGGCCAGGTAGAAGCTACTTATAGCCTGCATGGGCATCGCAGTTGGGACCGAAGTGGATGCCGCTGACATTGCTGACATGGGGTCCATATGGTTTAGCCCACCTTGAAACCATATGGGAACTACGCTGGCATGCTGGCTGTAATGCAAACGCTGCATCATACCTGCAGTGTGTAGTTTGATGTTGTGTGTGTAGCAGATATACCTGCAGTGTGTAGATCAATGTCCATAGGAAAGTCAATGGCCAGCAGTTTTTTTTTTCCCCAGCAGAGTTTCTAGTGTCTCTGTGTCTCTCTGGAAGAGGTTGCACATGAACTCTGCAGCCGCACTGAGGCGCTCCAACACAAACACTCTGACATTAAGCTGCTTCACACAACAAACATCAGCACCACGCTGCTGTTTGTCCAAAAGACACAATATCTGCTCTCCCACCAACGTCATGTGTTCATTTATCGACAGCCGTACAGAGTCCTTTTGACACATTTTACGTCGTTTATCCAGCTCTCACTGACTCTCCACATCGGGCTGTTATTTTGCTGCGATCAAGTCAACGATGTGAGAGATTAGCTATCACAGACGGACGGACAGGGGGTGAAACATAGTGTTGCGCCATGCCTTTCGGCCTGGCGGAGACAATGAAAAACCGAAAGTAAAGGAAATGGCCATTTCTGCAACAGAAGTAGTCAATAAACTATGCTATGAAAACATGGGCCACATTGGCAAAGAATGTAAGAAAGAGGCAATCATGTAGAAAATAGCCGATCTCCAAGCTTACAAAGCCTCTGAACGTGAGGCGTTTCGAGCTTGTAGATCGGCTAGTTTCACAATATTTACTTGTGGAACGGAGTCAAACAGAATGGGGGGGTCCCAGATCAAGTACGTGTATTTGGGGTGGGGGGGGGGGGGGGGGGGGGGGGCGGCGTGAAAGGGTTGATAAACACAGCTGTAATCGGAGCGAAATTATCTGAAATTACTACATGAGCATAATGCAGCGTCACATGCGTTGCACGGGGCGGTCCTGCCATTACGTTAGTTACTGTAGTTGCTGTGGAGCGACATAGTTCTCCAGAAGACACACACAAACATACACCATCTACAATGGACGAACTGAGCAGCAATATAGACATTGACCACACGAACGTGCATTGTTGACAAAGTGATTGCACAGGCGCTGCAGGCATGACAACCAGGTTAGCGTTAGCGACATGGCAGCTATCACAGCGCCCTGTCCGTCGTGCTGCAACTGCCTGTGATGGCTACAGCAGTAACAGCAAGCTGTCTGCGATGCCATTGTCTGGAGACTGCTCTTAGCGTGACACGACCAATGAGAGTGAGCGCGGTAGTTGTTGCTAAGATACGGTGGCGTCTCTGCCCCATAGCTTGTAGATCTCTCACACATGATTGGCGTAGGCTGCGTTGCCAGGTCTGACTTTGTGTCTAAGCAATGGTCGGCTGATTTTGGCGCGCCTTTGGGCTCGTTTGCATTGTGCGCACGGCAGCGCTTGTTTAGCGTACGTCAGCGCGACGTGGCAACGGACGTGGCAACGTGAAAGGTGATTGGCTGGTGAAAAGAAACACCCGACGTTACACCAGAAATGGTGCCTGGAGAAAATGGTGAC